>NC_134362.1:208721404-209053763 GCF_048569485.1 Anomaloglossus baeobatrachus
TGTAATGCCTTAAAGGGGTTGTCTTGTTTGGACACTCCTTCATAAATGTATGCAGAGGTAAATCTCCCTTTCACAACCCCCTCTATTAGGCTTCTTTCAGACGGTCGTGTTTTTCACGCACATACCCATTATATAGTGTTTACATTGTTTTTCAGACAGAATGGTCCAAAATGAATCGCTGAGAAAAATGTCTGACTTTAGATGCAGTTATTGTTTTGTAATCGTACAAAACGAGCAGTCTAAACTTTTTATCTCAGATTCCTGCCTGAGTGTCATCTCCTCCAATTCATTAATTACCGTATTTTTCGTTTTTATAAGACGCAGCGGATAATAAGGCGCACCCCAAATTTAGAGATAGAAAAAGGTAAAAAAAAATATGGGGTCCGTTTTATAATCCTGTGGTGTCTTACCGGAGGGGGGTGGCAGCGGTGGTGTAGCAGCGGTACACAGGAGGCAGGGGCGGTACTGGACTACGGCGAAGCTGCAGGCGGTGCAAAGAGGGGGGGCAGTTGCTCTCTGCGGCGCTGTGCTGGGGCAGCCGGTGCTGTTCTGTGCTGGGGCAGTGGATACTGCTCTGTGCTTTGGTAGCCGGCACCGTTCTGTGCTGGGGAAGCAGGCGCTATTCTGTGCTGGGGCAGCGGGCTCTGCTCTGTGCTTGGGCAGCGGGCTCTGCTTTGTGCTGGGGCAGTCGGTGCTGTTCTGTGCTTTGGTAGCCGGCACTGCTCTGTGCTGGAGAAGCGGGCTCTGTTCTGTGCTTTGGTAGCCGGCACTGCTCTGTGCTGGGGTAGCGGGCTCTGCTCTGTGCTGGGGCAGCGGGCTCTGCTCTGTGCTGGGGCAGCGGGCTCTGCTCTGTGCTGGGGCAGCGTGCTCTGCTCTGTGCTGGGGCAGCGTGCTCTGCTCTGTGCTGGGGCAGCGGGCTCTTCTCTGTGCTGGGGCAGCGTGCTCTGCTCTGTGCTGGGGCAGCGGGCTCTGTTCTGTGCTGGGGCAGCGGGCTCTGTTCTGTGCTGGGGCAGCGGGCTCTGCTCTGTGCTGGGGCAGCGGGCTCTGTTCTGTACTGGGGCAGCGGGCTCTGTTCTGTGCTGGGGCAGCGGGCTCTGTTCTGTGCTGGGGCAGCGGGCTCTGCTCTGTGCTGGGGCAGCGGGCTCTTATCTGTGCTGGGGCAGCCGGCTCTGCTCTGTGCTGGGGCAGGCGGCTCTGCTCTGTGCTGGGGCAGCCGGTTCTGCTCTGTGCTGGGGCAGCCGGCTCTGCTCTGTGCTGAGGCAGCCGGCTCTGCTCTGTGCTGGGGCAGCGGGCTCTGCTCTGTGCTGGGGCAGCGGGCTCTCCTCTGTGCTGGGGCAGACCGCTCTCCTCTGTGCTGGGGCAGCCGGCTCTCCTCTGTGCTGGGGCAGCGGGCTCTGCTCTGTGCTGGGGCAGCCGGCTCTCCTCTGTGCTGGGGCAGCGGGCTCTGCTCTGTGCTGGGGCAGCGGGCTCTGCTCTGTGCTGGGGCAGCGGGCTCTGCTCTGTGCTGGGCAGCGGGCTCTGCTCTGTGCTGGGGCAGCGGGCTCTGCTCTGTGCTGGGGCAGCGGGCTCTCCTCTGTGCTGGGGCAGACCGCTCTCCTCTGTGCTGGGGCAGCCGGCTCTCCTCTGTGCTGGGGCAGCGGGCTCTGCTCTGTGCTGGGGCAGCCGGCTCTCCTCTGTGCTGGGGCAGCGGGCTCTGCTCTGTGCTGGGGCAGCGGGCTCTGCTCTGTGCTGGGGCAGCGGGCTCTGCTCTGTGCTGGGTCAGCGGGCTCTGCTCTGTGCTGGGGCAGCTGGCGCTGCTCTGTGCTGGTGTTCGGAGTCGGTGCATGCGCAGATGAGAGCCTGAGCCGAGAGCTCCATCTGCACACACGCGGACTCTGGGCACCATTATTTGAAGCCCTTAATGCCGATATCTTCAGAATGTGCCGTGCCTCGCTACCCGCTGCACAGAGCAGCACCTGCAGCACAGTGCACAGCATTGCCCCTGCCTCCTGTGACCCCCCGGGTAAGCTACATTTGGATTTTAAGACACACCCCTCATTTTCTTCCCAAATTTTTTAATCTGAAAAATACGGTAGATTGTTCTTAAAAAAAAAATAAATAAATAAAAATACCCACAACCTTTTTTCTTCTTTTGAGTTGTAAGGACTTTCTTTTATCTCTGTTGTGTTGGGCTGATTCTCTGATCTTCAGAACAGCTTGCATATGGGTGAAGCATTGCATCCCTGGAATACACTATTTATAATCTGCTACTTGTGTTGAGTGCTGCTATCCCGTTAGTTTCTGCGGACGGCATGGAGCGGGTCTGTGCACCCCTTGAGCTCTACAATTCTCCCGGAGTGCTGCCCCATTTGTTCTTCCATTTGTCTGCTGTGCGCTGCTCTTAACATTTGACCTTCATGCACATTTCCTTAAACATTATATTAGCTCGGAAACAACACTGTGATAAATGAGAATTTGTGTAATCACACTTGTTTACGTGGAGGTAAACACACACATGTATCAATATATACACTGTAGTATGTCTGCGCACAGGAATGTCAGTAGGAAGTGAAGTATTAGCCTCAAACGTGATGGAAAATGGTCCCCGTGATGATTTATGCGCTCTGACATGTAGCTCTCTGCTGTCTTCCTTTGGTTTTAAATCGCAAATCATACAAACAGCGCTCTGTAAATCCTCTCTGAAGGATCCCTGTGTTTTTACATTCCTCTTCCTCATCAATCTAAACTTATTAGGGGTCGTTTATCAACGTAAATATATGCCAAATATATGTACTGATAAAATGATTGTTTAAAAGTATGGTAATGGGTTTTCTAAATGTAAGTGTCATGTGGTTAAATGGCAACATGGACTGAATTTAGCACTGCTGAAAAATAACTTGATACTTGGAGGCTTTAAGTCTTGGGGGTATATGACCTTATGTGGGCCACAAGATGAGAGCAAATAACCACCATATGGAGTCAAATGGTTAGAGCCCCTCTCTATTAGGTATTTATGGCATTGCTCCTTACACCTACATGTGGCAATGCTCAATAACAGTTCTGCAGGTGAATGTATTTTCACCAAGATTTAAATTATCTAAATTCATAATGTGCTAAATATGCAATCTGGATATTACTTCTATAAAACTATTATGTTACTGCGAAAAAAAAATCACTCCAAAGTGCTGGCCAGAAGGTGTCTCCATTCGGAAGTGCTGGCCAGAAGGTGTCTCCATTCGGAAGTGCTGGCCAGAAGGTGTCTCCATTCGGAAGTGCTGGCCAGAAGGTGTCTCCATTCGGAAGTGCTGGCCAGAAGGTGTCTCCATTCGGAAGTGCTGGCCAGAAGGTGTCTCCATTCGGAAGTGCTGGCCAGAAGGTGTCTCCATTCGGAAGTGCTGGCCAGAAGGTGTCTCCATTCGGAAGTGCTGGCCAGAAGGTGTCTCCATTCGGAAGTGCTGGCCAGAAGGTGTCTCCATTCGGAAGTGCTGGCCAGAAGGTGTCTCCATTCGGAAGTGCTGGCCAGAAGGTGTTTCCTTTCTGTGTAACTTGCTGTCCACTGCATGTTGTCAAGTGTAATTCGTCTCTGCCAACAGATAAGCTGAGACAGATTACAGGCAGCATTCCTCTACGGGAAGTGGGGGCAGATCTTTGTCTCTCTACGGGAAGTGGGGGCAGATCTTTGTCCCTCTACAGGAAGTGGGGACAGATCTTTGTCCCTCTACGGGAAGTGGTGACAGATATTTGTCCCTCTACAGGAAGTGGGGGCAGATCTTTGTCTTTCTACGGGAAGAGGAGGCAGATCTTTGTCTCTCAAATCTCAATCCACAGGAAATGCAAAAAAGAAATCAAGCAAGCAAAATTAGATACTGAAACAAAAATTGCCAAGGACGTTAAAATAAATCCCAAAATCTTTTATAAATATAGTACATTAATGCAAAAAGGAAAACAAAGGATAGTATCGGCCCCTTAAAATATAATAACAAGTTAGTTATAGAGGACAAACAAAAGACTAAGATATTAAACAGGCATTTCTCATCAGTGTTCACCAAGAAACAGACTGTTCCAGGGATCATTCAACAAGTGAAAAATCAAAGTTCATCACCCGATATAATTAATTTAACACAAGAAGATTCCTGTGCGCAGACATACTACAGTGTATATATTGATACATGTGTGTGTTTACCTCTACGTAAACAAGTGTGATTACACATTCTCATTTATCACAGTGTTGTTTCCGAGCTAATATAATATTTAAGGAAATGTGCATTAAGGTGAAATGTTAAGAGCAGCGCACAGCAGACAAATGGAAGAACAAATAGGGCAGAATTCCGGGATAATTGTAGAGCTCTAGGGGTGCACAGACCCGATCCATGCCGTCCGCAGAAACTAATAGGATAGCAGCACTCAACACAAGTAGCAGAAGTGGGGGCAGATCTTTGACGCTCCACAAAAATTGATGGCTGATCATATTCTCAACAGGAAGTAGTCACAGATTTTAGTCTTTATAGGAAATGGGGACAGATCATTGGAGGTGGGTCTTTATTTCTACAAGAGGTGGGTGAGAGTCTTTGTCATTTCTGGAGGTGGCGGTGGGTTTTTGTCTCTCTAAAGTAAGTGGGGGAGAGGATTTGTCTCCACAGGGTAGGGGGGAATAGTCTTTGGAGGTGGGGGATGGCCTCTGTCTCTACTGGAGGTGGGGGATGGTCTCTGTCTCTACTGGAGGTGGGGGATGGTCTCTGTCTCTACTGGAGGTGGGGGATGGTCTCTGTCTCTACTGGAGGTGGGGGACGGTCTCTGTTTCTACTGGAGGTGGGGGACGGTCTCTGTCTCTACTGGAGGTGGAGGGCACTCGGTGTCTCCACAGAACTTTGGGGACAGTCTGCGTCTCTACAGGAGGTGGGGGATAGTCTGGGTCTCTACAGGAGGTGGGAGACAGTTTGCGTCTACAGGAGGTGGGGGACAGTCTGTGTCTCTACAGGAGGTGAGGGACAGTCTCCATCTCTACAGGAGGTGGGGGACAATCTGCGTCTCTACAGGAGGTGGGGGACAATCTGCGTCTCTACAGGAGGTGGGGGACAATCTGCGTCTCTACAGGAGGTGGGGGACAATCTGCGTCTCTACAGGAGGTGGGGGACAATCTGCGTCTCTACAGGAGGTGGGGGACAATCTGCGTCTTTACAGGAGGTGGGGGACAATCTGCGTCTCTACAGGAGGTGGGGGACAATCTGCGTCTCTACAGGAGGTGGGGGACAATCTGCGTCTCTACAGGAGGTGGGGGACAAGCTGCGTCTCTACAGGAGGTGGGGGACAATCTGCGTCTCTACAGGAGGTGGGGGACAATCTGCGTCTTTACAGGAGGTGGGGGACAATCTGCGTCTCTACAGGAGGTGGGGGACAATCTGCGTCTCTACAGGAGGTGGGGGACAATCTGCGTCTCTACAGGAGGTGGGGGACAATCTGCGTCTCTACAGGAGGTGGGGGACAATCTGCGTCTCTACAGGAGGTGGGGGACAATCTGCGTCTCTACAGGAGGTGGGGGACAATCTTCCTCTCTACAGGAGGTGGGGGACAATCTGCGTCTCTACAGGAGGTGGGGGACAGTCTGCGTCTCTACAGGAGGTGGGGGACAATCTTCCTCTCTACAGGAGGTGGGGGACAATCTTCCTCTCTACAGGAGGTGGGGGACAATCTGCGTCTCTACAGGAGGTGGGGGACAGTCTGCGTCTCTACAGGAGGTGGGAGACAATCTGCGTCTCTACAGGAGGTGGGGAACAATCTGCGTCTCTACAGGAGGTGGGGGACAATCTGCGTCTCTACAGGAGGTGGGGGACAATCTGCGTCTCTACAGGAGGTGGGGGACAATCTGCGTCTCTACAGGAGGTGGGGGACAATCTGCGTCTCTACAGGAGGTGGGGGACAATCTTCCTCTCTACAGGAGGTGGGGGACAATCTTCCTCTCTACAGGAGGTGGGGGACAATCTGCGTCTCTACAGGAGGTGGGGGACAGTCTGCGTCTCTACAGGAGGTGGGGGACAATCTGCGTCTCTACAGGAGGTGGGGAACAATCTGCGTCTCTACAGGAGGTGGGGGACAATCTGCGTCTCTACAGGAGGTGGGGGACAATCTTCCTCTCTACAGGAGGTGGGGGACAATCTGCGTCTCTACAGGAGGTGGGGGACAATCTTCCTCTCTACAGGAGGTGGGGGACAATCTGCGTCTCTACTGAAACTGACTTTTCAATTCAGGGTTGACAACTCATCCTATGGTGGATTTAAAAAAAAAACTTAATACTTGGGAGCAGCCAAAATAAAAAAGAAATACCTGTCCTTTTTGACTGGTGACTGGTCCTCTTTAATTACTGGTAGCCGCAGAGCACTTTCCTGTCCGGCCTTTTCATATCTCACTGGTCATACGGTCTCTGACATGGAAGACACCAAAGAGCGTCCAGGGAACAGAGCGGAGCACTCCATCCCTCCATCAGAAGAGTGTGACTACTATTTACTGGCGGTGTATTTATTATCAGGACACAAGTATGTCTGTGCCCCTTCCATATCTGTAAGCTGATCATGACATAGCAGGTCAAATAAAGAGTAATGGTCGCCAAGGCTATAAATCAGAAGAGAGGCATCAGCTCGGCAGTGAGGGTCCTGGGCTCTGATCAGATCCCTTCACACCATGTGTTGTCTTTCTTCTCATTTTTAATTCATTATTTATAAACTAATAATCCAATTTATTTCCATCCAAGACATGCAAAGAAGAGTCCAGTGACGGCTCATTGTATTTATATCCCAAGATTAACTGATTTTCAATGGATCAAAGGGAGCCGTTGATCTGGATGTGATTACAGTGAGTGTTTGTGTAGCGGAGGTCACCCAGTATATGGCACGGAAAGCTCTGCACCACATATGTGAACCCAAAACATCTGCAATATGGGGGTTCAGCCTGAAGGGAAACTGTCAGATTATTGATTATGAAATATTGGGCAAATTAGTCATTTTCTTTTTAAAATATAATTATATTCATTGTTATGTTGAGTGATTTATTCCTTAAATAGAACTTTAAACTCTTGTAAGTGGGATTCTGGTAATATCTCTTATACTTTACATAGAGAAGTAAAAGGGGATGGATACAAACTAACAGCAAGCAATCATGCTGCTCTAGAGCGGATGGGCCCCTACAGCGATGTGTTGACCCTGACCTTGCAATTATCTATTTCTCCAACTGATGGGCACTTTGTTTTTTCCATTGATTTATTGTGATTCCTTAGTTTTTAGCATCAGCTGACAGGGGCTTTTAAACAACCTCTGATCGGCTACATACAAGACCATTAATACAAACATTCTTTGCGCAAAATATTAATGTTATCAGTAGGATATCTTCTGTTTATAAGTTTTAACGCCTGAATCAATTATGTGATCACCGGATGAGCAAGCATTTCTCTTCTTCGTCGGGTGATTGCTTGCACAAGCCTATAATCAGGGAAATGTAGTGATCACCTTTACTAAATGTGCCTTCATTCAGTATACAAATGACATAAAGAGCTGCAACATAAAAATACAAAACCGTATAAAAAATTTTGATGGCTTCTTTCTAGCGGGATCCTTTGCAAATCTTGGATCAGAGAAATGTGTTTTATGAACTGCAAGCCAATGTTCATTTGACTTTAATTACATGCATGTGCTCATTAAGGACAATTAAAAGTGATGACAATATTATTACTTTGATTATTGTGCTATTTAAGAAGCTACAAGAAACCAGAATTATTACAGTGTATAAGGTTTCATGCAGACTGTTAATGGAGATCACATGTGATATGTGAATATCATCCAAGAGTACCAACCAGAGCGGAGTGCCAACCATTTAGAAAGTACACTAGGTACAATCACATTCTGCAGAAATAGTATTTTCTTATCCAGCTGATTTATTTTTTTCCATGCGCAATTTACTTATTTGTCAAGCAATACAATCAAGGAAGCATCTGCCTGGCTCCATTTATATTCTGCAGCTGGACCCCAAACATACAGCCAATCTCATTGAGAACTATTTTCATTATAAAGAAGAACAAAGTGTCCTGGAGGTGATGATCCAGTGCCATAGAGTTCTGATCCCATGTCATCCCATCTATCTGGGATCAAGAGACAGGAGGATCCGTGCAAGCCTCATGCACAGACGATCTGGGGTCAGGTCTCCTAAATGATAGGGAAAAGACTCCTGCCAAGCTCCTCCATAACCTATGCATAAGTGATGAGAAGAAGTGATGGAAGAGATGGGCAGTAACGGAGGATGGAGGTGACGGGCAGTCACGGAATAGTGAGGACGGAATCAACTGGCAGTCACCAAATACTGAGGACGGAGGCAACGAGCAGTTGTCAAGTACTGAGGATGAAGGCGACTGGTGGTCACTGAATACTGAGAATGGAGGAGATGGACGGCCACCGAATACTGAGGAAGGACGCGATGGGTGGTCACCGAATACTGGAGACAGAGGAGACGGGCAGAGAAATGAGGAGATTTGTGGTCACTGAATACTGAGGATGGAGGAGCCGGTGGTTACTGAATACCGAGGACAGAGGAGATGGGCAGTCACCGAATACTGAGGATGGAGAATATGGCGGTCACTGAATACAGAGGATGGAGGCGATGGGTGATCACTGAATACTGAGGACGGAGGAGAAAGGTTGTCCGAAATATTGACGATGAATCTGATGAGCAGTCCTTTAATACTGAGGACGGAGGAGACAGACTGTCCCCAAATACTGAGGATGAATCTGATGAGCAGACACTGAATACTGAGGAGACAGGCTGTCCCCAACTGCTGAGGATGAAGCCGATAAGTAGTCACTGAATACTGAGGACGGAGGCGACAGGAATCCACCAAATACTGAGGACGAAGGCGGCCACCGAATACTGAGGATGAAGCCGATGGGTGATCAGTGAATACGAAGGATGGAGAAAATGGGTGGTCACCCAATATTGAGGATGAAGACTGTGGGTAGCCATTGAATATTGAGGACAAAGGCTACGGGCAGTCACCAAATATTGATATTTTTTTCCCTACATTTGCATTTTAATTGATAAAATAAACTATTAACACTTCTATTTTTGGATGCATTCGTATTTTGCAGCATTTTTTCAACAAAAACCTTTTCTAAGTACAGTATGCTCAGGAACTGTTCTGATGCTCATGCTCGGTAACCCGTCATCTGCTCATTTTTAAGTAGTTGGTTCCTCTTTATCCTACCTCTTGTTGCTAAAACTTGTAACTGCTATTCCTCGGTGGCTTCACTTTTACTAACAGCATGGCTTTCTGTTTTACCTGTACTACGTTTGACAGACAGGAGCAAAAAAACCCGGCCCCACTCCCCATAGATCCCTCTTGGTGAGAATAACTTGTCTGAAAATATGGAGACCATTCGATGCCTTTGAGATGTGTGTTATAAAGGAAAGTTACATAGAAGACTTTCAGCAAACAAGTGAAGTGTTAAAGTGGACGGCACGTTACATCGAGACAAAACGGCGCGTCACACCAGTGTCCTGTAAATGAACTTTAAGCAACATTTCTGCAGAAAATCCAGGCAACCTGAATATAGTTACTCAGATATAAGACATAAAAGCCGTGTACGGGAATTCAATCATAATAGACGACATTCTCAACTTACAGCAAATTGGGAAAGTCCTTTTTTTTTTAGATAATTCTACCTAAATTACAGACTGATTGGAAAAATGTCAGAAACGCAAAGTTTGACAGCAGATGGGAAGCGTTGCACCGACCACCCACCGTGCTCTTCTCCGGCTGTGAAGTCTCATCCTATTCTATCTGATCTATCTCTGGTCCATCCTTTCTTTTTATTTAATTGAGCTTCAGTAAAGAGGATGTAAATTACATAAAACATGATAGTAGCCTGGATGTTGTTGGTGGTGGAGTGGGGAAAGTTTGTATAGTCTTGCTGCACATACTTAGCGTATCCTTTGGAAGGTATTCAAGTGATCATATAATAATTTAATAAACCTTCATTAAACTTGTGTTACAAATAAATAAAAGGAGTTGTGGTGGTAATGACTGGGTTCAGAATTATTGTGCCATGCATGCTGACACCCCGCAGAGCTCAGTGATTGGCTGCAGCGGTACTGTATGGTGCACAACGCGGCATCACTGCTGCCAAAAACAGGAAGAGTGACAGATATTTTTAGTTATTTTACCATATGTTTCCTCCTTGTCTGCATTAAAAAAAAATAAAAAAAATCTTGGTAAGTCCCTTTAATGAGGGCCAAGGTTCCACATATTGGCCCTTCTCTGTGCGTATTCCATAAATCCCTTAACTTTAAGGCTGAACTCAGTTGTGTGTAGGTCATGGTCTGATTACAGACCGCAGTGCACGGACAGGCCGGGGCTCTCCTGACCCGAATACATCAGCATATCAGCCTACAAGTCTGAGGCTAAAGCCATCCAAAAAGGAGCAGGTTTTTACAGAAAAAGTGAAGAAGTGACAATTTGTTCAGGTTGTGACCAGAGTAACCATGGGGCCGCAGTATAAATGGGAAAACATTAAGAAACCTTTTTGTTTAACCACAGATGTACTTACACTGACTATTGATATTTTTTTCAGCTATGTAATTCTTTATTTCCCCAGTAGGGGCACTGCAGAGAATTTAATTACTTTCGCCCTCAGAGTGCAGCTGATTGTTGGGGTCTTAGCAGTGTCATACCCTGGGATGACCTTGTTCTTGGAACAAGGTCATACCCTTGGATGACCTTGTTCTTGGAACAAGGTCATACCCTGGGATGACCTTGTTCCAAGAACAAGGTCATCCCAGGGTATGACCTTGTTCCAAGAACAAGGTCATACCCTGGGATGACCTTGTTCTTGGAAGCATTTATTTTCAGAAAGGCTGATCTGAAGTTGACTTCCCATGTAGTATAGCTGGTGACATCTCAGAAATAAAGTCTAATTTCATTGTCAGCTGCAGATACATTTAAAGGGAATCCATATTGGTTTGATATAGTTTTTATTACCCGCATGTAGTGCTAATATCATGGGTCTGCATCTAGGGAGACTTTTACATCAGCCGGCTTCTAAGCTTCATTTGTAGACACATGACCCATCGCTTCTCTTCTTTCCCATCTGTTAGTGATGTCCCCAGTATCGTAGAATTAGATCTAGAAAGCGTTTGGTCTTATTCTCCGACCTTTGCCCAGCAGTTATATATATTGTGGGAGGAAGGATCATATGGAGGGGAACATGCCTCAGATCGGAGTCAGATATGCTTAATGTGTATGGGGGCTGAGCCCATGCAGTGACATCACACGATCGGCCATTACGCTGAACTTGCACTTTCTCTAGACTCGTTTTTTTCACATCTCTGTACATTAAACGTTTCTTTGTGTAATGACACAAGCCAGAATGAAAGCAGAAACGTGCCCGCCGGCCTCAGAGAGACTCTACATGTTAATGAATGATTTCCTCCCGCCCGTAGATTAGCTCAGACGGCAGCGCAGCCCAAAACGGACTTTATTTCAGACGTGCAAGTTACAATGTTTATACTGTATCAGCAAATGCTTTCTCAAGGCTCTGTTAACATATCAAACCCAAAGACATACAATCAAAGGGATGGATGTATCTCTAACATGTAGGCTGAGTAAATATAGCACGCGCACAACTCAGCCTTTTATATGACATAAACGATCAGTATATGTTATCCTGCCTGTATATACTGAACGCGGAGCACATTGCAAATATTATGAAGATATATGCACTGACAGAAAGCAGCGAGTATGTGCTCAGTAGCTGTGTACCAGCTGTTGTGAACGATGACCCCTCCAGAATGGCATCCGCAGCAGCTCTAAATCAGATATTTAGTTATTTACTAACACTACAGCTGACCTGTTCCTCAACCCTGTTCTTGGTTTGGTCCCTTAATATAATCGATTTCCCTCAAGCTTTTCTCTGCTCCACAAGAGATAGATGGGCAAAGAAAATACCTGTGGTTCTGGAAGCTTTGCCTATCGCGGTGTGTGGCTCTACTCCTGGTATTTAATCAGTAGGAGTATACAGATGGGAGTACAATCCAATGAAGCAAGCACAAAGATTATTTGTGAATACAGCTCTGGAAGTGGAAGGGGCTAGCTGGCAAACTTCAGGATCAAAGGATTAAATGCTGCCCTCCAGAGATCACAGGATCCAAATCCAACTATAAGAATCTTATGAATCATTCATAGACTTTAAATAAAATGTTCTGATATTGGCTCATAATTTTGGACAATATTATGTAATGGCGTCTTGAATATGTCAGCAGTCTGAGTCCTCTATGAGCAATAGTCTACAACAGGGGTCGGGAACCTTGTTGGCTGAGAGAGCCATGAACGCCACATGTTTTAAAATGTAATTCTGTGAGAGCCATACTCGCCATGGGGGAGCGGCGGTGGTGGAGCGGCTCAGAAGGTCCCAGGAGGCAGGGTAGGCGATGCTGCCTGCACGGAGGAGGGGGTGTCGCGACTCAAGAGGATCAGTGTGTGGAGGGTCGGCGATACTGCTTCGAGCTCGTGGGGTGTCATGGTGGCGGGCACCATTGATCTGCCAGCAGGCTGCTTTGAATCTCCCACAGTTGACGAGATTGACTTCAAGAAAATGGCCTCAGCGCGTGCGCAGATAAACTCGATGGACTTCAAGAAAATGGCCGTTGAGTCCTATCTGCGCACACGCCGCCTCCGCGGTCATTTACTTGAAGTTGATCTCATCAACTGCGGGAGATTCAAAGCAGCCCGAATTCCAACGGCTACTGGAGGCTCGCCACCGCAACACCCCACAAGCCCGCAGTATTGCCGACCCTGCGCCACCACTGCCACCCCGGAATGCCATGTACGGTTTGTAAGACGCACCCCCATTTTTCCTACAGGTTTCAAGGAACAAAGTGCGTCTTGTAAACCGCAAAATACGGTATTTATTTTTTTATTAAAGATTTGTTTGCGAACCAAATGCAGCCATCAAAAGAGCCACACTTGGCTTGCAAGCCATAGGTTCTCGACCCATGGTAAATAATAATAGTTAATGAATTGTATTTAGTGGCCAAAGTGTTACATTTCTCACTGAAGAAGTGGAAATCTTATGAATCTTCCCTTTTTTCATCATTCACTCCAATGTGGAAGTGTAGATTTTTCTGTTTGCAGTCACATTCTAGTAGCTGATTGGCATCGGGTACACTGGATGTAGCATAGTCAGAAAGACGCTCGAGACGTCACCTGGACAGACGTTAGGAGTTGACAAGCTAGAAAAGATGGTCAGTATCTAGAAGACTTCAAGGAAAGAAAGTACCAAGCAGAGATCCATGAAACACAGAAGCAGAATACAGTGATGGCTCCAAGGTCAATGCCACGTTAAACAGGATTTCATGAAGTTGAACATCGCAAAGGATTTGCACTTATCAGCGGGCAATGCTGAGAGCACACTTGTTCCTCAGTTTGTGGAGCATCTATAGAAATCATTTGAGAAAAGCACATTTGCACTGTAAGGTCTCTATTCCCAACAGTGCATGATGGCTCTCTGTTATTATCAATATGCCTTAAATGTCCCAAATGGGTCAAACTCTAAATATTCCTCTACATCAGAGCTTATAAAAGCGAGCCAGTGGACAAGGAAGCTCAACACTGCCAGAAGCGGAGAGTACAGCTGTGTCTGCCCGCAGAAGTGGGGAGAAATGCGCCAGCTGCCCATCAGCCTGGATGGAGCAGTTAGGAACACTTAGTACGTTTTCACATAGATGGTTTCTTCTACACACCATATACAGTGCCTACAAGTAGTATTCAACCCCCTGCAGATTTAGCAGGTTTGATAAGATGCAAATAAATTAGAGCCTGCAAACTTCAAACAAGAGCAGGATTTATTAACAGATGCATAAATCTTACAAACGAACAAGTTATGTTGCTCAGTTAAATTTTAATAAATTTTCAACATAAAAGTGTGGGTCAATTATTATTCAACCCCTAGGTTTAATATTTTGTGGAATAACCCTTGTTTGCAATTACAGCTAATAATCGTCTTTTATAAGACCTGATCAGGCCGGCACAGGTCTCTGGAGTTATCTTGGCCCACTCCTCCATGCAGATCTTCTCCAAGTTATCTAGGTTCTTTGGGTGTCTCATGTGGACTTTAATCTTGAGCTCCTTCCACAAGTTTTCACCTTGCAACACCTTGATTTTTTCCCTCTTGAACCAGGCCTTGGTTTTCTTGGCTGTGTGCTTTGGGTCGTTGTCTTGCTGGAAGATGAAATGACGACCCATCTTAAGATCCTTGTTGGCGGAGCGGAGGTTCTTGGCCAAAATCTCCAGGTAGGCCGTGCTATCCATCTTCCCATGGATGCGGACCAGATGGCCAGGCCCCTTGGCTGAGAAACCGCCCCACAGCATGATGCTGCCACCACCATGCTTGACTGTAGGGATGGTATTCTTGAGGTCGTATGCAGTGCCATCCAGTCTCCAAACGTCACGTGTGTGATTGACACCAAAGATCTCGATCTTGGTCTCATCAGACCAGATAACCTTGAACCAGTCTGTCTCAGAGTCCTCCAAGTGATCATGAGCAAACTGTAGACGAGCCTTGACATGACGCTTTGAAAGTAAAGGTACCTTACGGGCTCGTCTGGAACGGAGACCATTGCGGTGGAGTACGTTACTTATGGTATTGACTGAAACCAATGTCCCCACTGCCATGAGATCTTCCCGGAGCTCCTTCATTGTTGTCCTTGGGTTAGCCTTGACTCTTCGGACAAGCCTGGCCTCGGCACGGGTGGAAACTTTCAAAGGCTGTCCAGGCCATGGAAGGCTAACAGTAGTTCCATAAGCCTTCCACTTCCGGATGATGCTCCCAACAGTGGAGACAGGTAGGCCCAACTCCTTGGAAAGGGTTTTGTACCCCTTGCCAGCCTTGTGACCCTCCACAATCTTGTCTTTGATGGCCTTGGAATGCTCCTTTGTCTTTCCCATGTTGACCAAGTATGAGTGCTGTTCACAAGTTTGGGGAGGGTCTTAATTAGTCAGAAAAGGCTGGAAAAAGAGATAATTAATCCAAACATGTGAAGCTCATTGTTCTTTGTGCCTGAAATACTTCTTTATACTTTTAGGGAACCAAACAGAATTCTGGTGGTTTGAGGGGTTGAATAATAAATGACCCTCTGAATAAACTTTTCACAATTTAAAAAAAAAAAAAAAAAAGACATAACATTCTTTTTTGCTGCATTTCACACCTCCAGACTGATCTACAGTCCAAATGTCACAATGCCAAATTAATTCCGAATGTGTAAATCTGCAGGGGGTTGAATACTACTTGTAGGCACTGTATATACACACTGGAGAGCAAAATTAGAGAACACAGAATTACCTAATGTTGCGGTCACGGTGGAGTGTTATTATAACCTAAGTAAACTAGCAGTGTTTTAAGTGTATTTCATAAATTATTTTTTTTCAAAATCACATAATAAAAATGTAAATGAGATAAATGAAAAAGAACAATGATTACAATTAGAGAACACTTTCAGATACCTGAGAGTTATTTTTGTTAATCTTGCACCTGGTGCTAATTTCCTTAATTATTTGTCAAACCCTATGTAACTGGCACCCTATCAGGCATAACAAGAGAAGTTCATTGTTCCAAGTCTGTGATTTCAAGAATATTGCATCTTTACAATGTCACAAACTCTTTCCAGTCCCCCAAGAAGGCTGGTCGCCCTTGAAAGACAAATACAAGAGCGGACAGGATAATGCAGAGAATCTCCAAGGTTAATCGTTTCCACACTGCAGCTGCAATTGCTCTGCAGTTCAGCACTGAACAGGGTAAGGATCTGTCTCGTCATACAGTGTCATGACGTGTAAGAGCATTTGGACTGAAAGGCCACTCTGCAGTGACCAAACCTCTCATTAGCAGAAAGAATCAAAAGGCTAGACTCTCCATTGGTGAGGAGCATGCTGTGTGGACAGAGGAGAAGCGTCCACATGTCATTTTAGTGATAAAAGCAAGTTTAATTTATTTGGGTCTGATGGAAACATTATGTTTGTCGATAAACTGGGGAAAGACTGAACACAAAGTGTGTTGAGAAGTCAGTGAAATGTGGTAGAGGAAGGGTCATGGTTTGGAGAATGTTTTCTGCAGCAGGAGTTGGACCTATCATACAAATACATGGTAGAGTGATTGCAATTGTGGATCAAAACCTTCTTCACAACACGTGGCTCCTTACTTGTGTCCATCACTCAATCAGCAGCAATTTCCATGCAAAACAATGTCCCCTGTCACACAGCAAAACAGGGAAAGCAGCTCCTAGAAACAATGAAATGGCTACAGCCCAGAGTCCTGATCTAAACCCAATAGAAAACCTCTGGATAAACCTTGGTGACAAAGTTATGGCCAAGAAACCCACAACAGTCGAAAAACTGTGGAAGAGAAGGGAAGAAGAGTGGGCCAAAATCCCCCCAGAGCAGTGTGAGAGACTAGTGATGTCCTGTGGAAGAGACTGGAAGAAGAGTGGGCCAAAATCCCACAAGAGCAGTGTGAGAGACTAGTGATGTCCTGTGGAAGAGACTGGAAGAAGAGTGGACCAAAATTCCCCCAGAGCAGTGTGAGAGACTAGTGATGTCCTGTGGCTGCTGATGTGCTAGAGTAATTTACAGCTACGGGCGGTGCACGTCCTACTGATTGTGACTGTTGTTACCTGCGGAACATTTACTGATCTCTTTCTGTTCTCATCACGTTTGGGGTAAAATAAAGGTTTTTTGTTGCTGAACTCTTTTGTAAAACTCTGTTCTCGTGGCATGGTGCACCCCTTTTTCAGAAATATTGTAATCTTACATTGTTCTCTAATTTTCATCTCCCATGTATGTCTCCAATATTTAACTGATGTTCAGTGGACAGGAAATACAGTCATATGAAAAAGTTTGGGCACCCCTATTAATGTTAACTTTTTTTCTTTATAACAATTTGGGTTTTTGCAGCAGCTATTTCAGTTTCATATATCTAATAACTGATGGACTGAGTAGTATTTCTGGATTGAAATGAGGTTTATTGTACGAACTGAAAATGTGCAATGTGCATTTAAACAAAATTTGACCAGTGCAAAAGTATGGGCAACTCAACATAAAAGTGACATTAATATTTTGTGGATCCTCCTTTTGCAAAAATCACATCACTTCCTGTAGCTTTTAATGAGTTCCTGGATCCTGGATGAAGGTATATTTGACCATTCCTGTTTACAAAACAATTCCAGTTCAGGTAAGTTTGATGGTCGCCGAGCATGGACAGCCGCTTCACATCATCCCACAGATTTTCAATGATATTCAGGTCTGGGGACTGGGATGGCCATTCCAGAACATTGTAATTGTTCCTCTGCATGAATGCTTGAGTAGATTTGGAGCGGTGCTTTGGATCATTGTCTTGCTGAAATATCCATCCCCTGCGTAACTTCAACTTCGTCACTGATTCTTGCACATTATTGTCAAGAATCTGCTGATACTGAGTTGAATCCATGCGACCCTCAACTTTAACAAGATTCCCGGTGCTGGCATTGGCCACACAGCCCCAAAGCATGATGGAACCTCCACCAAATTTTACTGTGGGTAGCAAGTGCTTTTCTTGGAATGCCGTGTTTTTTTGCCTCCATGCATAACACCTTTTTGTATGACCAAACAACTCAATCTTAAGCGGGCTTTACACACTGCGATATCGGTCCCGATATTGCTAGTGTGGGTACCCGCCCCCATCTGTTGCGCGACACGGGCAAATCGCTGCCCGTGCCGCACAACATCGCCCAGACCCGTCACACATACTTACCTGCCCGGCGACGTCGCTGTGACCGGCGAACCGCCTCCTTTCTAAGGGGGCGGTCCGTGCGGCGTCACAGCGACGTCACTGAGCGGCCGCCCAATAGCAGCGGTGGGCCGGAGCTGAGCGGGACGTAACATCCCGCCCACCTCCTTCCTTCCGCATAGCAGCCGGGAGGCAGGTAAGGAGAGCTTCCTCGTTCCTGCGGTGTCACACGGAGCGATGTGTGCTGCCGCAGGAACGATTTTTGAGAATGGACCCCCATGTCACCTATGTGCGATTTTGCAAGTTTTTGCAACGATGCTAAATCGTTCATCGGTGTCACACGCAACGGCATCGCTAATGCGGCCGGATGTGCGTCACCAATTCCGTGACCCCAACGAGTTCGCATTAGCGATGTCGTAGCGTGTAAAGCCCCCTTTAGTTTCATCAGTCCACAGGACCTTCTTCCAAAATGTAACTGGCTTGTCCAAATGTGCTTTTGCATACCTCCGGCGACTCTGTTTGTGGCGTGCTTGCAGAAACGGCTTCTTTCGCATCATTCTCCCATACAGCTTCTCCTTGTGCAACGTGCGCTGTATTGTTGACCGATGCACATTGACACCATCTGCAGCAAGATGATGCTGCAGGTCTTTGGAGGTGGTCTGTGGATTGTCCTTGACTGTTCTCAACATTATTCTTCTCTGCCTTTCTGATATTTTTCTTGGCCTGCCACTTCTGGGCTTAACAAGAACTGTACCTGTGTTCTTCCATTTCCTTACTATGTTCCTCACAGTGGAAACTGACAGTTTAAATCTCTGAGACAACTTTTTGTACCTTCCCCTGAACAACTATGTTGGATAATCTTTCTTTTCAGATCATTTGAGAGTTGTTTTGAGGAGCCCATGATGCCACTCTTCATAGGAGATTCAAATAGGAGAACAACTTGCAAGTGGCCACCTTAAATACCTTTTCTCATGATTGGATACACCGGCCTATGAAGTGCAAAGCTCAATGAGGTTACAAAACCAATTTAGTGCTTCAGTAAGTCAGTAAAAAGTAGTTAGGAGTGTTCAAATCAAGAAATTGATAAGGGTGCCCATACTTTTGCACCGGTCAAATTTTATTTAAATGCGGATTGCACATTTTCTGTTAGTACAATAAACCTCATTTCAATCCAGAAATATTACTCAGTCCATCAGTTATTAGATATATGACACTGAAATAGCAAAAACCCAAATTGTTATAAAGAAAAGAGGTTAACATTAAGGCTACTTTCACACATCCGGCTTGAGCTGTGCGGCTCAATCCGGCTGTGAAGCCTATGCAACGGATGCGGTGAAAACACCGCATCCTTTGCAAAAGTTTTTTACATACAGCCGGTCCGGTTTTTGCCACTTGCGGCATGCTACTGAGCATGCGCAGTGGCAAAAACCGCATGCGGCGGCCGGATGCGGTTTTTGCCGCATCGCGCCGCATCCGGCATCCATAGGGATGCATTGGGGAAAGCGCCGCATCAGCCGGATGCGGCGCGATGCGGTTTTTTTTGCCGGAGTAAAAAACGTGCCAGGGAACGTTCCATCCGGCCGCCGCATCGGCTAAATCTGCCGCATGCGGCAAAAACCGGACCGAGCGCAAGCCCATGCGGCACAATGCGGCACTAATTAAAGTCTATGCAGGAAAAACGCAACCGGCAGCAAAAAAAAACTGTTGCGGTTTTCCTGCAAAGTGCCGGATTGTGCCGCATTGCAAAAGCCGGATGTGTGTAAGCAGCCTAATAGGGGTGCCCAAACTTTTTCATATGACTAAGGGGTGCTTCACACACAGCGAGCTCCCTGCCGAGATCGCTGCTGAGTCACGCTTTTTGTGACGCAGCAGTGACCTCATTAGCGATCTCGCTGTGTGTGACAATGAGCAGCGATCTGGCCCCTGCTGTGAGATCGCTGCTCGTTACACACAGCCCTGGTTCGTTTTCTTCAAAGGCGCTCTCCCACTGTGACACACAGATCGCTGTGTGTGACAGCGAGAGAGCGACAAATGAAGGGAGCAGGAGCCGGCGTCTGACAGCTGAGGTAAGCTTGTAACCAAGATAAACATCGGGTAACCAAGGTGGTTACCCGATATTTACCTTAGTTACCAGCCTCTGCAGCTCTCACGCTGCCTGTGCTGCCGGCTCCGGCTCTCTGCACATGTAGCTGCTGTACACATCGGGTTAATTAACCCGATGTGTACAGCAGCTAGGAGAGCAAGGAGCCAGCGCTCAGTGTGCGCGGCTCCCTGCACACACAGCTAAGCGGTGTGCTCTGGTAACTAATGTAAACATCGGGTAACCATACCCAATGTTTACCTTAGTTACCAGTCTCCGCAGCTTCCTGACGGCGGCTCCGTGCAAGTGCAGCGTCGCTTGCACGTCGCTGCTGGCTGGGGGCTGTTCACTGGTCGCTGGTGAGATCTGCCTGTTTGACAGCTCACCAGCGACCATGTAGCGATGCAGCAGCGATCCTGACCAGGTCAGATCGCTGGTCGGATCGCTGCTGCATCGCTAAGTGTGAAGGTACCCTAACAGGGACGTTCAGGACTTAAAAGCTTTGCCTGTTTGTTTCTGTAATTAAACTCTGATTAGACATTATTGTAACTAAGTTTTTACCAGCTGGACCTAATGATTGGCACTGAGGTCATGCAGTTATTCTGTCCATCAAGACTTACATCTGCTCTTGGAATAATATGTGTTATAACACAGCTGATAGTTTGCTGGATCACTGGACGCCCCTGAACTGTGACTTCTGGGGGACCGACCTCACATGGAGCGTGGCAGGAAAGATTTCATGGACTCAAAGCCTGTCAGTAACAATATAAGAAAACATTTGTTATATATATACCAAATATATATTTCTCCAGAATGTCCCAGAATTCATTTTTCAACACGACAACGCTAGGCCACATGTTCCTCGTTCTACTGTGAGCAGCCTGCTTGGCCTAAATGAGTTTCCATGGCTAAAGCGTCTCCAGACCCATCATGTGATAAGACTAGAAGCGCTGATAGGGTATTACCGGATAACTGGAGTAATATATAAAAATATATACACTCACCTAATGTGGTTTGTGAAAGTCACAACCACTGCCAAGCATAAGATAATGGCGTCTGCCGCAGCCCCACGTGGATGAGTATTCAAACAGGAGAAGAGAAGGGGTTAACGCCACACATCAGCCAAATGAAAATGTAGAGTTGTTGATAAACTAATATCTACTTTATTTCATAGGTCTACGTGTTTCGAGGTTTAAACCTCTTCCTCAGGACCAGAATATCAACAAAAGCAACAAAAAGGCTTTTGTTGATTATTCTGGTCCTGAGGAAGCGGTTTCAACCTCGAAACGCGTAGACCTATGAAATAAAGATCTTAATTTATCAACAACTCTACATTTTCATTTGGCTGATGCGCGGCATTAACCCCTTCTCTTTTCCTGTTTGAATACCTCCTATCATGCACATAGGGGACGTCATTGGTCGATGATTACACAGGAGCTGCCAACAGCGGATCTTGATGATTTACCCATGTGTCATTCAGTCCGCAAAACCTTCCTCAGATCATCAGTAAGCTCATTGGTAGCCGTCTGGTTATAGATGTGGATATTGCTGCTTGTGGCTCAAACTCCAGACTTAATATATGGAGATTATTTGAATTTTCCATTTTTTTTTCATCATTTGTAGATCAGGAACTTGTCTATCCATCCTGTGATTTCCATATTTCACAACATTGCAATTTCAATGTTGTAGAGTACATACATATACTGTTATGTCACTACTGAGCAAACTTCTTCCATTAAATGATTTAGCTAAAATAACAAAATAGCCTTTCCCCACAAGAGCCAATATAACCGCAACTAAAGTAAGATTGAAGCATCACCCAACACCAATCAGTTGAATTCTTTGCAGAACTACCGTATGGCTAATAATCACGGCGGCATTTTCACGTCTCCGTCTGCTATTTGAAGTATGGAGATTTCAAAATGAGATCCATTCTTTACTTTTCTGAATTCCTTCTATAATAAGACGTTGGCTGTGTGTTTCTTTTTATTTCATACTCGCTGACCTTCCAAGTAACCAGTGACCACATTTCAAGAACTCTCCATTAGTTTTACAAAGTGTTTTGCAACCAATTGTCCATTCTGTAAACTATACGGGCATCAGGTGACCTGCAAACTACCCGTCTTGTACTTCTGGAGCAGGATTCACTCACGGGACCAGAGGGGTGGCTTATGGCCAGTTGCAGTGGAGCAAAACTTCTGACTAATGCATGAACAATGCAAAATTTGTAAACTCCGGCACAGTGGAATCAGTTGTTTTTTGGGTTTAAGACAGGATGAGAGGGGGAGATGATAAGCACAGATGTTGCCTAATGGACATAACCCCTTTCACTGAAGAAAGTACTTAGTGATGTGGATTCTTGTGTATGAGAAGTGAAGAATTTACAGCTTTATCCTCCACACTAAATAATCTGAGCGAGCAGCTTTCATATTACGTTTCCATTGATCCTCTATCAGCTGTACCATCACATTCAGCCTTTTCTAATCCCACTACAAGAAAGCTTTGCTATTAATGAATTTGCTACAGAAAGGCCGATATGTTTTGTCCACCCTGTGATGCCTTCTGCTCTATCCAGAGAACCGAGGCTGGTGGTCTATTGTTTAACATTCTGCCCGGCTGGGAATTAATCATTTAATTACTGTGTTTATGTTGGCACTCAGTCTCAATGGGTCACATTTACATAATAAACTGGTAATACTTTCCAACTGTGCGATTGTGAGGTTTACGTTTACGTCTGTAAGTATCTGGACTGGGAAGGATAAGATCAGGGGATACTAAAGTAGAGAGTGTGGGTCAAAGAGCGAAGACCTCCCCCCAACAGCGCTCGTATACAGACACGCTGTATTTCAACCTGAATATTACGACTATGGGATTCAGACGTCTCGTGAACTGAACCCACATTAGCTTCTATAGGGATCAAAGTTTGATAACGCAGCGTTTTGGTTGGTCTTGTATTTTGAGTATACAGCTAAATTGCATTAATTTGAAATTGACCTTAAAATGGTTGTCCCACATAGACATGTCATGTATCACCTGTCCAAGACGGGTCTCAGACAGCATCAGCTTAAAACTTTGAAATCTTTTTCTAATCTCAGACAACCTCAGCTTTATTCACTGGAAATCTTTTTCTATTCTCAGACAACTTCAGCTTTATTCATTGGAAAATCTTTTTTTTTTCTATTCTCAGACAGCCTCAACTGTATTCTTTAGAAGCCTTGTTATTTTCTTTGACAAGCTCAGCTTTATTCTTTTAAATATTTTTCCATTCTCTCACAACCTCAGCTTTATTATTTTAAATCTTTTCATATTCTCTGACAACCTCAGCTTTATTCTTTGAAATCTTTTTCTATTCTCTGACAACCTCAGCTTTATTCTTTGGAAAATTTTTTTTTTTCTATTCTCAGACAACCTTACATTTAGTCTTTGGAAGCCTTTTTATATTCTCTGACAACTTCAGCTTTTATTCTTTGAAATCTTTTTCTATTCTCTGACAACCTCAGCTTTATTTTTTGTAAATCTTCTTTTTTTGTTCTCAGACAACCTCCACTTTATTCATTGGAAATCTTTTTGTATTCTCTGACAACCTCAGCTTTTTTCTTTGGAAATCTATTTTTCTGTTCTCAGACAACTTCAGCTTTATTCTTTGGAAGCCTTTTTATATTCTTTGATAACCTCAGCTTTATTGGTTTTAAATCTTTTTATATTCTCTGACAACCTTAGCTTTATTCTTTGGAAATGTTTTTCTATTCTCTGACAACTTCAGCTTTATTCTTTGGAAGTCTTCTACTGTTTGCTTGGGCCCATTCAATAAGACATTTATTACATACTGTATCATGTAAATATCTAAGTGTCCTTTTGTGGAACAACTATTTTAAGCCAATGATCTAAAGTAGAAATACAAATAGTCTACAGAAAGTGGTTTCAGTGTTCCCCCACCTCTTTTGTCTCCATTTAATTTTTTTAGACCAAAATAAAATCTGCTGTTTAAGAACTTTTCTTTCAAGCAGCAATTTATTCTGAATGCTGGAAAAAAGTATTAAAAAATAAACAAGTTCTGTGATGGATTCAGGACATTGAAAGAAGTCCGAAAAACGTTTAATAAGGCAACAAAGAGAACATTTTCAAGTGTTATGGAACAGATGCTTATCTTAACCCCAACGAGGACTGGAATAACAATCTTTCTCAAGGCAGCTTTCTGAGACACTGTACGAGCTGCCGTCCAATACAATACTTCTGTTGTGTAAGACCATCTCACGAAAGCCTCACTCCATTCATTGTCTGCGCTGCGTCCTGGAATGACTCTGTCCTTACATTCCTGAGTACCCCCAGCAAGGACTGCTGAGACAAATGGAGACCCTTCAGCGAGCACAGGTGGGAAAGTCACACACTATTACCTTTCCTACATTATGCTTGTAAAGTACCAGAATTGGCTCAATGAACATTATATTTGTATGTTTTCTGCAGTTTAGCCCTTTTGCTTCCTATCATTATCACTAGAGGAAAAACCCCAGATGCAGTGGATCCATTGGCAGGATCAGCCGACAATCTAATGTGTATGGAGGCCTCCCGACAGAGGAAGAATCTAAGGCTATGTTTACGTTTCCGTTGTTTTGCATCAGCCACATGCGTTGCTTGACACATGGGACTGATGCGTTGTACAAAGTGTGACAAGAAATGCATAGAATTATTCACAAAGAACGGATTCCGTTGGTGCAATGATTTCAGTTTAAAACCTGGGGGGAGAGAGAGAGAGGGGAACTGATTTTCCATGATTTCGGACGTTCTGCTGGACATGCTGGGCATGCTCAGTAAAACGTGACGGATTCCTGCACTGAAATCCGTCGCGTGACGCAGGATAACGGAATCCTGCACTATAGACTTACATTATGCCTCCTGACAGATTCCAACGGAATCCTGCGGGGTGCGTTTTTTTGCCGCAAGAAAAAAACGTTGCATGCTGCGTCCCTGCCGCCCAATGGTCAGTCAGTAAACGAATGATGCGCTGCGCGGCGAATGCAACGCAGGGTCATCAGTCACAATCCGCCGCTCATACAAGTCTATGGGAAACTACTGAATCCGCCAAATGGATTGCGTTGTTTATCAGAGCGGCAAAATGTGACTGATCCTAAACAACGGAAATGTGAACATAGCCTAACACATCAGATTTCTGACGGCCAATCCTTTTGTTCTCTTGGAAAAGTCTTAAAGTGGCTGCCTTTCGGAGAAAATGGGCCGCTCATCCTAGCCAGGCGATTGTGTGGTTGAGAGACTTGGAAGCGTTAAGGCCGCTTTACACGCAAGACATCGCTAACGAGATGTTGTTGGGGGTCACGGAATTCGTGACACACATCCGGCCTCGTTAGCGACATCGTTGCGTGTAAAGTGCCCTTAAGGTTTCGACTAAATTTACTCAATAGGTATCTATTGTGAATGGTGGGGTTTACAGTGATCTAAATGGCGTCAAGAGCTTTGGAAATTGAGGCAATATGGATGGTATCATGTATCCTAGATATTACTGTATTCCCTGCTACTCTGATAAAGCTTTATATACAGCAGGATTATGAATGAAGGAACACACAAAATGTCCTTATTACACAAGTAAGCCAATAAATAGTTCTGCTTCCGTGCCAGTAATGCTCAGCTCACGTTAAGTAGGTTAATGGAAATCATGTACAGACACTCGAAAAAAAAAAAGACAACAATGAATTCAAACAACCCATTTATAAGATCAAGGACCAAAAAAAAGAAGGACAAAGGATCAAAAGTCAGAAAGAAAAAACGTTCTGTATGTCACAAAAAAAAATTCATGATAAGAAAAACATCAGAAAGAAAGCATTTTATGAATTTGTATGAGCCAAGAATAATAGCAGAGCTTGTGCACCAAAGTATCCCAAACCGGGTCCCTCTACTGAAAGACTGGAGCTAAGCACAGGCCAGTGGGGGATTGGTCATCTCCTGTGGATGAGCGGGGCAGAGGGAACATACATGTGTAAGAAAAGGCGCACATCTGCTGCACCATCTGAATATTTATAGGAGCTCATCCTCTCACTGACTGCTATAGCTGCCATAACCCTCTGTTGGTGGCATGTGTACGTCTGCAATATACCACTGCTAACAGTGTGCGTGCTCAGAGCAGACCGATATCAATGTGCGTGCTCAGAGCAGACCGATATCAATGTGCGTGCTCAGAGCAGACTGCTGACAATGTACCTGCTCAGAGCAGACTGCTGACAATGTGCGTGCTCAAAGCAGACTGCTGACAATGTGCGTGCTCAGAGCAGACTGCTGACAATGTGCGTGCTCTAAGCAGACTGCTGACAATGTGCGTGCTCAGAGCAGACTGCTGACAATGTGCGTGCTCAAAGCAGACTGCTGACAATGTGCATGCTCAAAGCAGACTGCTGACAATGTGCGTGCTCAGAGCAGACTGCTGACAATGTGCGTGCTCAGAGCAGACCGATATCAATGTGCGTGCTCAGAGCAGACTGCTGACAATGTGCGTGCTCAGAGCAGACTGCTGACAATGTGCGTGCTCAGAGCAGACTGCTGACAATGTGCGTGCTCAGAGCTGACTGCTGACAATGTGCGTGCTCAGAGCAGACTGCTGACAATGTGCGTGCTCAGAGCAGACTGCTGACTATGTGCGTGCTCAGAACAGACTGCTGACAATGTGCGTGCTCAGAGCAGACTGCTGACAATGTGCGTGCTCAGAGCAGACTGCTGACAATGTGCGTGCTCAGAGCAGACTGCTGACAATGTGCGTGCTCAGAGCAGACTGCTGACAATGTGCGTGCTCAGAGCAGACTGCTGACAATGTGCGTGCTCAGAGCAGACTGCTGACAATGTGCGTGCTCAGAGCAGACTGCTGACAATGTGCGTGCTCAGAGCAGACTGCTGACAATGTGCGTGCTCAGAGCTGACTGCTGACAATGTGCGTGCTCAGAGCAGACTGCTGACAATGTGCGTGCTCAGAGCAGACTGCTGACAATGTGCGTGCTCAGAGCAGACTGCTAACAATGTGCGTGCTCAGAGCAGACTGCTGACAATGTGCGTGCTCAGAGCAGACTGCTAACAATGTGCGTGCTCAGAGCAGACTGCTGACTATGTGCGTGCTCAGAGCAGACTGCTGACAATGTGCGTGCTCAGAGCAGACTGCTGACAATGTGCGTGCTCAGAGCTGACTGCTGACAATGTGCGTGCTCAGAGCAGACTGCTGACTATGTGCGTGCTCAGAGCAGAGTGCCAATGCGTAGACTGGTTCTCTACTGCGCGGTTAATACTGGTGTCTTTGTGAGCATCCAAATCCTTCACTAGGACTTATGCCACTTTGTTCCTCATGTCTTCTCTAGAAATCTGTCAGGAAAGTTGTTGGAATAGTTCAGTGATCCATACCTGGGGAAATCCTCTATGGAGCTCCTGCCAGAAATTTGGCATTCGCACTGAAGCTCGTGGTAAACTGCTCACAGTGCGGAAAACAGCACAGCGTGGTACACTGTATGTTGGTTCTTCTTAAGTACTTGCAAGGTGTTGGGCCTTTTCCGATTTGATATTGATGACCCATTGTGAAATTTAGGTCATCAATATAGCTGCACATGAAAGAAAAAACCCGTGCACAGGTCCATGGGCTTAGACTGACGCAAGGTTTCTTAATAAAGAAATAAATTGTTCCAGCTCTTACCAGAATCTCTTCCACAAGACCAGTGGTTTTGATGCTGATGGTCACTGCCCTTCATCTATATAATTGACCAATATCCCAAAAAATGCACAATTTAAGTTATAAGTATTTAGAGAAAAAAAATCAGATTTCTTCAATTTCCGCTATAATTCACTGTCGCTCTTTGGTCACTACCATCTCCTGATGTGTTTCTGCCCTTTTATTTCTTCCTTTCCATTTACTTTGACTAATTTTGAAGTTTGTTAGCACATCAGTTCACATCTGGATGGGTGTGAGCGTACTGCAAACACATCTGTGCCGAACGCTATAATAAAAAGACAAACACAGTGACCATCCTGGCCTTCATTGTGTAAGACTCTCCAAGAATGCGTTTCCACGTGTGGCAGGGCAGCTGGTGTCTGCGACCAGGGAGAAGGCTGATGGACGCGTGATGCAGAACAGTATGTGTATCTGGAACACATTACTCTTTCTATATGGGTTGGTGGTCTCTGAAAGTGGTTTTGGGACTGTGTAGCTTTATGTAGTGACATGTGAAAGTGGTTCCCAGCTCGTGCTCTAAAGTCTTCTTCATGCTAATGCTATTGGGTCAGTACAGTCAATCCCCGTCCCATAGACAACAGATCCTAACATTTCCCACAGCGATTTCTGTTTCCCGCAAACAAGTTGAAATTGAGTGATACCCTGGCCTTGTATATGCGAAAGCCACATATCCAAATTTTACTCCATCTGACGGTACTTAATTTAAAGGGTTATGCCAGAAAAATCAAATTATTCCCTATTCACAGGATAGAGGATAACTTACTGATACCTAGGGCATCAAGCATTGGAAACCCCACTAATCCCAAGAATCGCACTCTGCAACCCCATCCTCGATGCAACGGAGGTGCCCATGCTCCCCAGCAATCAGAAATAGTCCCCTATTCCATGGCAATGGAATAACTTGATTTTTTTGGAATAAATTTTTTAAACCTTCTTGCACCTAAAGAAAAAAAGTATACTTTAGTTCACTATGTGACTGACATCCAATCTTAGAGGTACTCCAAAAAATTCATCCATGAAACAGTCTATTTATCTCTGTAATGTGGCAGGTGTTAATTGTTGCAAGCTGTTACCTGAATTTGCGCTTAGTTATCAGCCGTTGAAGGTGTAAAGGAGGCTTAAAACCTGTTATCTGAGATATTTTCTCCTACAGAGGGTGAGACTATCCTTTTTAAAACGACTTTTCTATTTGGATCATGCTGCCCAAACCCCGGACAGCAGGAATCAAAACCTCTCCCAAACCCCGGACATTAGGAATCAAAACCTTGCCCAAACTCCGGACACAAGGAATCAAAACCTGACCCAAACCCTGGACAGCAGGAATCAAAACCTGGCCTAAACCCTGGACAGCAGGAATCAAAACCTGGCCCAAACCCCGGACAGAAGTAATCAAAACCTGACCCAAGCCCTTGACAGCAGGAATCAAAACCTGGACCAAACACTGAACAGCAGGAATCAAAACCTGGACCAAACCCCGGACAGCAGGAATCAAAACCTGGACCAAACCCCGGACAGCAGTAATCAAAACCTGGACGAAACACCGGACAGCAGGAATAAAAACCTGGACCACACCCCAGACAGCAGGAATCAAAACCTGGCCCAAACCTTAGACAGCAGGAATCAAAACCTGGCCCAAACCCTAGACAGCAGGAATCAAAACCTGGCCCAAACCCTGGACAGCATGAATGAAAACCTGGCTGTGTGAATACAACCAGGTTTGTTGGTCTCTGAAATCCTGTGGGATTTCATGGAAAATTTAATTTAAATATATGGCCCTAGAACCACAGAAAGAGATGGTGGGGTTGTCCTTACCCCATTCCTGTCAGTCGCCTGGAACGAGGTGTGCAGAATCCGACTGATCAGACTCCTATTGTCTCATCCGGTGATCCCAGTCAGGCCCTTCAAACTATGTTTCCCTCTGAAAAGCTGCCGTTTTTGCAGAGAAATATAGTATATCACAAAAGTGATCCTCAGAGAATTATTTGCCATGAGGAGCCATGCTGAACTTCCAGTGACCAGTATGAGAGAGTGTGTGAGAGTTAACACCAAATGTAACACACCTTCCCCCATCCCCTGACACCTTGTAACAGTGAGTCACATGACACCGGGGAGGGAAGATGGCTAATAGGGCACAATTTGGCCATTTTCACTTTGGGGTGTACTCACTTTTGTTGCCAGCGATTTTTACATTAATGGCTGTATGTTAAGTTATACACAGTTATACAAGCTGAAACTGACTACAGCGCATTGTATTAAAGTGTCAGATTTTCAGTGTTGTCCCATGGAAAGATATATTAAAGTATTTACAAAAATGCGAGGGGTGTACTCATTTTTGTGATATACTGTACATACCTGGCTCTGATATATGCCAGGTTCTGCCTCCAGTTTGGACAGGTTTAATCGAGTGACAGGTGCACTTTGGGATGTAAGGCCCCATAATAAATATATGGATCGTTTGCGCTAATGTCGTAATATGGGATAAAACAGTGTCCTGACCCGTTGCAGGATCATTTAGCCTTTCCGTCGGGCATTAAGATGGTTCATATATTTATACACAAAGAGAAGGTGCAGATAATAAGACAAGGGATAGAAAGCAGAGAGTGAATAGCTAAAGCTGTAAATGGCTCCAGCAGCTTGTAGATAAGAAATGAAAGCCTTCACGTGCGGTGATTGAGGTCTGGTCCATGGCTGTGATGCCCCCATCACGTCTGAGACTCATTTCTTAGAGATGTTGATCGCATTTTTCCCACCAATTTAATGTTGTCAGGATTTTATACCCATGAAGACTTTTACTGCTTTTTGTTCTGATCTCAAAATCTGCACAAACACTGTGATGTTTAGAAGGATTTTTTTTGATCAAAGGATACCATTCAAAAACAATCACGAATCTGATTTTTAGGCTACATGCGCACGCTGCTTTTTTTTTGCTGCTTTTTTGGCTGCAGTTTTGTCAGCTGAACTTTCTGACATCTGACTTCCCAGCAAAGTCTATGAGAAGTCAGATTTGTCATGCGCACACTGCAGTTTATTTGTCAGCGTTTTTTTTGTCAAAAGTTTGTGACAAAAAAAATGCAGCATGTTCATTCTTCCTGCGTTTTTGTCAACATTTGTCACCCATTGAAATCAATGAGGGCATCAAAAACGCAGGAAAAATGCATGCTAATAAAAAGTGGTGCATTTTACCTGCCTTTTACCTGCGTTTTTGGTACCAAAAACGCAGGTGATTTGTCAGGAAGTGAGGTAACAGGCAAGTGGTCCCGTCCCATCCCGTCCTCCACGTGTTCCCCGAAGTACCGCTGTGCCCAGGGGAGATGATGTGGAGGACGAAGACTATCAGCAGCGGCGGCAGCCAGAGGGAAAAATCAATGTTTTCAGCTGTCAATGTCCATCCCCCTCTCACTGCCGCCGCTCATAGTCCCGTCCTCCACATCATCTCCCCTGTGCGTGCACGCTGGGGACAGCGGTACTTCGGGGAACACGTGGAGGACGGGACTATCAGCGGCGGCGGCAGCGAGAGGGGGATGGACATTGGCAGCTGAAAACATTGATTTTTCCCTCTCGCTGCCGCCGCTGATAGTCCCGTCCTCCACGTGTTCCCCGAAGTACCGCTGTCCCAAGCGTGCATGCACAGGGTAGATGATGGACCCCTCTCGCTGCCACCGCCGCCGCTGATAGTCCCGTCCTCCACGCTCCTGTCAGCTCCACGCAGTAGCGCGATCAGCTGAGCTGTCACTGAGGTTACTCGCGGCCACCGCTGGATTCAGCGGTGGCCGCGGGTAACCTCAGTGACAGCTCAGCTGATCACGCGGCTGTCTTCAGTTGCTACGTGGAGCTGACCGGAGCGGAGGTGTCTGCTGCTGCTCCGGTCACCTGCATGTAGCAGAGCTGGATGCGACGCTGGAGGTCCATGGATTACGCTGGACATGGAGGGCTTTGTCGGGGTTAATAAATTGGTGATGAGGGAATTTGTTAGTGTTTTTTATTTATAATAAAGGATTTTTCGGGTGTGTGTGTTTATTTACTGTAACTTACAGATTAATCATGGAAGGTATCTCGTGGAGACGCCTGACATGATTAATCTAGGATTTAGTGGCAGCTATGGGCTGCCATTAACTCCTTATTACCCCGATTTGCCAACGCAGCAGGGCAAATCGGGAAGAGCCGGGTACAGTCCCAGAACAGTCGCATCTAATGGATGCGGCCATTCTGGGCGGCTGCTGACTGATATTGTTAGGCTGGGGGGCTCCCCATAACGTGGAGCTCCCCATCCTGAGAATACCAGCCTTCAGCCGTATGGCTTTATCTGGCTGGCATTAAAATTGGGGGGGACCGCACGCCAGTTTTTTTTAATTATTTATTTATTTCTAATTTTTTTTTTTTCAATTCAACAAGCTTTATGGGCTTGTTTGAACTGAAAAATACATGAAACAATTGTTGACAAAACTGCAGCCAAAAACGCACCAAAAAAGCAGCAAAAACGCAGCAAAAAAGCACCTACATTTTTTGTGACATTTCCAGGCTCTCTCTGACAAGGTGCAGTTTTGGCTGCAGTTTGTGAACACGAAAAAGAAGCAGCGTGCGCATGTAGCCTTAGAGCCACAAAAAATATTAAGATGTAAACTCCTACATTTCTCAATGAAACCCAGAGCATTGTGTACATACGTCTGCATAACGAGACATTCGGGAGGCTGCAAGGTGATTGCAAGCAATATCACACAGTCGTGACTGCACTGTGGAGATCTTGGGTATGACTAAGAACCCAAGAGTTGGGGTTCAAGATGATGTGATGGGTTACTCACTCAGCTTGCTGTTTAAAGTAGCACACATGAAAACTTTCCATTTAAAACAACACATAAACCGCACTTCTGGTAGTATACAAAGCTTCTTCTGCTTTAAAGGAACACACACGGTGCACAGTCTGTATAACTGTCGGTACGCCCGCACAGGTTCGGATACACTTTTCTGCAGAAGTATCCCATTGGAGGTATCTCAGCCTTCACTTACCGACCTCAGTCAGCATACACCACCGCTCTCTAGAGATTCCTTTTGGAGGTTTCACCAACCTCCGTACACTGACCATGTATAAAACAATCAGTCTCCATTATGACACATGAGACACACCCATGGGTGGAGGTATGTGGATAGCCATACCTGCCCGTCTCCGTAAAATCTGTCTCTGGAACATCCTAATACAAGTACCAGAGCAAACCTCCAGGTTTACATCCTCTCTGTGATACATACCTGCCGCCATGTCACAATGCGCAACTCCTCCAGAAAACATGTATTTTTTTTTAAAATAGATACAAAGAAATCCAAGGAACCGCAAATTCTCCTCCACACAAAACTTTATTGATCCCAACATGCATATCAGATGAATTGAAAAACGTGTAACGTTTCGGCCAACGCAAAGCCTTTATCAAGCCACTACAAGGGTGTACTTAACCACAATACATTAGGTTATGGCATCACTTGATCGATGGGGGATCCACAGTGCTGAATCACTGCGGCAGCTCCTGCAGGGTTTTTCTCTGCACAGCCTTTCCCTGGCTGCCTCACTGTGCAGGGAACTTCAACTGGGGCCATTCACCTAAATGGAGCTGTGCTGCACTTTCCCGTTTGCAACGTTGTGTCGGGGCGCTGCAGTGGTGAGAACGACTTTATCCACGCAGTGTCGTCCTTTGAGACACAGATCGGTTCCTGTCAAGCTTAAAGTGGCGGTTGGCACATAATAGCGATGTCTTTATAAGATGGGAATACTCCTTTAACATTACGGGGGGGAGGGTTCATGTTACTTCTATACTTTCGGAAACTTGGTGTAAACGACTTTGCATAGTCACTGTCTACTGCATTGGAAGCCGATTTCCGAGTGTACATTGCATACCTGCTATGTAGAGGGAACTTTTTGCAGTCTGTCGATCTGATAATCTCTCAGAAATGTCAGTGGTTACTTATATAACAGATAATATCCACATGAGAAGCTCTTCGCTTTCTGGCGGCTGTAAAGAGGGTTCTTTAAACACTAAAGGATGTGACTCCAGGGTGATTTATGATCCCTGACTCAGGATTTAGTCTTTCTGGAATTAAAACGTTTCTTAGGTTGAATTATGCCCCATGGTTTAGGTAATAATCCAGTGTACAAGTAAAATATATCTTTGTACCGTGTTAGCCAGTAGAGATAAAAAAAATTGTTTAAAAGAACTGAGAGTCCTCAGTGGTTGATACCTTTTAATGGCTAACTGAAAAGATGGTAATAATTGCAACCTTTTAATGGCTAACTGAAAAGATGGTAATAAATGCAATTATTACCATCTTTTCAGTTAGCCATTAAAAGGTATCAACCACTGAGGACTCTCAGTTCTTTTAAACAATTTTTTTTAATCCAGTGTAGAGATATGTGACTGCTGCCCGTAAAGCAGAAGTCTTGTTGTAAGCCTCGCGTTGGATTATAACTCATGTAAAAGGCCAGAATGTTACTGATATAATGAGATAATTCCCAATAGATAGGAACCGGTTAAATACTAAACCTTACTGTCACTATAAACCTCCCAATAATGCAATCCAGTCCTTGGCTCACAGACGGAGAGAATGGCGCAGACATGGAAGCTTTCTGCCCTAGAGAAACATTTTTATTGAGTGTTTTTGGACCTGTGACACTGTAGGAATGCATTGCACCCCTAAAATAAACTTGTAAGAAGGTTTCCATTACCCCAGCAAATGGAAGACCTTAAAAAGTGCACTTTGGGTTTCCTCTGCCATATGATACATTAGGACAGCCAACGGTGTTTACAAAGTCTGACGGAAATCCATCATAACAGTTATGAGATGCTTTGTTATTCGGTATCTCCAGAGTTGGAGCGTAACCTAGTAATTTAGATATTCCTTGGAAGTAGCAGACACGGTGGGATTCGGGACCGGAGAACGCCCCTCTCCCAACATCGTCTTCAATTTACAATATGTGGTAACCTGACAAATATGGATGTGAGAACACATTAGGGACAAGACTGTTGTGAAACATTTGGTCAGATAGCCGTGCATGTCAGTAAAACGTTAGATCACTATGAGAATATCGCAAAACTGGGCATACATCGATCATAGCGCTTCTGAAGTCATCCATGGTGAGATGTTCTCCAAAATCTTTTGGCATGTTAGAAGAACATGAAGTTATTCCCTCTGCTAGACATGATTTCCTCCATCACACAGAGTCTTGTTTTATCAAGTTTTTGAGTCTTTGTCAAATGCAAAGTTTGTTTCTTAAAAGAATTTCCATATACACAAAATATCAGAATATCCGCTGCCAAGATTGCGAGATTCCTTTGTACGATAGCAGCGAGGCCGTACGCTGATATTCATCTATCCCTCGTGTGCGGGGCATAGAGGACATTGCCACAATTGTAATTTTGATAAATGCGTATTTCTGATGACAGCGTAACTCTGGCACACCAAAAAAAGGTAAACAGACAGATATGGTGCTGAAGAAACTCAAAACTAGACCTCCATGAACGCTTTCGGCATGCTTAGCCCTTTTCAAAGATAGGTCTAAATACAAACAAATGACAAAGTAAATAGTCAATGTATATACAATCACATGAAGAAAAAATCATAAGTGTACCAAATGAATTGCCATAAGTTGAATAGAGTATACTCTTCTCAACTTATAGCAATTCATTTGGTACACTTATATTTCTTATAGTATTCTCGTTTCTCTTTGTATATAAATTCCTGTATATTTTTTTCATTTTTTTCCCTTTTTTTTTTCATTTTTTTTTCTTTTTCTTTCTTTTTCATTTTTCCTTTTCTAATGCTTTTTTCGAATGGTTTTTTCTTCTTTTTTTTACAGCTTAATTCCGGGTGTTATAAAGCTACATTTAGGTGCCCACAATCTGTGACTCAGTAACTTAGGTATATTGGCACAGCCTTTCATGATACATATATACAGTACAGACCAAAAGTTTGGACACACTTTCTCATCTCTAGAACAACTGTTAAGAGGAGACTTTGTGCAGCAGCCTTCATGGTAAAATAGCTGCTAGGAAACCGCTGCTAAGGACAGGCAACAAGCAGAAGAGAACACAAGGAATGGACATTAGACCAGTGGAAATCTGTGCTTTGGTCTGATGAGTCCAAATTTGAGATCTTTGGATCCAACCACCGTGTCTTTGAAGAAAAGGTGAACGGATGGACTCTACATGGCTGGTTCCCACCGGGAAGCATGGTGGAGGAGGTGTGATGGTGTGGGGGGGCTTTGCTGGTGACACTGTTGGGGATTTATTCAAAATTGAAGGCATACAGAACCAGTATGGCTACCACAGAGTCTTGCAGCGGCATGCTATTCCATCCGGTCTGCGTTTAGTTGGACCATCATTTATTTTTCAACAGGACAATGACCCCAAACACCTCCAGGCTGTGTAAGGGCTATTTGACTAAGAAGGAGAGTGATTGGGTTCAGGTCTGGTGACTGTGGAGGCCAGGTCATCCGGTGTAGCACCCAATCGAGATGGTTTGGGGTGAGCTGGACCGCAGAGTGAAGGCAAAACGGTCAACAAGTGCTAAGCATCTCTGGGAACTCCTTCAAGACTGTTGGAAAACCATTTCCGGTGACTGCCTCGTGAAGCTCATCAAGAGAATGCCAAGAGTGTGCAAAGCAGTAATCACAGCAAAAGGTGGCTACTTTGAAGAACCTAGAATATAAGACATATTATCAGTTGTCACACTTTTTTGTTAAGTATTTCATTCCACGTGCTTTAATTCATAGTTTTGATGCCTTCAATGTGAATCTACAATTTTCAGAGTCCTGAAAACAAAGAAAACTCTTTGAATGAGAAAGTGTGTCCAAACTTTTGATCTGTACTGTGTGTGTGTGTGTGTGTGTGTGTGTGTGTGTGTGTGTGTGTGTGTATATATATATAATATATAAATAGTTGTATAATATTACTCAGAGGCTTATGATACATTTTGTTCTCATTGTACATATTTTCTTCAATTGATTTATCATGATTTTTTCTTCATGTGATTGTATATCTATTGACTATTTACTTTGTCATTTGTTTGTATTTAGACCTATTTTTGAAAATGGCTATGCATGCCGAAAGCGTTCATGGAGGTCTAGTTTTGAGGGTTTTTTAATGAATACATTTTTTTCAGCACCATATCTGTCTATTTACCTTTTTGTGGTGTGCCAGAGTTACGCTATATATTCTTTTTTTGAGCAAGATTATTGGTTAGTCGGTGTATATACAACCTGCCCATACTGTAAGCTCATATGGGCTGATCGTATTATTTGATTGGGGAAATTATAGCATTTAAAGAGGGGTTGTGCTTTAGTGGATTTCCCTTTGGTTCATATAACTACTGGGCCATTTTTCGTAACTACACCAGGTCTGTGGAAATGCTTCACCAGGAGTCACTGTACATGTGAAAAGCAGTAATTAATTTTATTATAGCGCCATTTGTTCCATAGCGCCGCACATGTGCGACTCTGAATGCTGATCATAAATCCGGATTTCCCATACAGAAATCTCATGGTAGCGCACAATGACCTTCCTCCAACTTATGTTCTGTTTGCAGACATAAAAACCATTATTGATGTGAAAATCATAAGGATGTGAGGCAAATAATCTGCCCAATCCGCTTTATACCCTGCAGCTGTTCACTATCACGACATCACACAGTCCCTTGGCACCGGCTGAAGAGAAGAGCCCGGCAAAGCCTCGCTTCCTCGTCAGACTCCACACATCGCTATGTACATTGGATCAGGTCCATCCATTCATTATTTCTGTGCTTGTAGATGACCCAAGACAGGGGCTAATGGCGTTCATTCCTTGACCACACTGAAAGACGCGCAGCTTTATTATTATCCGGCCATTATGTAGCCACCTTGCTCGATGCAATATAAGAACTGTAGGTAATGAATGAGCTTCTCTCCAAGGCGTGAAACGTATCTTGTCTCTCATCAGCGAATTTCTGTAAAGACTACACCCCTCCATGGTAAAACATGCTTTACTCTGCACTCTCCATTTACTGCCTTTATCTTCCCAACCCCAGCTCAACAAAAAGCCGACGCTCCGTCCTGGTCCAGGAGAGAACAGAGCATCCGATTCTGTATCCAGTAACCGGATATATGTCTGAATTGTATCTAGGAGAAGGCACTGATGACTTTTGTCTGTCACTGTGTCACCGAGCTCCTGCATTCACCTGATTCATTGTAACTAATAAAGAGCCATTTATCCTGGCCGGTTAGAAGGAGAATTTAAGGCGGTTAATGGATCTCAATAGCCTGAAATCCTGCTTCATTGTGTTCTGCTCACAAACATTCCTGCCGAGGAATATGCCTTCCAGGGCTTACAAGAAACCTAACGGAAAGTATGGAGTGGGGGTTCCATGCGCACCTCGAGGAAGACTTCACCTACTGTAATGTCTAAACCATCCCAGTGCTAAATAATGTGTCATATAAGATCTTCCATAGACAGCGGCTCTCACTATCTAGTAAAACATTGCTTTCTTCATTGACATGTTAGGATTTGATGTGGAGTTTGGTGCAGTCCTCATGACATGTACAAATGTTATTCATCCAGGGCTTGTAAACTCTGCTCACATGCACCAGAAAAAACTGGCACCAAATGTAGGTTCTTGCTAATATATATATATATATATATATATATATATATATATATATATATATATATATATATATATATATATTCTACCACCATTCAAAATTTTGAGGTCACTTAGATATCCTTATTTTTTAAAAAAAACCAACACATTTTTTCTCAATGAGGCTAACATTAAATTAAACAGAAATCCCCTCTATACATTATGTGGTAAATGACTATTCTAGCTGCAAACGTCTGTTTTTTAATGCAATATCTACATAGGTGTATAGAGGCCCATTTCCAACAACCACCACTCCAGTGTTCTAATGGTACATTGTGTTTGCTAACTGTGTTATAAGGCTAATGGATGTTTAGAAATCCCTTGAAAACCCTTGTGCAATTATGTTAGCTCAGCTGAAAAAGTTTTGCTGATTAGAGAAGCTATAAAACTGACCTTCCTTTGAGCTAGTTGAGAATCTAGAGAGTTACATTTGTTTGTTCCATTAAACTCTCAAAATGGCCAGAAAAAGAGAACTTTCCTGTGAAACTCGACAGTCTATTCTTGTTCTTAGAAATGAAGGATATTCCATGCGAGAAATTGCCAAGAATCTGAAATTTCCTACAACGGTGTTTACAACTCCCTTCAGAGGAGAGCACAAACAGGCTGTAACCAGAGTAGAGAGAAGTGGAGGCCGCGCTGCACAACTGAGCAACAAGACAAGTACATTAGTCTCTAGTGTGAGAAATCGATGCCTCACAGGTCCTTAACTGGCAGCTTCATTACATAGTACTCGCAGAACGCCAGTGTCACCGTCTACAGTGAAGACTCCGGGATGCCGGCCTTCAGGGCAGAGTGGCAAAGAAAAAGCCATATCTGATACTGGCTAATAAAAGGAGAAGATTAATATGGGCAAAAGAACAGAAATTGGACAGAGGAAGATTGGAGAAAAGTGTATGGACAGTCGAATCGAAGTTTGAGGTGTTTGGATCACACAGAAAAACATTTGTGAGATGCAGAACTACTGAAAAGATGCTGGAAGAGCGCCTGACGCCATCTGTCAAGCATGGTGGAGGTAATGTGATCGTCTGGGGTTGCTTTGTGCTGATAAAGGGATTTTGAATAAGGAAGGTTATCACTCCATTTTATAACTCCATGCCATACCCTGTGGACAGTGCTTGATTGGAGCCAATTTCATCCTAAACAGGACAATGACCCAAAGCAACCTCCAAATTATGCAGGAACTATTTGGGGAAGAAGCCGGCAGCTGGTATCTATCTATAATGGAAGGGCAGCCCAGTCACCAGACCTCAACCCTATAGAGCTGTTGTGGGAGCAGCTTGACCGTATTGTGCCAAAAAGTGCCCATGAAGACATCCAACTTGTGGGGGGAAGCATGGGGTGAAATATCTCCAGATTACCTCCGCAAATTAACACTTAGAATGCCAAAGGTCTGCAAAGCTGGAATTGTGCAAAGAAGCATTCTGTGCTGAAAGCCAAGTGTGAAGAGAACATTATTATTTCAAGGAAAAATCATTATTTCTGACCTCGTCACTGTCTGGACGATATTCTCTATTCATTATGCAACACATCTGATAAATAACAGTATGATTTTTCATGGAAAAGACAAAATTGTCTTGGTGACCCCAAACTTTTGAATGGTAGTCATCCTGTCGTGGGGTCATGTCACATCATACTCAGTGTGAATTGTATATAGTGGAAGGAGGACACAATATAGACCCCGCTGCGGCACATGTTGGTGCTTAGGATTAGAAATAACAAGTAAATTTGTCATTTTCCTCTTCTTTATTGCGCTGTCCGCTTCCACATGTAGCCTGTGTATGATATATTGTCATCTTCAGTTTGTATTGTACAGTAATATCTTCTGGGGAGATTAATACGCGTTGGATTGTACAGTCAGTCCTAGACTTCCCTCTTAATAATGAGTTACAGTTTACGAAGCATTGCTGGGTGTTGTAGTACGGACCATCTGACTGCACCGGAGCTTGACCAGCTCTGATTACACCACGGTTGTTCTTCTTTTTCCACATTACAAGGTCGGATAGACTTGCAGTATATGTGTTACACAGACATTAACTCCCCATCAGACCATCACAAGTGCCCTGGTCTACAACACAATAACACCGGCTCTTCCCTAAGACTTCAATTATTGTAGAAAAAACACATACTGCTCCCACTAATGCATGAACAAATTGCCTGAAAGCACACGTTACACCCATACTCCAGAAAATATGTGATATTAGTGGAATAAGTACACAGCGCAAGGAGGCGACTGTCAAATTCTTAACGTATTTATTCCTGTACGGTCTTGCTTTACCCATCATTTGGGGCTTCTGATCTGAGAGGTTTTCTTTGGGTAGATCAATGTAAATTACAGGTGACAGCTCTGGAATGACACTGAGAGCCACTACTAGAGACGCCATTTATATCTTTATAAGTTTGAAGCACAGGACCCAGCATAGTTTTTTGCTTGTGGTTGTTACTTTTCTTATGTTTGAAATCTACTCTTCAATAGGAAAAAATGCTCAAAAAAACACCACCAAACAAAAAAAAAATGCCGAATGTGCAAATGCGTAGCAATCTCACCCAGGCCGTGATTGCCTGAGGTGTCTTGAAGGCTGCTCGACCATTAACAAGACACAGTATCATAAATGACACTTGAGTGAGCGCAAGGTTACACGCTTTGCTTTATGTCCAGAAGCCTTACTTACACTTTTGTTATTGAGCCTTTTAAAAAAAATAATGGTGATGGTCGAGCGTTCTCACCACTGCTTGATAATCTAGCGTTGGGGTGCTCAGGTGCGTTCTTTACTCAATCAAGTATCACGGGTACTGGAGCGCCATGCTCGGGTACCCCTGTCCCGCATGTTTAACGGCCTATTGCCTGTCATGCATGTTGTATTTGGCCGGCCGCATCATGGTGTAAGGTCTTACGGTATATGAGACCTGGGGGCACGATGCTCGGCACACTGTCATCTGGAATCAGTTCAAGGAGAGTTGATGAAGGGCCCCTTCACCACGTTGCGTTTCTAGTACATGTGGTGTCCGTTTTCATATGTATTGTAGACGTACTCATTAAAATAGTTATTGATTTTCAAACCTCTGTGTTTTCACATGGACGTGTGCCTATGTGATCCACACAGAAACATGTCTGTTTTTTAAAATCAGCACAGATGAAAAGGGTCAATGTAAATCTATGGTTCCATCAAAAACATGTAGAGCACATGGATGACATGTGACAAATGCATTCAAAGACATACTGACTTTTAAGTGTTAAAGAAAGATAAATAGATTTTACAGTTATTAACCAAATAAATAATTAAAAGAAAAAAATGAAGTGGTGCCCCCCCATTATTGATAACCAGCAAAGGTAAACCAGACAGCTGGGGGCTTGTATTATCAGACTGGGAAGGTCCATGGTTATTGGGCCCTTCGTAGCCTAAAACTACCAGCCCGCAGCTGCCCCTGAAGTAGCTCATTAAATTTGCCAATTCTGGTGCTTCTCCTCGGCTCTTCTGATTGCCCTGGTGCAGTAGCAATCGAAGTAATAGTTTACGGGGTTATGTCAGCTGTGTACTGTCAACTGGCATCAAGCCCTGGTGTTAGTAATGGAGAGGCGTCTGAAAAACACCCCCATTACTAACCCAGTAGAAAAAAAAAAGACACACAAAACCAAAATTATTTATTTGAATGAACACTACTCCATTCCCCAAAATAAATAAAAAAGAAAAAATAAACATGCAGCTTCGTTGTAGTCCAGGGATTCCACCATAGTCCAAAAAAGGATATGTGGAAAAAAAAATACAAACACCCTCATTCGCCACTTTATTGAGAAGAAAAATAAACCTCAGCTGATCCAGTATAGTCCAGAGGGAATCCGATCAAAGTCTGTGGAGCATCGTTCTGACACTCTATAGACTTTGATTACAAGCAAATCTGGGTCACGCTGCGCGGTACGTGGGGCCAGGCAGTGACATCAGTAACATTACCACTGTCCAGCGTCACCAGATCACTACTGGTGCATGCTGGTCTGTGGAAGACCTGACGTCTCTGAAGATTGGTGGAATCAGTATCATCAACGCTCAACAGAAAAGCTGGGCCTCGTGCAGGACAGCATGATTCAGAGTGACCTGGTGACCCTGAACAGCGGTAACGTTACTGATTTCACTGCTCATCAGGGTCGCCGGGTCACTTGGTCACTCTAGGTCATGCTGCCCTGTGCGTGAGACCCCGAACCTCTGAACAGCGGTGACATGAGTAACATTACCGCTCATCAGAGGCGCTGGATCCCGTGCAGCACAGCGTGACCTGGAGTGACCAAGTGATTCGGCGACCATGAACAGTGGTAACGTTACTGATGTCATCCGCCACTATTTATCCTGTTGTGCCATCTCTGCTTTGCACAAATCACGTGTCCCATAACATGTCCCTTGCCCTGACCCACTCAGTTACTGGGAGTATCCACTTATCAACCATCACGTGGACAAGTGCTTGTGGCTAGTTATGCTTTTCCCTGACAGCACACTGGGTGAACCTTGTGGAGGCCAGAGCCAAGTTGAACCCTAGGACGTCACTTGCTACTTTCGTTGAGAATTGCTCTCCATAGTTCCATCAGGGTTGCCCCCACCTCCTGCACCAGTTCCTGCACCCCATCCTCCTCATTCTTCATCTCCGAATTTTCGTCAGTATCGCCAGCTGGAAGCACTACCTCAGTCAAGCAGCAAACAGGCTGTGCTGAAACTAATTTGTTGAGGTGACAAACGGCACAGACTTGTGGAAAGCAATAACAGACCAGACAGATTTTTGGCTTTCTCTGCTGAATCTCCAACCAGGCATGGCCGTGTGTTATAATGGCTGTAACCTGTTGGCGGCTCTGAAGCTTGGCAAGCTTGAACACATACCATGCCTGGCCCACGTGCTTAACTTAGTGGTCTAGCACTTTTTGAAAACTTACCCAGATTTGCCTGAGCTACTTGAGAAGGTGTGCCCATTTGCACAAGTCCGCTACAGCTGCCGCCGGTCTGGCCGTGCTGCAGCAGCGCTCGGAAGTGCCAGCTCACCGACTGTTGTGCGATGTGGCCACACGGTGGAACTCCACATTACATATGTTAGCAAGGCATTATCAGCAGCAGAGGGCAGAACTTGAATACCAGCTACAACATGCCCGTCAGTTTTCAGGTCAGCCTCCACACATAAGAACCGACATGATCTCCGACATCTGTGAGGTTCTACAAAACTTTAAGGAATGAAAATAATGGTGATTAACGACGACACCATAATCCGTGTAACCATCCCGCTGCTGTGTCTACTCAAACACTCGCTGCTCACAATTAAAATAGGAAGCTTTGCGTGTGGACCAGGTGGAGATGGAGGAAGAATGTATTCAGGGTGATACTACCCAACCCAGCCTTATCTCATCTTCACAGCACGGATTGGGTGATGAGGAGGAGGCTGAAGAAGGAGTAGCATCAGGAGATAGTTGCCTGCACTACAGAAGGTACTACCAACACCAGCTTCTTGTCTCTTCTGGTGGGGACAGGGAGGTCTTGCCTGTTTGGAGTCTGGCACAGATGGTAGACATTATGTCCTGTTGACTTTCCCCTGAATCCTGTCGTCATATGCATTTTGGCAAACGCCGATTACTGGTTGTGCACCTTTCTCGACCCACGCTACAAGGATACCTTTACATCTCTTCTTCATGTGGCGGAGAGGACTGATAAAGTGGTACAATACCAGAAGGCCATAGCTAAAGAATTGGTCAAGAAATTCCCATCTGACAATGTTGACGACAGAGCAATCAAGGAGGAACGATGAGGGAGACACACACCAGGTCCACCTCAGGCAGGGAACACTATGAAAGGTCTGGGGGAGCTTTATTAGACCCTTTCAACTGCCAAGCCCTGAAGCGCAGGTTAGGCTGATAAGGAGGTAAACGTTTTTCAAGTTTGTGAAGGAGTACCTATCCGATCATACCAGTGTCCTCCATGATTCTTCTGTATCTTACAACTGTACACGTAGCATGAACTGTCCCTTCATGCCTTGGCGATGCAAGCCTGCCCTGCTTCTAGCGTTTTGTCAAAGCGGATTTTTAGTGCTGGTAGGGGCATATTAACTGATAGGCGCATCTGCCTGTCAACTGAAAATGCTAACCGGCTGACTCTTATCAAAATTAAGAAGGCCTGGATTGGCCCAAACTTTTGAACCCAACAGATCACCGTAACTAAATTTAAAGGCAATTCAGGTATTCCTATTTTCTGGTGTATTCCTATGCATCCCTTCCCAGCAAAAAAGGGTATACGGTTCATGGTTTCTTCTTTTTCTTGTCCTCCTCCACCATATCAGGAGTGTAATAAGGTGGCCTTCATTCAAAATTATAAGAGGGTCATCAGGTGGCCCTTGCTGCAAATTTTTAGAGAGTAAACGGGCGACCCTCACTCATAATTTTTAGAGGGTCATCATGTTATGTGACCTTCGCTGTTAATTTTTCCAGAGTATGTATGATGCCCTTCTTCTCTAGGAGTCCCACTCCTTAAAAATAGCAAAAAAAATATGTTGCCTGAGGCCCTTCTCTATGTGTCTTCCAGGGGGTATTGCAGTCCCTCCTATTTTGTCAACCCTTCCACTTAGTGCCATAGGCTTTATGAGTCCCACTACCTAAAAATTTTAACAGAATGTGTATGAGGCCATCCTTTATCGGAGTCTCTTTTGCTTCTAATTTTTGGCAGTTCTTGCTTTGACCGCATAGGCTTTGAGTTTGAGTCACTCGACTTTCCCATTGATTTCCATTATACTCAGTACTCACGTTGAGCCTGTCCGAGTTTGAGAACCAAGCACTCGAATATTTTAGTTTTTTATATAAAAATCTCTTGATATACAGCATAAAAGTGGACTTTCATTAATTAAGACTGGCGTCTTATATGGGGTCCATTGGCGGTAGTGTAATTTCTCTTATAATTTGCTCCAGTTCTGTAGTGCAAATTCTCAATTTGTTGCCCCTCCCGTTAAGCTCTGACTACTTGTAAAAAGTTACGGTTTCTTGTACAAAGTTGTCATTTTTTTGTGCAACAACAAGTCAAACAGATTTCTGAGTCGTGTCGAACACTTTTCTCCTTGATTTCTTTCAAAACTGTTTTTTTTTTTGCAGCCATAGTGTTTCGGTAGCATCTATGGTAAGGGGGGTGCAACCAAATTCTGCATCGATCAATAAAGAGGTGTCTGTCCCAAACTAAATATCACAGGAAGATTACATAGAAAATAGCACAGACGTGTACCATGCTGAGCCGAATGTTTGATGACGACGCACTTAATGCTGCTTTATAGGGGACATCTCACCTCAGGGCTAGACTTTACAGATCGCTCAGGAATAGCTGCATCAATATGTCAGCAAGAAGTCAGGACTTGGATGAGATGTGTTGGGTTTTTGTTCCATTAACACAAGGTGGGGGAGACGTGCTGATGTGCGCTCACATTGTTGTCCGAGGAGGCAATAAATAGTCATCTGCGGTCACCAAATAGATGGGTGCGGTATAATAAACACTAACCGCCCTGAGATGTTATGATTGCACATCTATCAGAGGGGCCAATAACACATTAATACCTTCTGTCACAAATTCCAACCCTATGATATTCCATTATTGACATTGGCCTTCTGATTTATTAAATGGGTTGGCTTCTTTTATGATGCACGTTGAAGGAAACAGGCGCGTTGTGGTAATACTGAAGATTTAGTCATATTCCAGCTGTCTCCCCAAAGTAAGAAACAGTTGGCACCACCATAGGCCGCAAGTTCTGCCAGGAACCTTTCATCACCTCGTCCTGGCAGGAGCCAAGATAAAACGGACAGGTTGTCAGAGAACTATGTAATATGGACCCAACGGGATGTCCCCCTCTGACCATCCTCCGCAGCATTCCCAGACACGAATATTTCACCGTTTTCCTTGGATCAGTTCTTAAATACATATTCTTAACCTGCGCCCTGCCAGCAGGGTTTTTGTTAGGATTTTTGGGCCACTCAGAGAACATTAATTGCACATTAACATGTGTCAGATGCCAAACAGAAAGCGTCCGGAGAATAAATTGTGGCCAGTCTATTATTTCTTGTGCCATTGCTTTCTGCTCTGGAGTTTGTTGCTTGACAGACCTGACTCAAGGCCATGTTTTTACATTAAGACTTTAGCCATTTTGTAGACTTTAAGATAAATTGACCCCCAAATATATAAGTGGGAGGTGGGCAGTGTATCAGCTTTGTGATTCCATCCTGGTACATGGGGTGTCTGAAGATTGTAGGACTTCCAGTCTTGACGTAGAGTCCGCTGGAGTAGAATGCGCCATATTCCGTCCAGCGCCTCCCAATAATTCAGGGGCATTTTGTATTTCAGTCTTGATGTAGAGTCCGCTGGAGTAGGATGCGCCATGTTTCGTCCAGCGCCTCCTAATGATTCTGGGGCATCTTGTATTTCAGTCTTGATGTAGAGTCCGCTGGAGGAGAATCTGCGATATTATGTCCAACACCTCCCAATGATTCAGGGGCATTTTGTATTCCAGTCTTCACGTAGAGTCCGCTGGAGTAGAATGCGCCATATTCCGTCCAGCGCCTCCCAATGATTCAGGGGCATCTTGTATTCCAGTCTTCACGTAGAGTCCGCTGGAGTAGGATGTGCCATATTCCGTCCAGGGCCTCCCAATGATTCAGGGGCATCTTGTATTCCAGTCTTCACGTAGAGTCCGCTGGAGTAGGATGTGCATATTCCGTCCAGGGCCTCCCAATGATTCAGGGGCATTTTGTATTCCAGTCTTGATGTATAGTCCGCTGGAGTAGGATGTGCCATATTCCGTCCAGGGCCTCCCAATGATTCAGGGGCATCTTGTATTCCAGTCTTCACGTAGAGTCCGCTGGAGTAGGATGTGCCATATTCCGTCCAGGGCCTCCCAATGATTCAGGGGCATTTTGTATTCCAGTCTAGATGTAGAGTCGGGTGGAGTAGGATGTGCCATATTCCGTCCAGCGCCTCCCAATGATTCAGGGGCATTTTGTATTCCAGTCTAGATGTAGAGTCGGGTGGAGTAGGATGTGCCATATTCCGTCCAGCGCCTCCCAATGATTCAGGGGCATTTTGTATTCCAGTCTAGATGTAGAGTCGGGTGGAGTAGGATGTGCCATGTTCCGTCCAGCGCCTCCTAATGATTAAGGGGCATTTTGTATTCCAGTCTTCACGTAGAGTCCGCTGGAGTAGGATGTGCCATATTCCGTCCAGCACCTCCCAATGATTCTGTGGCATTTTGTAAGCCATGAAGAATTGTCCATGTCCCCTTCTCACTAAACTCCACACATTTTTCACAGTCTTGTTGAGGCTGGTGTAAAACCTCCAGAAAGTGCACAGTTTTGCATAACTATGCGCTGCCCTAAACGTTTGCAACATTTTAAAGTTTTCCACCAGAATTCTGTAAGAAAAACTGTCCGATGAATCAGCCCCTTTGTTCCACATTTAGCCAGGACTTTATGAAATTGCAGAATGAGGCAATAAACCTAAAAATAATTAATTTTCATTTTCTGAGAATGAAAGCGAAATTAGCAAAACAGCAATCAATGATGTCATCTTGTAGGGGAACGACATCTGGACTGTGATGGGCCGCATTAGCATCAGACTCAATGTTACTATTTGAACAATATGTATCTTCTCAGCGATAGTTGCGGAAATTGTATTGATGAATCGGTGAAGCCTCTTGTAGGTAATGATGGCGGCTACAGATCATTACGGATGCATCAATCCTGTAACATTAAGGAATTATGGGGCCACTGAGCGGACAGGTGGTTGTAGTTTACACTGTAATAAGGACAATCTCATCACTGCTACATCTCCAGCGTATCGCTCCCACATGTCGTGTAATAGGAGCGACGACGCGTGGCAGAGCTGGATCCAGATCCATTCATCATATGAGAATTACCTGGAATAAAAAATGTGGAAGTTTTCTTTCTGCAGCGACATTCCTGGTATGCTCCTTATTAACCTCTCATCTGCAGGGACAACTTATCCTACAAACGTATCAGGTCATGGTGAAAAGAAACTGATGAACTACTCACACCGACCAGTGCAAAAAGTCCAAGAACAATCACGGTCCTATGTATCCCCGAAGTGGGAGGTATCATTACATTGTAGCAGCAGGGAATCCATACGTGACAATTCCTACATTTCCTAGGTCATAGTCCCTGTATCCCATACAGATAAATCCAGTTGGACCTCACTGAATATGTACATTGTTTCTAAATCTCCCTGAAGGATGAAGCAGTTTGGCAGAAGATCCAGATTCAAGAGTAGAAAATGAGTAAATTGTCCTGAAGCCGAAACCTTGCGGTAATATGTATGGCCCCATAATATATCGTTAAGTAAGCGGATACAGTAGTAATGTTACCAGCAAAACTAAGAGAGCAGCGGAATCACAAAACCTTACACTGTTCTCCTATACGGGAGAGATAAGGTCATTAGTAGTGTTGAGCGGACCCGGATCGGCAAAATCCGGATCCGCGCGGTTTGAACGGCAGATCCGAGTCCGACCCGGACGCGGGATTCCGGGTGCACGATCCGGATCCATGTTTGTTTTTTTTTTATTTATTTCTTTTTTTTTTTCTCCCTCTCCCTCTCCCTCTCCCCCTCACCCTCACCCTCCCTCGTCCCTCATCCCGGATTCCGCTCCCCATTGACATATATGGGGCCCGATTCCGGATCGGATCTGGACTTCTTTATCAGCCCACCGCTGATCCGCCGGACCCGGATTATTGCCAGTCCGCTCAACTCGATATTAAGGGTCTCTGATATTGGGGGGACTATTATCTGCTTTATTACTGAGACAAACGGAATAATCTGCAGAAAACGAGCGTCCTGCTGACATGAGGCTATGCCTATCCTGCTGGGTATGGTGGTCTGTCGGGTGGCCGTTTACTGCTCGGTGACTTCTGTAGGTGGAGAAAGTGCTGGTGCCATCCGGCTAATAGAACACAGAGGGTGATACTCTGTGCATGTCCAATCTGGAGCCACTAAAAAGTGCTGTACATATGTGGACAGAATTATGTCCTCAGAGCTGAACTCCTCAGTGGTTTCACCCTAAATAATATCGGATTCCCTGCAGCTCTTGCGCCTCCAGAATCTGATAGTACAGCAGACCGCAGATTGTTACAAAGCCACTTCACTAAAACTGACTCTATCTTCACTCGTTGCGTTTTTGCTGCGTTTTTATGCCTTTTATGCTAATTAAAATCTGCTTTTTACAGTACCAGCAAAACCCATGAGAGTCCAGAAATCTCCTGCACACTCTTGGAAAACTGCTGCGTTTTTAAAAGAAGCAGCGTGTCAATTCTTACAGCATTTTTGCAGCTTTTTTTTCAACATTAAAAGCGATAAGAAAATGCAAACATGCTGCAAAAACTCGTCTGCGTTTTGCTACTTTTGGTGAAAGAAACTAACTTTATTTAAACATGACTGTAGACGAATGACGAACCAAAAACACAACAAAAAAAGCAAAGCAGGTTTTGGCTGCAGAAAAAAATTGCAAATTTTTTTGCATTTTTTTATTGGTTTTATGCAAATCCAGGGTAATAAATGCTGCTTTTACAGAACCAGCAAAGTCTGAGATTCCATAAATCTTATATACACACACAAAACGCTTGCAGTTTTTTCCTGACTGAAATGTCAGCCTGCTTGGTTTTTGAAAGAAGCAGCGTGTCAATTCTTGCAGCATTTTTGCAGTGTTTTCCACCCATACAAAGCAATGAGGAAGTGCAAAAATGCAGCACGAAACACCAGAAAAAACGCAGGTTATTTCCTGCAAAGAGATGAGGTTTTGCTACAGTTTTACAGCAGAAAAAAAAAAAACATAGCAAAAACGCCCTATGTGAACATAGCCTTAAGGCCACTTTACACACAGAGATAAATCTTTGGCAGATCTGTGGTTGCAGTGAAATCATGGACATATTGTTCCATTTGTACATAGCCACAAACCTGGCACTGATTGTCCACAATTTCACTGCAACCACAGATCTGCCACAGATTTATCTCTGTGTAAAGTGGCCTTTAAGCTGGGTTTACACACTGCAACATCGCAAAGGACATCGCTGTAACGTCACCGGTTTGGTGACGCAATAGCAACCTCCCTAAGTCTCTGCTAAGTCGCTGGTGAGCTGTCAAACAGGCAAACCTGGCCAACAACGCAACAGCGATCCGGACCTGCAGAGCGACCTAGCTGGTTGTTGGGGACGTTGATAAGCAGCCTTTTGAAAGGGAAGTTGCTAACAAAGTCTCTGCAAAGTCTTCACACACTGAAACTTCATTCTGCACAGCGGGAAACAAAGGACCTAGGAATGGTCCTGAACGATTTGTAACGATTACAACTTCACAGCAGGGGCCGGGTCGCTGATAGGTTTCACACACTGCAACATCGCAAACAACATCGCTATTGCGTCACAAAACCGGTGACGTTACAGCGATGTCGTTTGAGATGTTGCAGTGTGTAAACCCAGCTTTACTGTCATTTTCTTATCTCCTGCAGCTTCTGATATTGCTGGGTGTTTATGTCGGCACCATCAACTCCACCTAGAGGAGCAGCCATCACCTGGATCCCTTCCAGCCTCACATTGTAAGGAAATATTCCCTCTGTAAACACAGGTTTACAATGACGCTTTGCCCATTAAGTTGGATTGCTATGAATGTAGTTGCAGACTTTCCTTTGCAGATTATGTCAGCTACGTACCTCCCGTATCACAGAGGATTGCACTTGTTCTTTTTTTTTAATTTATTTAATAATAATGAAAGGAAATGATTTGGGGCGTCAGAGATTTCTCACCTACGATCTCCTCATTATACAATGACCCCCTTATGTGCTTTTATGTGGCACTAAATACCATAATATCTCAGTAGCAGAGGTGAGCTGCGTATGACATGGAAGCTGCAAGCCTTGTGTATATTAGTGACTCTCCCAATATTATGAAACAGTAGAGGTTAGATCGGCACCTGCGCGCGTCTCACGTTTTCTCTTTCACGCCAATATGCTGTTTTGGGAAATAAGATGTGAAGTCTTAAGCCGAGGTTCACTGCGCCTCGGGGAGCCCCTGCGTGAAGCCAGTGCTCTCATTCAGCTGCACTTGTCAGATTACGGGTCGCCTATCTCTATAATATACTATTAATTTCCCAGAGAGACGCTCCCCTTCCCAGCCCCTATACCTCTATAGTCAGAATGATTTCATTGCAAATAACCCCGAAAAAGTCTAAGTCCAGAAGGGAAAGTAACAAAGGAGTTTACAGGTGAAGAAGTGTTAGTGGCGATTACATTGTCATTTCCAGACATTCTGCAGCCATGTCCTCACTGGAGCAGGTCATGGATTATAGCCAAACACTGCTCAGAATAATGACGTCTTTTATTTCTCTCTCTCTCTCTCTGTATATGTATATATATATATATATATATATATATATATATATATATATATATATATATATATATATATATATATATATATATGTGTGTGTATATATATATATATGTAATAAATTAGAGATTTTTCGTAGATAGAAAAAGCTCACCAACCAGCGCTGAATAATAAGATTATTTGATATTTTGATATTTTATTAATCAGCAGTATGAAAATAACAATGAATAATAATACTACTACATAGGACAAAACACAAAAAAACAAAATAGATATACAGACAGGAGGAAGCCCCGGTGAATGAGAGTGGCCACTGAAATGGTGGAAAATGATAAAAATAACAAACCCTGGGTCCTACACAGCATTAGCAGGAGGTCATGATTGAAGAAGCAGTGACATGAACAGTGAGTGTTGTCAGACTATTATTCATAACTACTTGGAAAAATACTTGTGAAATCTAGGAACAAATCGGGTCACAACCTCCTCTTATCGCAATGACAAATTGTAAATCTCCCCGGGATTTAATTAATTTCGCCTACAGGACTGAAAACACAAACTATAATCCTCAGCTGATACCAAACCCAAGTAGTGCCATACAGTTATACAGGACGAGTGGCCTTATACAAGTATAAATGTCCATAGCTGCCTAATGATGCCAAGGGTGGCCCCAAAAATGGAATTAGGTACATCACCCCCTTATACATCCCGTCCACAGAGCAGAGATCTATGGAGATAATTACTCCCATATTCTCATCCCTATACATGTAGATAACCCTGATATCTGTGCTCAAGAACATACAGGGCATATATACAGTATATATACAGTCAGGGCCAGAAATATTTGGACAGTGACACAAGTTTTGTTATTTTAGCTGTTTACAAAAACATGTTCAGAAATACAATTCTATATATAATATGGGCTGAAAGTGCACACTCCCAGCTGCAATATGAGAGTTTTCACATCCAAATCGGAGAAAGGGTTTAGGAATCATAGCTCTGTAATGCATAGCCTCCTCTTTTTCAAGGGACCAAAAGTAATTGGACAAGGGACTCTAAGGGCTGCAATTAACTCTGAAGGCATCTCCCTCGTTAACCTGTAATCAATGAAGTAGTTAAAAGGTCTGGGGTTGATTACAGGTGTGTGGTTTTGCATTTGGAAGCTGTTGCTGTGACCAGACAACATGCGGTCTAAGGAACTCTCAATTGAGGTGAGGCAGAACATCCTGAGGCTGAAAAAAAAGAAAAAATCCATCAGAGAGATAGCAGACATGCTTGGAGTAGCAAAATCAGCAGTCTGGTACATTCTGAGAAAAAAGGAATTGACTGGTGAGCTTGGGAACTCAAAAAGGCCTGGGCGTCCACGGATGACAACAGTGGTGGATGATCGCCGCATACTTTCTTTGGTGAAGAAGAACCCGTTCACAACATCAACTGAAGTCCAGAACACTCTCAGTGAAGTAGGTGTATCTGTCTCTAAGTCACCAGTAAAGAGAAGACTCCATGAAAGTAAATACAAAGGGTTCACATCTAGATGCAAACCATTCATCAATTCCAAAAATAGACAGGCCAGAGTTACATTTGCTGAAAAACACCTCATGAAGCCGGCTCAGTTCTGGAAAAGTATTCTATGGACAGATGAGACAAAGATCAACCTGTACCAGAATGATGGGAAGAAAAAAGTTTGGAGAAGAAAGGGAACGGCACATGATCCAAGGCACACCACATCCTCTGTAAAACATGGTGGAGGCAATGTGATGGCATGGGCATGCATGGCTTTCAATGGCACTGGGTCACTTGTGTTTATTGATGACATAACAGCAGACAAGAGTAGCCGGATGAATTCTGAAGTGTACCGGGATATACTTTCAGCCCAGATTCAGCCAAATGCCGCAAAGTTGATCGGACGGCGCTTCATAGTACAGATGGACAATGACCCCAAGCATACAGCCAAAGCTACCCAGGAGTTCATGAGTGCAAAAAAGTGGAACATTCTGCAATGGCCAAGTCAATCACCAGATCTTAACCCAATTGAGCATGCATTTCACTTGCTCAAATCCAGACTTAAGACGGAAAGACCCACAAACAAGCAAGACCTGAAGGCTGCGGCTGTAAAGGCCTGGAAAAGCATTAAGAAGGAGGAAACCCAGCGTTTGGTGATGTCCATGGGTTCCAGACTTAAGGCAGTGATTGCCTCCAAAGGATTCACAACAAAATATTGAAAATAAAAATATTTTGTTTGGGTTTGGTTTATTTGTCCAATTACTTTTGACCTCCTAAAATGTGGAGTGTTTGTAAAGAAATGTGACAATTCCTACAATTTCTATCAGATATTTTTGTTCAAACCTTCAAATTAAACGTTACAATCTGCACTTGAATTCTGTTGTAGAGGTTTCATTTCAAATCCAATGTGGTGGCATGCAGAGCCCAACTCGCCAAAATTGTGTCACTGGCCAAAGATTTCTGGACCTAACTGTGTATATATATATATATATATATATATATATCCGCTATAACATTATGGACAATGACGCGGTATTATTCCTGCACTCACATACATTGCTCAGGACATTCACGCGGTATTATTCCTGCACTCACATACATTGCTCAGGACATTCACGCGGTATTATTCCTGCACTCACATACATCGCTCAGGACGTTCATGCGGTATTATTCCTGCACTCACATACATTGCTCAGGACGTTCATGCGGTATTATTCCTGCACTCACATACATTGCTCAGGACGTTCATGCGGTATTATTCCTGCACTCACATACATTGCTCAGGACGTTCATGCGGTATTATTCATGCTCTCACATACATTGCTCAGGATGTTCATGCGGTATTATTCCTGCACTCACATACATTGCTCAGGACGTTCATGCGGTATTATTCCTGCACTCACATACATTGCTCAGGATGTTCATGCGGTATTATTCCTGCACTCACATACATTGCTCAGGACGTTCATGCGGTATTATTCCTGCACTCACATACATTGCTCAGGATGTTCATGCGGTATTATTCCTGCACTCACATACATTGCTCAGGACGTTCATGCGGTATTATTCCTGCACTCACATACATTGCTCAGGACGTTCATGCGGTATTATTCCTGTTCTCACATACATTGCTCAGGACGTTCATGCGGTATTATTCCTGCACTCACATACATTGCTCAGGACGTTCATGCGGTATTATTCCTGTTCTCACATACATTGCTCAGGACGTTCATGCGGTATTATTCCTGCACTCACATACATTGCTCAGGACGTTCATGCGGTATTATTCATGCTCTCACATACATTGCTCAGGACGTTCATGCGGTATTATTCCTGCACTCACATACATTGCTCAGGACGTTCATGCGGTATTATTCCTGCACTCGCATACATTGCTCAGGACGTTCATGCGGTATTATTCCTGCACTCGCATACATTGCTCAGGACGTTATCTCCCTTATCAATGGTTTGAGAACTTTTATTTGATACGAGAGTAACTCCACGTTGCCAAGTTCCTTTCCTCCCACATCACTTGTTCTGGTTTCTGTGGAGACTTTCAGCCAATAGAAGTCCTAGGTGACTACATGTAGAGATCTGCTATGTTGCGTGTTTTTTTTTTCTTTTTGACAGACGCTGTCACCCTGACATTAAGCTTCTTAATTTCACGACGTTCCAAACGCTCAATCTGTTTCTAATTCCAGGGACATTCGGATGACGGAAAACAAAGTTATGTTGTTGCTAGCAATCATTGTTATTCAGATTCAGGGGGAAGAAACCGAAATCTGCCGTGATTCCAGCCGATTATACAGGATAATAAGACTTTGGGGGCTACATGCGTCTGATGTATGGAGGGTATGTCTGGACAGTGGGGTGTACTGATATATCCGTGCGGAGGGTTAAGAGTTCTCATTATCCGTTATCTATAGAGTATCCGATGCCAAGGACAACTGCAGCTGTCACATGAACACAAGGGCTTGGAAGTGATTTCACCCCCCTAAATGATACCTGATGGGAGCAAACCCCAAATCTATCAAAAAATGGCGCTGGCGAAGAACTATGAATAATGTGGATGAAGGGTCCCCAGCTAAGAAAAATGTTTTGAGGGGTTCTTCCATGGCAGAAATAGTAGTGCTCCTGTTTCATCCTATTATATGGCCGGCGTTCTGCCGGATTTTATAGTACTGGGATCTGCGTGCTCCTGATGCTGTTATCTGATTGGCTGCCGCCGGTTCACCTGCCGGTGCTTCCTGCGCACATGGCCACAGTTTGACAGTAGAAGATGTCACGCTGATCAGTGTCTGGGTCAGGGCCGCCACCTCGTTACGCTCTGACTCTCCCTGGTATGTGGTTGCATCATTATGACTTGTGTAGACTAAATATAGTGCACGGCAGCACCATTCATTCCTGTGCAGAAATCACTCACACCTCTCTGTAATCCAGATTACCGCCATATTCCAGGATACCGGCTTCCATTAACATTGCTCCCCCGCAAAACGGACATGTCACGTCCAATCACCAGAACCAAACCGGACCCAGAAAGGAGCAAATACACGAAAGGTGTCTCCCCAAAACCAAACCTCTTCACATATAGGAGACGTCCCTTTCTCTCCTATGACAGATTGCAGATTTTCACAGCGATTTGTGTCGCGGTTAATGACCATGCTATCAGCGTATACCAGGCACATGCCCTCGCCCATCACTGCTGGGTACAGTGTGCAACATGGAAGCGGAAAACTCATTATGGCAAAGTGACAACAGATAAATGCAGCCATCACTGAAAAGTAATGCAGCGTTCCTGTGTGTATATAAGCCTGCGATTCCTGCACAGGTACAGCCCCATACACAGCTGCAGAACAGCTGCACAGCATAGTCAGTGCAGGGTCCGGCTCACAGCCAGGTACAGCGCCATACACAGCCACCGCTGCAGAACAGCTGCACAGCATAGTCAGTGCAGGGTCCGGCTCACAGCCAGGTATAGCCCCATACACAGCCACCGCTGCAGAACAGCTGCACAGCATAGTCAGCCTGCGATTCCTGCTGTCACATTACCTGCACAGGTACAGCCCCATACACAGCTGCAGAACAGCTGCACAGCATAGTCAGTACAGGGTCCGGCTCACAGCCAGGTACAGCGCCATACACAGCCACAGCTGCAGAACAGCTGCACAGCATAGTCAGCCTGCGATTCCTGCCGTCACATTACCTGCACAGGTACAGCCCCATACACAGCCACCGCTGCAGAACAGCTGCACAGCATAGTCAGTGCTGGCTCCGGCTCACAGCCCAGTACAGCATGCAGGACGTGTCCACATCGGCCGTGCACTTACCCTGCAGGTGACAGTCTCATGCATGGCTATAGGTCCTCCCTATAGGAATTCATGTGGACATTCCTCCCAGCCTGCGAGCTACAATCTCATCCCGGGACTCTGTGTGCTGGGCTGCATCATTATGTCTGAAAACCTTCTTTCTCAGCTGAAGTCTCAAGTTCCAGCCTGGGATTCCCTTCTCCACCCCCTTTACAGATATTTAACCCTGATCCCGCTGAACGTTCGCTGTATGGCGAGTCCATGCTCCTCCAGTGATGATAATACATATACAGATGACAGGAGGGGGGGTCCCCATCTGTTTAATACTTATTCCCGGTCCATGATGTGCATTATCATGGTACCTTGGATATAAGCTCCATATACTTTGCCATTTATTTTGCAGAGGCCATTACTTACGACAGCCGAATAGATGAACCTGCAGCTTGGAAAGTTCCTTTGCACCGAGAGATTGCATCACAATTGCTGTATTCGTTAATTAGATGTGACACAAGTTACTGAGTTTCCAGAAATATAAAGACTGAACATCACTGACCCTGGCCGGGAAGACCCGCAGTGGCCCACGTCAGCCACGTGGCTTTATCAGTTTGCCCATTACGACGATAGCGATGATATTCAGTTCTTAAGGCCCTGTCACACACGGAGATAAATCTGCGGCAGAGCTGTGGTTGCAGTGAAATCATGGACATATTGTTCCATTTGTACACAGCCACAACCTGGCACTGATTGTCCACAATTTCACTGCAACCACAGATCTGCCGCAGATTTATCTGTGAGTGTAAAGCGGCCTTTAGTATAGTCGGGTCAGTCCTGCAGATCTCATGTACTTGCGTCACTCTACAATTCGAAGATGGATTCTGATCCTAAAAACGTTGTTATATTGAGGTCTGTAACTCCAGACATGAAATATTAGATTTCATTGACTCATCAATGGAATGCATTGACGATTGTTATCCGATTAGGCAAAATAAGTTCATACATAATCTACATATAAATATCAATATTATGGAAAAAAAATTGTGACATTTTTTCAAAAAGGAGCAAATAAATCCCAAGTAATTAATAATAATTTTTATTCAATTTTTAAAATGTAAACTCATAATTAAAAGAGATGAATACAACAAAAGAAAGAACTAGCAGCATTATAATATTGCACATAGAAGAATCCCCAATGGACAAAAGTGACAAGTGCTGTGCAATATTGCAAAATATCCTCCTCCCCATACCAGTACAAATGAGGCTATATAACCGAATTATCTTCCGTATATGGAATAAGTAGCATAATGCCCATATGAAATCTGAAAACAGCGGAGGCTAGCATATTGCTAAATTATTGCAAGATGAATAAAGTTATTTTAGTCACTTAATTACATTGACATATAAAATTCAGTGCCAACTAACCCAGTTGCAAGTAACTGATGGATCTGTTATACGGTCACGTCCATAAAAGGCGTTAAATCCCACCTATGAGCGGGATCAGTATGTGTGAATACCTATCATCAAATAAGATCAGCTGGCACCTATTGAAAACTCCCATAAGCGGGAGGAAGTATCTTGCCAAACAAATGCCACGCTGACCGATCATCCGAACACGATCCACCAGCCACAAGCATAAGGTTACCTGGGTATGTTGTAATGAGATGCCGCCAGTCTCTTACCCCGACGTACGTTTCGCTAACCTGCTTCAACGGGGGGCATTTCAGCGGTCACACATGCACAGTTGGTTTAGTCCCATCTGTTTTAGCCTGGACTTGGTCTACCTCATTTCCGCTGGAGGATGGTGCTCAGTAGAAGTATCCTCTTTGCATAGCGGATGCTCACAGCCGTCCCTGTTCTAACCTGGAGATCTCACGGGGAAAGAAGGCACTAACATGAATCTATTATTGAGAAAAATTGACCCATTCAGTTTGTGGACAAAACATTTTTGTTTGTGTCTGCAGTTCCTAAGAAGATCACTATCTCCATAGTTTAAGACTACAAACGAATTCTGTGTCGTGATCCAGCAGTAATGCTTCTGTATTACATGCAATCAGTAAGCAAACAGTGCACGGTAACGCATAGCTCTGTGCTTGTTTTTCCCGCAGCGTAAACTGACATGTTGTGCGGCTTCACGAGATGCAGCATGTCAATTTATTGCTGCGGAGCTGCGAGTGTTCTCCGCAGGGAGAACAAAGAGAGAGACCGCAGCGGCCCATACCCTGATCGTGGGCCCAGTGCACTGCGGTCTCCTGCAGAGAGCTCTTGTGGCCCGCAGGACAGGACACGCTGCGTCCAGGATGCAGCATGTCTGGATTGTGGGCACGTACCCATAGACTTGTGCTGCTGTCTACCTCACATTGCTGTGAATCCCCCGTGGTAAAACCCATCTTTGCCTGCTGATGTCACTCCTGGGTTTCCTAAAAAATAAGCCCTAGCAGGAATTTCTGGCCTTTTCAAAGTAAGGCTTAAATATAATCCCTTTCACGAAAATAAGCCCTAGTCGTGGTTCAATAATGAAGTGTCCATGTGTCTAAAAAAACATCTGAAAAGAATACTGCAGTACACTTCATTATAGAAAGCAGACACCCCCAAAAGAAAGATCCAGAAGGTCTCGTAATGATACTCACCAGTCCGGGACTCGGTGAAATGCGAAGACCTGCGGTGGCGCACACACAAACAGACAACACACACGAAAACATACACACTTCCGGTGGTACGTACTATTCCGGTGACCTGGTAGACTGTGGAACAAAAGGACCTGCGGTGGAACTCAATGCACTCCACCGCAGGTCCTCACATTCACAGCGTCCCAGGTCCCTCTTGTCTGCTGGAAGCAGTGCGGCATCACCACATATGTGTGTGTCCGATGGGTGTGTGAGTGCCAGCCGGAAGCAGGGGGACCGCTGTGGAGAAGACAAGGACCTGCTGGGAGCGCCCGCTGAGGACCTGGGAGCGACGCAGATGTACAGAGTCTGATGAGGATGATTCTCCTGGGAGATAGGGAGGTGTGCAGTTTTTGGGGGGGCTAACTTACCCCCAACCCATGTTTTTCCCCAAAATAAGTCCTGCCTTGAAATTAAACCATATCGAATTTGTTGGGGCAAAAAAATAATATAAGCCAGTCTCTTATTTTTTTGGAAAACACAGTAGCTGAAATTCAACAATACACATTTAGCGTCTCTCTTTTTTTCCCAATGCACCAATGTGTGGAGGCGCAGAGAGACTGTGCGCAGCACTGATGCAATTCCCTGGCCCGAATGCATTTAAGTTGATGTATCTGTCCCTGGGATTAGTGTCTTGTTTATCAGTCTTGTCCTGTAAAAAATGAATGACTATAACTGTCTTGTTGGATAATGCTTACCTTCCCTGGTTCCACAGCTCGGCCTTCACTTCTAAGTGTGATGTGTGATCTTCAACAACCTGTGTTTTAGTCCAGGTTGGATACACAGGACTTTCAGAGATTGCAAACAAAGATTACAAAGGTGTATAGCCAGGATATTCTGCACTGCACATCCTGCAGGGAAGTACCTGTTTGTATGTGGGGAACACTAGAAAATGGAGCATGAATAATACAAGAACTTGTGATACACTGATCCATGATTCAAGATACATGGACTCATGATACAAGGACCCATAATACAAAGACTTCTGAAATAAGGACCCATAATACAAGGACATGGAGCCATGATACAAGAACTGATACACAAACCCATGATACATGGACCTATGATACAGGGACTCCATGATACAAAGACTCGTGATACAAAGACTCATGATATAAGGACTCATGATACAAGGACACGAGAGAAGAACTTCTGAGACAAGGACCCTTGATACAAAGACCCATGATATATGGCCTCATGATACAAGGACTTCTGAGACAAGGACTCGTGATACAAGGACTCGTGATACAAGGACTCGTGATACAAGGACTCGTGATACACGGGTTCATAATGCAAGGACTGATGATACAAGGACTCATGATACAAAGACTACTGATACAAGGACTTCTGAGACAAGGACTAATGATACACAGACCCACGGTACACGGACCCAGGATACAAGGACTCATGATCCAGAGACCCATGATACAAAGACTTCTGAAATAAGGACCCATAATACAAGGACATGGAGCCATGATACAAGAACTGATACACAAACCCATGATACATGGACCTATGATACAGGGACTCCATGATACAAGGACTCATGATACAAGGACTCATGATACAAGGACACATGATACAAGGACTCATGATACAAGGACACGAGAGAAGAACTTCTGAGACAAGGACCCTTGATACAAAGACCCATGATATATGGCCTCATGATACAAGGACTTCTGAGACAAGGACTCGTGATACAAGGACTCGTGATACACGGACGCAAGATACACGGACTCGTGATACATGGACGCGTGATACACAGACTCGTGATACATGGGTTCATAATGCAAGGACTGATGATACAAGGACTCATGATACAAAGACTATTGATACAAGGACTTCTGAGACAAGGACTAATGATACACAGACCCACGGTACACGGACCCAGGATACAAGGACTCATGATCCAGAGACCCATGATACGAGGACCCCTTCTTTGGGCTGTTCCATTCTTCTTTGTTCCCAGCTGCTGGATGCACTAGTGCTAATTATATTAGCTTTAATTGTATGGGATGCTGGATTTACATTCTTTTATTCTGTATACATGACACAAGCAACATTTATGTCCTGTCCCTTAGGCCCCAGAACAGTTAGTTACACAGGATGTATATGTATAGTATTGGGTGATGAAGCGGATTCCTGGAAGTGCAGTGCTGCCTTCATTCTTATAGTTTGTACATTGGGGAGGGCATGCAGCCGGTGACCGGTCCTCTCGGTGCAGCCTTATTTTTAGGTTACACACAGATATAATATTATATTGCTAGGTAGGTGTTTTTCTAATTTAGTCGCATAAATCGCTTCCCCACCACTACCACCACACAATGTTCATCTGTTTGGTAATTTGGTGTAATTGCAGCAAATCGGGGAAGAATTATAAAATGCGACCTCCTCATTATACAACGATTAAACTTAAGACTTTGTTCCTACTAAACGTAAAGTAGAGAAAACCAGCAAACCCCTCTAACTAGAGGTGTGTTCATGGCTGCGTTATGGATTTTACTGCATCCATTGACTTTTATAACGTGGTGCTTATGGGTTTTTTAAGATTTCTGTCGATGTTTGCCGCACTATTTTTGCTATCAAATGTGATGGAACTGTCGACGGAATCTTCAAACAGCAATGTGAACATAGCCCAAGATTGCATCTGGCCCCAAATGAGCCCCAGATTTCCCCCGAGAGTGCGCGCGCACACACACACACACACACACACACGCATACATATATATACACACATGCATACATATATACACACACACACGCATACATATATACACACACACATGCATAAATATATACACACACACACACACATGCGTACATATATACATACATATATACACACACACACATGCATACATATATACACACACACACACATGCATACATATATACACACACACACACACATGCATACATATATACACTCACACACATGCATACATATATACACACACATGCATACATATATACCACACATGCATACATATATACACACACACACACACACACGCATACATATATACACACACGCATACGCATACATATATACACACACACACACACACACATGCGTACATATACACACACACACACATGCATACATATATACACACACACATGCATACATATACACATATATACACACATGCATACATATACACACACACATGCATACATATATACACACACACACATGCATACATATACACACACACACATGCATACATATATACACACACATGCATACATATATACACACACACGCATACATATATACACACACGCATACATATATACACACACACACATGCGTACATATACACACACACACATGCATACATATATACACACACACACATGCATACATATACACATATATACACACATGCATACATATACACACACACATGCATACATATATACACACACACACACATGCATACATATATACACACACACACATGCATACATATACACACACACATGCATACATATATACACACATGCATACATATACACACACACACACATGCATACATATACACACACACACACATGCATACATATACATACACACACACACACACACACATGCATACATATACACACACACACACACACACACAATCTCATATATGGTCACACCAGGAGTGTTGTGGATTTTCGGGTGCAGAATCTGTACAGCGCAGTGAACTGGTTGTTTTTTTACAAAATACTATCACATGCATCAAAAAATAAATTGTAATCAGCAGCATTTTGCAGTGTATGTCGAAAGGCAAATCCTCATGTAACTCGCAGATTTTTAGCTAGTTTGTCACCACTTCATAGACACTAAGTGACTGCTTTAAAAAATACAAAAATTCTAAAGCCAGCTTACTGGTACACCCGATGTGGGGAATCCTTTGCACGGTCTAGGAACTGAGTCCGCAAGGAAGTTAGGGCAGAAACCAGCCTTGAAAGTCAATGCAGAAAATAGTTATCCAGATTCCAGCGGACAGATACCAAGACTCAGTAGATATTCTTATTTAAATTTTATTTCTTTTTGCAAAGCAATTTTATTTGAATAATTCCATTAAAAATAGTTCCACACGTAGGGCAAAACAAATGTCGGATAGGGATAGTGGTCTCCCGGACCGGTAAGTGACTACTTTGGATCAGTGGAAACCTCTGGAGAGATTTTTTTCTTGTACCACTGTCTCTTTCCTGTAATATATACTGGATGTGAGGTCTGCGTGTATCCTCAGTGCTGCTGTCATCACTAGTATATGAGAGAGGCCCAGTTCTGATACTGCACCCATGTCATTCATATGCTTACAGCCTGTTTCCTCTGGCCTCCCTGAGACTGTACATGCTTTCCTCCCTGTCCGAACTATGAGATCAATATTAGAAAAAAAACAAGGAGAAAAATTGTAGGAAAAATACCCTGACTATAAATAAATAAATTGCAAGTGCTTAATAACAGGGTACTTAGTATATACATTTTTGCAAAAAGGTAAGAAGCTGTCTCACCTCGTCACGGTGTACCCATCTGAGACAGTCCCTAACCTACTAAAGTTAAAAACATATTCTGTACCTGACTTGTGTCATGTCCAAACTTGCTTTAATGCAAGTTGGGGGTGCAGCCCTCCTGATACTGAGGCTGAACAATTACCTGCTTCTCACTTTTTGCTGTGTATTTAATCTGGGACCCAGCTGACCACTTTACCATTCATATTGAAGTTTTGACATGACACTAGTCAGGTACAGAATATGTTTTTAACTTTAGTAGGTTAGGGACTGTCTCAGATGGGTACACCGTGACGAGGTGAGACAGCTTCTTACCTTTTTGCAAAAATGTATATACTAAGTACCCTGTTATTAAGCACTTGCAATTTATTTATTTATTTTTCTCCTTGTTTTTTTTCTAGTCTTGAGGCTGCAATTCACATGCTTGTAATGTTGCATGTTTATTGAACATTTGTTACAGCTCAGTTTTTTGGTGTTTTTTTATGAGATCAATATTGTTGGTTCGGCCTCCCACAAAGCCGGTCCAACTAGCAGAGTGTCAGAAACAATCTGAGGCACCAGAATAATGGACTCTTTTATATATACAGTAATACAGTGTATATATATATATATATATATATATACAGTACAGACCAAAGGTTTGGACACACCTTCTCATTCAAACAGTTTTCTTTATTTTCATGACTATGAAAATTGTAGATTCACATTGAAGGCATCAAAACTATGAATTATCACATGTGGAATGAAATACTTAACAAAAAAGTGTGAAACAACTGAAAATATGTCTTATATTCTAGGTTCTTCACAGTCGCCGCCTTTTGCTTTGATTGCTGCTTTGCACATGCTTGGCATTCTCTTGATGAGCTTCAAGAGGTAGTCACCGGAACTGGTTTTATATATACACAGAATATATATATATATATAATATATATATATATACCGTATATATATATATTATATATATATATATATATATCTATATATATATATATATATATATATATATATATATATTATATATATAACAGATCTTATTCCATCCTTTGAAATATAAAGTGTGACATTGTGACCACGACCAGCCCTTTTCAAGAAAATACAGAAATGGTATAAATGCAGCAAATACATATAAAACTATCAATCAGTGGTGTGGGCAAGGTTATACAGAGAAAGTAGCCATTCCCCTGTGTCGGTGGGGTTATACAGGGAAAGTAGCCAATCAGTGGTGTGGGTGGGGTTATACTGGGAAAGTAGCCAATCAGTGGTGGGGGCAGTTCTATACAGAGAAAGCAGCCATTCATTGGTGTGAGCGGTGTTATACAGAGAAAGCAGCAATTCATCGGTGTGGGCGGGGTTAAACAGAGAAAGCAGCCATTCATCGGTAAGGGCGGGATTATACAGAGAAAGCAGCCATTCATCGGTAAGGGCGGGGTTATACAGAGAAAGCAGCCATTCATCGGTAAGGGCGGGATTATACAGAGAAAGCAGCCATTCATCGGTAAGGGCGGGGTTATACAGAGAAAGCAGCCATTCATCGGTGTGTGTGGGGTTATACAGAGAAAGCAGCCATTCATCGGTAAGGGCGGGGTTATACAGTGAGAGTTGCTAATCGAAGTGTGGGTGGTGTTATACAGGGACAGCAGCGAATCAGTTGTGTTGGCTGGGTTTTGCAGAGAAAACAGCCAATCATTGGTGTAGGCAGGGCCATATACAGCTCAGCATTCAGAGCACTGCTAGATCTACAGCAGATAAAAGTGATTTTTGTCAAAACTGCAACAAGCAGCTCAGTAAGTGACATATCACTGGAATCAGAGTCTCTGCCTCTACATGATGCCGCTGCTCTCAGATGGTAACAAGAACCTATTGAGAGATACCACACGGCCATTTGACCTATTTTTGGACTGTTTTAAGATGCATGTGTATTATCGTCATGGATTTCTGTGGATCAAAATCACCAAATCATTTCCAGGATTCTTTTTTTTTTTTTTTTTTTTTTACCAACTTCTGGGTCTCATAATAAGAATTGTACAATCCATTATCTGTGGAGAGGAACATGTTGTGATGTGGAGGTAATATCCTCTGGGTCCGTACTTGTTTCACCGCTCAGATTACAGTGTAATGAAAAGTGGCTGCATCCTGACCGCTTATGTATAGCTAATGTATGGATTTCATTCTAGATGATGGCTGTAAATCAGACTGGAAGTCCGATGTCTCATGTAACCAATATGGCCGCCATTATGTTACGGGATAATAGAAATACAAACAGTGTCTCTGTTGTGCTAGCCCCTGGGGTCCCTCACCATAGATAGGTTCTGCACCTATGCGCCGAGCCGGATAACTGACCCTAGGATGACCCTAGAGCTGGGCCCTAAATAGGGACCGGATGGGATGAGCTCTTCGTCAACCCCACTAAACAATAAAGAAGACACGAGAAGCACACACACATGGGGATAGGGCACAAACAACTTATCTCCAGACGCCTCAGGAAGAAGTTCAGCAGAGAGCAGCAACGATCCTATAGATGAATGCAAGCCACATGCTTGCATCTAGAGCTTGTGAAGAAACTGAATATCATCAGCACAAGTCCAGGGAAAAAGAGTATTTAACCCATGTGGAAATTCAGATGATTAGCAGCTGAAAGGTAGAGGAGCTCCACTGGGTCCTAAAGGGAAAAGGATGAACACCCAGCAGAGGAGATAGCCATTGCACTAAATACTGACAACAGAAACAATAGAAAGTCAGGAAGCATTTTGCACAGCCAAATGCTGAGTCCTTCTATAGCCGGACTAGCACAGGACTGTTTGTCACCTGTGACAGTAGCATTGTATCGCCTCTGGCCAGACTGTGTTCTCTGAGGCTGTTTTGCTTCTGTAACATCTAAGGAGCGCAGTGGCAATGAGCATGGTCGAATCCAGCAGCTTAAATCGGACATCTATCCTTTTTGATACATGCAGAAAAAAAAAAAAAAAGAGACCGTGTCTTCAGTGTTTTAGACCCGATTTTCATCAGTGTTTGAGTTAGTGTGCCAGTTTTTACCCCCCGTAATTTTCTCGGAATGGAAAGATACCTTCCAAAGCTTTTCCTATGCATTGTACTGTTACTCGGACAGGACTTGGGCTCTACGCTGATGCTGACTGTGTGCTGTCCGTCATTTGTATTTGTACTTTTCACACGTGACTCCAATTGAGAACGGACAGCTCAGTGATTGTTGTACAGACACGTGATCCACAAAAAAACCACGGACAAGTGAATATCTCCATAGATTATAATAGGTACATGTTCTATCCATGAAAACCAAGTATAGAACGTACGAGAAAACACATCTCTGAATGAGCCCTCAGAGCAGCACTTACAAGCTCTATACAAGAGTATATTGTGCAATTGTTTTTACAAGCAATTTGTCATTTTACCCATTTTTGATAATAAGAGCAATCCTTTACACATGATGAAACATGATGAAATGGCGTCCTGAGGGGATGACGTGCCGGCCGGACTACTCGATAGAAAGTGTCTATAGGCGAATGTTCAGCTCTCCCGCAAATGAGTTCTCTGTCACTTTCTTCTGTTAGAATAAATGTATTTCATATCGGTCGTGAGACTACGTAGCAGAGCTGACTTTGTCACCCGCTACACTCTGCACTGCACATTCACATTCACTTTGCTTTTTTCTTTTAATTTCCTCGATTTTTAAAAAAGTCCGTGTTTGGTACGAACCCCTAACTTTACATTTCGGATTCACTCATCTCTAGTCCTCATTTTGTTTTAAGCCGTGAAAAACAGATGAAACTCGACCAAATTCTTGACGTTAAAAGCTGACACTGACCAAACGCGAACGACTGAGGAAAAACACTGAAGACCGTATTTTTGTGTACGAATGTCCCTGACACTGAGAGAAGGAAGGAGTGAAGAGACATCAGCAGCTCTAATGGATTTGTCTAGAAAGGTGCCTAATTTTACATTTAGGAAACAAAGAATAAGAAAAAAAAAAGTACAGACCTTCAAACAACTTTCCCTTATTATTTACTGCATGTGTCTATTTTGAGGCCCATACATATTCTGTCATGGTTCCGCTGTGCGGAGTATTTTACATTTGGAATGCTCTGCTATGTGTCTTGTGCACTTGCTGACAGGTTGCCTTTCAGCACTAGGGTCCACGCTGGTTTTGGGAGGTGCCTTCACAGATGCGCCTTTGTCAGTCGTACTTCTTGTTTGCTCAGTGTGCTCTTGGCTCCTATTTGGTGTAAGTGTTCTGATCTTGGCTTCTGATCTCGGACCTCTTCCTGACTACGTCTCTGTTTGCTCCCTGAACCCTATACATTATCTCCCGGCTTCTGACCTCAGACCTCTTCCGGACCACGTCTCTGTCTGCTCCTTGAACCTTATACGTTACCTCCCGCCTTCTGACCTCGGACCTCTTCCTGACCACGTCTGTCTGCTCCCTGAACCTTTTATGTTACCTCCCAGCTTCTGGCCTTGGACCTCTTCCTGACCATGTCTCTGTCTGCTGCCCGAACCTTGTACATTACATCCCGGCTTCTGATCTCGGACCTCTTCCTAACCACGTCTCTGTCTGCTCCCTGAACCTTATACGTTACCTCCTGGCTTCTAACCATGTCTCTGTCTACTCCCTGAATCTTATATGTTGCATCTGGGCTTCTGACCTTGGACCTCTTCCTAACCACGTCTCTGTCTGCTCCCTGAACCTTATACGTTACCTCCCAGCTTCTAACCATGTCTCTGTCTACTCCCTGAATCTTATATGTTGCATCTGGGCTTCTGACCTTGGACCTCTTCCTGACCACATCTCTGTCTGCTCCTTGAAACTTATACATTACCTCCTGGCTTTTGATCTCGGTCCTCTTCCTGACCACGTCTCTGTCTGCTGTCTGAACCTTATACGTTACCTCCCGGCTTCTAACCATGTCTCTGACTGCTCCCTGAATCTTATATGTTACATCTGGGCTTCTGACCTTGGAACTCTTCCTGACCACATCTCTGTCTGCTCGTTGAAACTTATACGTTACCTCCTGGCTTCTGACCTTAGACCTCTTCCTGAAAAACGTCTCTGTCTTCTCCCTGAACCTTATACGTTACCTCCCGGCTTCTAACCATGTCTCTGTCTGCTCCCTGAATCTTATTCATTACCTCATGGCTTATTATCCCGGCTTGTCTGACTACCCTTCTATTCATACTGCTGGTAGTGTCTAGCACCACATATCCCTTGCGCTTTGACTGTTCGTTTATAACCCTTTTATCCATGGAAAATGGCTATGCTATTATGTCTGACATAAAAGATAGACACTGGCGGAGAGGAGGGCAACGTTTCTTTTTTTTGGACTGTTTACCTCATTGACGTCAGCGCCTTTTTGGTTGGTATGTCTGGAGCAAGTTCCAAGTAGCCGGATTATGGGATAGTCGTAATGTTTGTATTAAACAAAAACGTATTGTTTCCTTTAATCCTGGACCATCCCTCTAAATTAGAGTTACATGAGACACTACGCCTCTTCTTCAGAATATCTGCTGCTGAATATATCACGTTCTCAGTCGTATAGAACTGCTGCAAACAGTCCACAAGCATCTGTGTGATGTGCGTTATCACCACGGACCCCCATAGAATGAAGTGATGGATAAAACCCATCAGATCCCATCGGCTGAGAGGATAACCAGACCCATGTGAGGATCCCGCACCTGACGGCCGCGCTGGGGGAGATGCTTGTACCTCTTGTTCTTGTGCATTTAATAGCTTCATGCTGTGATGAGAATATTCACAAGTTTCTCATCCGATCCCTGAGCAATTCTCACGATTACACAACCCTGTGGATGAGAGCGGTCCCGGCTCACAGGGGGTTATACCCCGCGTCTGCTGGGCAGCTGCCAAGTCCCTGACCCGGAGATGAACCAATCCATTTGGTAGGTGATGGGTGTGCTGACATTACATGTGTACAAACACAGGAGCAAATCGCTATAAGTTGTATGTGGGAAGCCTGCCAGGCCCGGAACCTCTGCCAACAAGGAGAGCGGAGAGCGTGAATCACCGAGAGCCGCGCACAAGAATGCGTGAACATGCTCCGGACATTTCTCTCATTCCTTACTACATGACTATGTTGCCTGTTGGCAGATAGTGAGTATTCAGGAACCTCTGCATATGCCGGACAGTAAAAGCCATACAGACCAGAGTATTGTACTCGTACTCGCTGCTTGTACCAACTCTGATCTAATCTTTACTGTTGCAGAAATATCCATGGCACGCAGAACAAAAACTGTGCTGTCACATGCAATATGGAAAATAACCTGCAGGTGGCAGTGCTGGGAATGGCTGTGAGCGCAGCACCTGCTGCATATAGGACATCCATCCATCAGTGATCTTACCCTACGTGGACCTGTGCTATATATTACAGGACATTATCCATCAGTGATTTTTCCCTACGTGGACTTATGCTATATATTACAGGACATCCATCAGTGATCTTACCCTACGTGGACCTGTGCTATATATTACAGGACATCCATCCATCAGTGATCTTACCCTATGTGGACCTGTGCTATATATTACAGGACATCCATCAGTGATCTTACCCTACGTGGACCTGTGCTATATATTACAGGACATTATCCATCAGTGATCTTACCCTACGTGGACCTGTGCTATATATTACAGGACATCCATCCATCAGTGATCTTGCCCTACGTGGACCTGTGCTATATATTACAGGACATTATCCATCAGTGATCTTACTCTACGTGGACCTGTGCTATATATTACAGGACATCCATCAGTGATCTTACCCTACGTGGACCTGTGCTATATATTACAGGACATTATCCATCAGTGATCTTTCCCTACGTGGACTTATGCTATATATTACAGGACATCCATCAGTGATCTTACCCTACGTGGACCTGTGTTATATATTACAGGACATCCATCCATCAGTGATCTTACCCTATGTGGACCTGTGCTATATATTACAGGACATCCATCAGTGATCTTACCCTACGTGGACCTGTGCTATATATTACAGGACATTATCCATCAGTGATCTTACCCTACGTGGACGTGTGATATATATTACAGGACATCCATCAGTGATCTTACCCTATGTGGACCTGTGCTATATATTACAGGACATTCATCAGTGATCTTACCCTATGTGGACCTGTGCTATATATTACAGGACATCCATCCATCAGTGATCTTACCCTACGTGGACCTGTGCTATATATTACAGGACATCCATCCATCAGTGATCTTACCCTACGTGGACCTGTGCTATATACAGTTAGGTCCAGAAATATTTGGACAGTGACACAAGTTTTGTTATTTTAGCTGTTTACAAAAACATGTTCAGAAATACAATTCTATATATAATATGGGCTGAAAGTGCACACTCCCAGCTGCAATATGAGAGTTTTCACATCCAAATCGGAGAAAGGGTTTAGTAATCATAGCTCTGTAATGCATAGCCTCCTCTTTTTCAAGGGACCAAAAGTAATTGGACAAGGGACTCTAAAGGCTACAATTAACTCTGAAGGCGTCTCCCTCGTTAACCTGTAATCAATGAAGTAGTTAAAAGGTCTGGGGTTGATTACAGGTGTGTGGTTTTGCATTTGGAAGCGGTTGCTGTGACCAGACAACATGCGGTCTAAGGAACTCTCAATTGAGGTGAAGCAGAACATCCTGAGGCTGAAAAAAAAGAAAAAATCCATCAGAGAGATAGCAGACATGCTTGGAGTAGCAAAATCAACAGTTGGGTACATTCTGAGAAAAAAGGAATTGACTGGTGAGCTTGGGAACTCGAAAAAGGCCTGGGCGTCCACGGATGACAACAGTGGTGGATGATCGCCGCATACTTTCTTTGGTGAAGAAGAACCCGTTCACAACATCAACTGAAGTCCAGAACACTCTCAGTGAAGTAGGTGTATCTGTCTCTAAGTCAACAGTAAAGAGAAGACTCCATGAAAGTAAATACAAAGTGTTCACATCTAGATGCAAACCATTCATCAATTCCAAAAATAGACAGGCCAGAGTTACATTTGCTGAAAAACACCTCATGAAGCCAGCTCAGTTCTGGAAAAGTATTCTATGGACAGATGAGACAAAGATCAACCTGTACCAGAATGATGGGAAGAAAAAAGTTTGGAGAAGAAAGGGAACGGCACATGATCCAAGGCACACCACACCCTCTGTAAAACATGGTGGAGGCAACGTGATGGCATGGGCATGCATGGCTTTCAATGGCACTGGGTCACTTGTGTTTATTGATGACATAACAGCAGACAAGAGTAGCCGGATGAATTCTGAAGTGTACCGGGATATACTTTCAGCCCAGATTCAGCCAAATGCCGCAAAGTTGATCGGACGGCGCTTCATAGTACAGATGGACAATGACCCCAAGCATACAGCCAAAGCTACCCAGGAGTTCATGAGTGCAAAAAAGTGGAACATTCTGCAATGGCCAAGTCAATCACCAGATCTTAACCCAATTGAGCATGCATTTCACTTGCTCAAATCCAGACTTAAGACGGAAAGACCCACAAACAAGCAAGACCTGAAGGCTGCGGCTGTAAAGGCCTGGCAAAGCATTAAGAAGGAGGAAACCCAGCGTTTGGTGATGTCCATGGGTTCCAGACTTAAGGCAGTGATTGCCTCCAAAGGATTCGCAACAAAATATTGAAAATAAAAATATTTTGTTTGGGTTTGGTTTATTTGTCCAATTACTTTTGACCTCCTAAAATGTGGAGTGTTTGTAAAGAAATGTGACAATTCCTACAATTTCTATCAGATATTTTTGTTCAAACCTTCAAATTAAACGTTACAATCTGCACTTGAATTCTGTTGTAGAGGTTTCATTTCAAATCCAATGTGGTGGCATGCAGAGCCCAACTCGCCAAAATTGTGTCACTGGCCAAAGATTTCTGGAACTAACTGTATTACAGGACATCTATCCATCAGTGATCTTACCCTACGTGGACCTGTGCTATATATTACAGGGCACCCATCCATCAGTGATCTTACCCTACGTGGACCTGTGCTATATATTACAGGGCACCCATCCATCAGTGATCTTACCCTACGTGGACCTGTGCTATATATTACTATTACAGGACATCCATCAGTGATCTTACACTACGTGGACCTGTGCTATATATTACAGGGCACCCATCCATCAGTGATCTTACCCTACGTGGACCTGTGCTATATATTACTATTACAGGACATCCATCAGTGATCTTACACTACGTGGACCTGTGCTATATATTACAGGACATCATCCATCCGTGATCTTTCCCTACGTGGACCTGTGCTATATATTACAGGGCACCCATCCATCAGTGATCTTACCCTACGTGGACCTGTGCTATATATTACTATTACAGGACATCCATCAGTGATCTTACCCTACTTGGACCTGTGCTATATATTACAGGACATCATCCATCAGTGATCTTACCCTACGTGGACCTGTGCTATATATTACAGGACATCCATCAGTGATCTTACCCTACGTGGACCTGTGCTATATATTACAGGACATCATCCATCAGTGATCTTGCCCTACGTGGACCTGTGCTATATATTACAGGACATCCATCCATCAGTGATCTACCCTACGTGGACCTGTGCTATATATTACAGGACATTCATCCATCAGTGATCTTACCCTACATGGACCTGTGGTATATATTACAGGACATCCATCAGTGATCTTACCCTACGTGGACCTGTGCTATATATTACAGGACATCCATCAGTGATCTTACCCTACGTGGACCTGTGGTATATATTACAGGACATTCATCAGTGATCTTACCCTATGTGGACCTGTGCTATATATTACAGGACATTCATCAGTGATCTTACCCTACGTGGACCTGTGCTATATATTACAGGACATCCATCAGTGATCTTACCCTACGTGGACCTCTGCTATATATTACAGGACATCCATCCATCAGTGATCTTACCCTACGTGGACCTGTGCTATATATTACAGGACATCCATCCATCAGTGATCTTAGCCTACGTGGACCTGTGCTATATATTACAGGACATCCATCCATCAGTGATCTTACCCTACGTGGACCTGTGCTATATATTATAGGACATCCATCCATCAGTGATCTTACTCTACGTGGACCTGTGCTATATATTACAGGACATCCATCCATCAGTGATCTTACCCTACGTGGACCTGTGCTATATATTACAGGACATTATCCATCAGTGATCTTACCCTACGTGGACCTGTGCTATATATTACAGGACATTATCCATCAGTGATCTTACTCTACGTGGACCTGTGCTATATATTACAGGACATCCATCCATCAGTGATCTTACCCTACGTGGACGTGTGATATATATTACAGGACATTATCCATCAGTGATCTTACCCTACGTGGACGTGTGATATATATTACAGGACATTATCCATCAGTGATCTTACTCTACGTGGACCTGTGCTATATATTACAGGACATTATCCATCAGTGATCTTACCCTACGTGGACCTGTGCTATATATTACAGGACATCCATCCATCAGTGATCTTACCCTACGTGGACGTGTGATATATATTACAGGACATTATCCATCAGTGATCTTACTCTACGTGGACCTGTGCTATATATTACAGGACATCCATCAGTGATCTTACCCTACGTGGACCTGTGCTATATATTACAGGACATCCATCCATCAGTGATCTTACCCTACGTGGACCTGTGCTATAAATTACTGAACAAAGAACGAGAGCATTGATGTCACTTTACCATCGTGTGAGCAGAAGAAATAGACATTCTCTGGAAAGATCTTAATAGCAGACCTGCAATGGTTACAGCTTTGAATTTGCCCGGACCCCACACGTCGGCACACTATAAAGTGCAATGGCTTCAGCCACGATTGCTTTGTCTTTTATGGCCACTTATCTTCGCCATAGCCCTTTTATGAGAACCCAACTGAATGAGGCCTCATCCGGGACGGTTGTTTCCATTGACCTACAGTCATAAGGCATTGAAAGTTTTTTCCGCTTCTGACGATTCATGAGTGATCTTCTCCTTTACCATCTCAGTAACCAACCATTAACACGTAACACTGCAGATGTATACATTTCATGTCCATGTTTTGGATTTCCTAGACAACTAAATGTGTTGCAAATTTACCGTAATGCGTAATGCAAATTTATGGAGCCGCTGAAACACATGGTATCGATTGCCGGGATATAAACATGGAATTGACCGAGTTATATATGATGTAAACTCTGTGCCGAGCTTGGATCTATCAGCTGCAGCGGGTTTATATGGTGCACGTATATCTGCGGGGATTGTTTCACTTAGCGGCCGGTCACTCTGGGATCCTTCATTAGAAATCGGTTTTGACTATGAGACGTTTCAGAGGAATATGGCTGCTAGAGATGGTAACAACAGAGGCCCGATGTGTAGATTATTTGTGACTACAGAGTATTATTACTCATTCCCGCCCATGCATTTCTCTACATGGCACCATTAGGGGATACTAGTGCCCAGTGCTAAATTGGCATTTATGTATAAAGATCCTACAAGAGAGCAGATCACAGCTTCTATTTTTTTCTTTTCTCCTTTTCAGATGCACATATGTGGGTTTCTGCCATGTGCTGACGATGAAGAAAGCTTTTACCCCAGTATTTTATGCATATGTTATCATTGTGCATGCAGTTATTGCTGCAGAAACCTGATAAAGGAGAGCAATAATCCCAGGATTAAGATCTGAACTCTCCTTAGATCCAGCAGGTTATAGACGACCCGAGTGTTCCAGACGCAGAGAAACATTATCTTATATCCCACCTCAGCCCGTGTGTCTCTTGGCCGGCGTCCAGCCATCCTAGGTATAGACCGATATTAAAGAGGCGATCTTAAGAACCCAGATACAGTATATCCTTTATAATTTGCTTGGGAGAAGTATTCGGGATTGACCAAAATGAAATTATTCTCCTTGATTTTTATTCACTGCTACATCTGGGATAAATCCACTGTAGAAAAACTTTACTCACATCTTAAAAAGAAATGTTCAAACGTCCCGCTCTCGTCTGTAGCTACAACATATGGCGGCATTACAGCCCTAATATCGGTCACTTGACCAGGAAGGGATGTCTGCGCGTGGATGGGGGATAACCTACCTTATCATTAGAAAATTGTGACTGCATTTTTGGGACTGATGCCCAGCGCGCTAATAAATGTCAAATTTATATAAAATACATCTTGTAGATACAACAATTTCTCAGAAGCTGACACATTTGGGAGAATTTTTTTTCTCACTTTATAGGATATTGGCTTAGTTTATAGTAATTGATGGAGTGCGTCCTCTTGGCAGGCTCCAAGCAAACTAGTCAGTAACACTGTGGGGAATTGGCCGGGGTCCGCTATGGATCTGAGTTTAGGAATTGATCTTTTAGGAAATAGGGACATAGACTTAATGAAATAAATGTAAATTACAAAGTTTGTCATTAGTCATGTATAGGCCCTTGACACAATTATAAGAAATCTGCAGTATATATACACACTACACCATATACACAATATATACACCATACGCAATATTATATATATATATATATATATATATATATATATATATATATATACAGTACAGACCAAAAGTTTGGATATACTTTCTCATTCAAAGAGTTTTCTTTATTTTCATGACTCTGAAAATTGTAGCTTCACATTGAAGGCATCAAAACTATGAATTATCACATGTGGAATGAAATACTTAACAAAAAAGTGTGAAACAACTGAAAATATGTCTTATATTCTAGGTTCTTCAAAGTAGCCACCTTTTGCTTTGATTACTGCTTTGCGCATTCTTGGCATTTACAAGTCTCTCTCTCGAGGATTTTTGGCCACCTAAACCTCGGGAATCTGATGCTGCCGGTATCTGATTGCTCTTGCTGTCACAACCAGGTAGTGTAGTCAGAGTTCCTATCTGAGCTCTGCTGTATCTTTAGGAACAGTCACTGCCGCTTATCTTTTCAGTTCATAACCGCCAGAAAAGGTCTACTAAGTACTAAATATGCTATACGATGTGAATATTTCTGTGACTGCAGTAATAATGTATTCAGATTAAGGCTATGTGCCCACGGGAGCTTGCTTCTGCGGATTTTGCCGCGGAAAACCTGCGGATTTTTCTGGATTTTCCATATAAATCCGCAGGTTTCAGCATGTACAGACACTCCCCATGTTATCCTATGGGACATGGGGAGTGCTGTGTCCACGCTGCGGAATGTGCGGCTGCAGAATATCCTGCGGATGTCCCGCAGCTGCAAGTAACTGCATGTCAATTATTCCTGCGGAATTACCTGCGGAAATCCCAGCCCTCCACTATAGAAATTGAGGCCGGGACGTCCGCAGGTAAATCGCATGAAAGTCTGCAGGTTTACCGCAGCTATATCGCTGTACTACCGCAGCTAAAAATAGCTGTGGATGCCGGCGGGCAGCTGCGGTAAACCTGCGGCCGTACCTGCAGATACATCCACAGGTGAGATCTCCCGTGGGCACATGGCCTTATTGTGTTTTGGTTTGTTTTTTATCTGGGAAGGAACGTGGAGAAATCTTCTGCGATGTTTGAGCCCCCTATGGGTGTGATGATGAGCTGCCGGGTAGGTGAGATCTGCAGGTGTCGTCTACGTAAGGCGCTGTGCACATTAGTAGGCCTCCTTATTGCTGTAGCTGCCTCACTGCGTGCATGGACAGTAGCTTAGTCTGTACATTTCTCAGGTGTCTCAATAAGGGTCCAATAAAGTGAACTCATACATATTACATGCCCGTAAGACCATCATCAAAGATACAACTCATAGAATGGAAAGATTGGAAACTTTTGAAGAGACATCTGGGCTCCATATGAAAGGCTTTGTAGAAGCTGTTGAATATTCTTGGGTAAAAGGCACAGAGCGGCGACTGATCTTTATATCTCCTTCATCTTGTGCTTGATACGTAGATAAACCTGAGAAATGATCAGTGTCTACAAGAGGTCCACATCCGACTCCGTACCGTGCGTGGGGCTTATCTGATGCTTCACAAATTACTTGACGGTGATAGCGGAAAGCGTACAGCGATTAGGCTGATATATCCGTCTGTCGTATAATGAAGCCATCGTTGTAAATGTCCTTACGATGGAATGACTTGTAAACAATATCTATCATACACCCACGGCACTGGTGAACAATGAATGATTGCTGTGGATCCGACCACTAGGAGCCCAACCGATCACAAAAACTGGGGTCACAAAATGCCGTGTGAATACTCCACTGTCTATAGGAATGGTGGCTGGTGGCCTATGCAGCCAGACTGTCACATGGAGTTTTGCACAAACTTTGCAGACTGACATTGGACCCTGTTCACATTGCAGATTCTGACACTCTGCTTGTGTTGATCCGAGACACAAGAGAAACCATCAGGCAGACTCAGGCGTGAACCTGCTGTGTGCTGATTCATAGGCAGGCTAGCAAGAGTTAATATCTGCTGGTCTACTTGCTCTTTAAATCACATGTTGTGGGGAAATCTTTCACATCTGCTTTCCTCCAATTTATGCTGGTGAAATCCTTCTACCCATGCCAGCTATAGTGTATGCTACGTTGGTCAGTGAAGTGGGGTGTCACAGACTCTCTGGTGAAACTTGTGCTTACGTTGTGATCATTGCTTGGTGCGGTTGTGGAGGTTCCCCCTGTTGTTTTGTAGCTTCCTTCCTGCTCTTGTTTTTCCTCCTGAATCTCTTATTGTCTTTACCTTGTGCGTGCTGTGTTATAGAGGTTTGTTTTTTTCCCTTGTCTGCCTTTAGCTGTGGTTTTCAACACGCTCCTGTCTGGTCCTTCTCTTGGGGGAGGGGAAAGGTAAGCAGCAGGACCAGGAAGAAGGCTCAGGACTCTCCACCATCAGGAGTATCCCTGAGATTAGGGATAGCATAGGGTCCCCTAGCTGGAGGGACAGCTTTGGAGCTCCGGTTCCCCACTATCCCAAAATCATTGGGACACAGACCCTCTGCAGTCATTCGCTTACTATCATTACTATCTTTTGATAATTCTTGCCTATAGGATACAGTTAGGTCCAGAAATATTTGGACAGTGACACAATTTTCGCGAGTTGGGCTCTGCATGCCACCACATTGGATTTGAAATGAAACCTCTACAACAGAATTCAAGTGCAGATTGTAACGTTTAATTTGAAGGTTTGAACAAAAATATCTGATAGAAATTGTAGGAATTGTACACATTTCTTTACAAACACTCCACATTTTAGGAGGTCAAAAGTAATTGGACAAATAAACCAAACCCAAACAAAATATTTTTATTTTCAATATTTTGTTGCGAATCCTTTGGAGGCAATCACTGCCTTAAGTCTGGAACCCATGGACATCACCAAACGCTGGGTTTCCTCCTTCTTAATGCTTTGCCAGGCCTTTACAGCCGCAGCCTTCAGGTCTTGCTTGTTTGTGGGTCTTTCCGTCTTAAGTCTGGATTTGAGCAAGTGAAATGCATGCTCAATTGGGTTAAGATCTGGTGATTGACTTGGCCATTGCAGAATGTTCCACTTTTTTGCACTCATGAACTCCTGGGTAGCTTTGGCTGTATGCTTGGGGTCATTGTCCATCTGTACTATGAAGCGCCGTCCGATCAACTTTGCGGCATTTGGCTGAATCTGGGCTGAAAGTATATCCCGGTACACTTCAGAATTCATCCGGCTACTCTTGTCTGCTGTTATGTCATCAATAAACACAAGTGACCCAGTGCCATTGAAAGCCATGCATGCCCATGCCATCACGTTGCCTCCACCATGTTTTACAGAGGATGTGGTGTGCCTTGGATCATGTGCCGTTCCCTTTCTTCTCCAAACTTTTTTCTTCCCATCATTCTGGTACAGGTTGATCTTGGTCTCATCTGTCCATAGAATACTTTTCCAGAACTGAGCTGGCTTCATGAGGTGTTTTTCAGCAAATTTAACTCTGGCCTGTCTATTTTTGGAATTGATGAATGGTTTGCATCTAGATGTGAACCCTTTGTATTTACTTTCATGGAGTCTTCTCTTTACTGTTGACTGAGAGACAGATACACCTACTTCACTGAGAGTGTTCTGGATTTCAGTTGATGTTGTGAACGGGTTCTTCTTCACCAAAGAAAGTATGCGGCCATCATCCACCACTGTTGTCATCCGTGGACGCCCAGGCCTTTTTGAGTTCCCAAGCTCACCAGTCAATTCCTTTTTTCTCAGAATGTACCCGACTGTTGATTTTGCTACTCCAAGCATGTCTGCTATCTCTCTGATTTTTTCTTTTTTTTCAGGATGTTCTGCTTCACCTCAATTGAGAGTTCCTTAGACCGCATGTTGTCTGGTCACAGCAACAGCTTCCAAATGCAAAACCACACACCTGTAATCAACCCCAGACCTTTTAACTACTTCATTGATTACAGGTTAACGAGGGAGACGCCTTCAGAGTTAATTGCAGCCCTTAGAGTCCCTTGTCCAATTACTTTTGGTCCCTTGAAAAAGAGGAGGCTATGCATTACAGAGCTATGATTCCTAAACCCTTTCTCCGATTTGGATGTGAAAACTCTCATATTGCAGCTGGGAGTGTGCACTTTCAGCCCATATTATATATAGAATTGTATTTCTGAACATGTTTTTGTAAACAGCTAAAATAACAAAACTTGTGTCACTGTCCAAATATTTCTGGCCCTGACTGTATATATACTGTATATATGCCCTGTATGTTCTTGAGCACAGATATCAGGGTTATCTACATGTATAGGGATGAGAATATGGGAGTAATTATCTCCATAGATCTCTGCTCTGTGGACGGGATGTATAAGGGGGTGATGTACCTAATTCCATTTTTGGGGCCACCCTTGGCATCATTAGGCAGCTATGGACATTTATACTTGTATAAGGCCACTCGTCCTGTATAACTGTATGGCACTACTTGGGTTTGGTATCAGCTGAGGATTATAGTTTGTGTTTTCAGTCCTGTAGGCGAAATTAATTAAATCCCGGGGAGATTTACAATTTGTCATTGCGATAAGAGGAGGTTGTGACCCGATTGTTCCTAGATTTCACAAGTATTTTTCCGAGTAGTTATGAATAATAGTCTGACAACACTCACTGTTCATGTCACTGCTTCTTCAATCATGACCTCCTGCTAATGCTGTGTAGGACCCAGGGTTTGTTATTTTTATCATTTTCCACCATTTCAGTGTCCACTCTCATTCACCGGGGCTTGTGACTGCATTCCACGGCTGATAGCGCTGATGTGTGGATATGAATTGGGAGATGAACATCGCGCTGTCAGGATCTGCAGCTCAGAAATTAGGAAAATGCCCGCACTGTCCTGGGTAAAGCTAGCATAGTTTTTTGATTTTTTTTTTTGGTCAGGAGATGTAGATTTGGTACAGGAATATGATGTATAAATTTCAGCAACAAATCTGCATCTCTTGCAAAAAAAAAATGCACAAAAACGGTTTTGACGCAATTTCAGTTCGGTTTTCTGCCAGGAAATGCAAATTTGGTGCTGAGATGTCTACACCAAATTTCTGAACCGAATTTGCATCTCCTGGAAGAAAACTGCACCGAAAAGGTGTCAAAACCATTTTTGTTTATTTTTTGCCAATAGATGCAGATTTGTTGCTGAAATTTATACATCATATTACTGCACCAAATCTGTATCTCCTGGCAATAATAATAATAATATTTATTCATTTATATAGCGCTGTTAATTCCACAGCGCTTTGCAACAAATCACATCAATACATGATGCAGTATTAAAACTGCATCATGTTTTGATGCGTTTTGGGTTTTTTTTGCTAGAAGATGCAGATTTGGTGCAGGAATATGGTGTATAAATTTCAGCACCAAATCTGCATCTCTTGGAAAAAAAAAGGAAGTAGTGTTACAGCCGCATGGGAGACTGGTAAGTATAACGCTCCTGCTCTAATTCCCCTAGCCCTTTATGCCACCATTTTAAAGCACATTTGTGTCCCCATAGACTTATAGGGGGATCGGCATCCAAATAGATATTTGGAATTCCGGTCCCAAATTGGGTTGTTGTGGGGGTTTTTTTTCCGTTTTTTTTTAAATTCAGGTGGACCTGCCAATCCGGAATATCTGTGGGTTCGCCCATCACTAATCAGCAACAATCTTGTCACACGAACACCTTGGCCACAGAGTTTTTTTTAAAGAGGTTGGAAAGTAATAAAATCTAGTAACGTATGTTCGGTATGAAATTTACAAAGATGGCCTGATGTCACAGTTCAAGAAGTTCCACTTCCACCTTCATTCCAACACAGAAATCTACACTTCTGTATGTCGCATCTACAAGATACTAGATCTTCTCCACCTAGATAGGTCCACCAGGGTCTTTTCCGCCTAAATAGGTCTACCAGGGTCTTCTCTGCCTAGGTAGGTCCACCAGGGTCTTCTCCGCCTAGATAGGTTCACCAGGGTCTTTTCTGCCTAGATAGTCCACCAGGGTCTTCTCTGCCTAGATAAGTCCACCAGGGTCTTCTCCGCCTAGATAGATCCACCAGGGTCTTCTCCTCCTAGATAGGTCCACCAGGGTCTTCTCTGCCTAGATAGGTTCACCAGGGTCTTCTCTGCCTAGATAGGTTCACCAGGGTCTTCTCAGCTGTTAGTTGGATAGTATAAAGCCATTGGGTTGCTGGTTTTCCTCTTCTCTTTGTTCCTGCTATTCTTCTGACCATGATGTCCTTAGCCAGTGATTTCTGACTTTGTATGATGTATCCAAAGTAAGCAAGTTGTAGCTTGGTGATCCTCTCTTCAAGTGACATGTCTGGCTTGATTTGTTCCAAAATTTGTTTGTTTGTTTTTCTTCCCATCCCTGGTATTGATATTTTCCATTTCTAGCACCACTTTTCGAAGGTTCTTCTTCAGTTTTGTTTCTTTATCATTCAAGTTTCACAGCCATATGTTACCACAGAAAAGACCAGACTATGTAGGAGCCGAGACCAGACTATGTACGAGCCATGTCTTCATCACCACAAAACAGTGGAAATGGAGCTTTCTGGACTACGAGAGAGGTCTGAACCTATGCCGTCAGTGTGATGGTACTGGCCCCATTCATCCCAAGAGGCTGAGATATACAGAAACTCTCTTAGGAGCAAGCACTGATCCTCCAGATGTAGGTATTGTCAGATTTTCATTATTTCCTGGGTGTCTCTGTATATGTAGAATGGGTTGCAGCTGTTCGCATGACACAGATTGAGCGACGCACGCAGACTCCCAAACACCAGCTATTGACCAGCACCAACCCAGTTGATCACCCCGACCTTCACCCATAGTTCAACGCAGAGGAGACTCTGATTTCCAAAAATTTTCAATCAAAGGGAAAAAAATGAGGTCTAAGGTTCTCTTTAATTTGGACTTCGCTTGTGTCTGATTTTTCATTGGCGGCTGGGGAGGTTTTTGTTTTTTTCTCATCTTTAAAACAAAGAAGTTGGGATTCATCTTTCTCATTCGAGACATGATTTATGTAATAATTAAATTACAGACAATGGAATTACCATCTCCGGGACCTTTTACTCTTCTGAGCCATTAAAAGACCGAATAAACAGAACAAACGCCTTTTATTCGCATTTTTCAAATTCCTCAAAATGTCAAGAAGCTAAAAAAAAACGGGATCTGCCCCTCCCTTAATTCCATGATTAAAAGAATTCAGTCCGTCATATCGATGGCATAAAGCGTCAGGAAGATGAAAGGACATCATTAAGTATAAAGAGTCACGATGAACAGAAGATAACACATTGCATCCGTCTTGCAGCCGTCACATAGACCCAGTGTTGGATTTCGTCTGGCTCCCATCAAATTTTCCTGTTCTTTATTTTCTTAGATGAATGTTGAAGGCGTATTCAGTATATTGTTACTTTATGTTCCGCGTGATATTTCATCGGGAAAGAGCATCTTGAGTATACAGTCTTACAGGCAATGCTCCATGGGAGAAAGATATGCAGATAAGCTCTCAAGAATAAAGGAAACTTGCAGTTACCACCTAGGAGAGCCTTGCAATATGGCCAGGAAGAAATGCCGAGGTGGCAGCTCCAAATCAGGTGCCCTCATCAGTGCAGAGATGAGTCTCGCCGGCTGTGCCACCGGTGCCTGGCATGGCCGGGCTGCAAGGCTCAATAATGGGTTGGGTGGAACTTGCAGCAACAGTTTGTTATTTTGCAAAAGAGCTAATTTACATGCCAGGTTTCTGTAATGTTCTTGTGAAATCTGGAGACAGAACCGCTATAAGATCTGTCACTCCTTCCATCAGAGATGACAAAGTATTTTCTACATAGTCTGAGATGTTTGACTCCGGGGGCAGACTTGGCATCTAATCCTCCGAGCTAGCAATGGAAGCTGGGAATGCAATATTTTTAGGGTCCATCCAGACGTTGCAGGTGCAGAATGACCGGTCTTTGTGAATGTCTGTTCACCATCTCCTTCTGAGCGGAAATGTCTGAAGAGTCCTATATACATTGCAGCTGCCCGCAGAAAACAAAGGATATAAGGAGGGATCAGTATACGAGTACTTGGCGTGGAGTCCAGCATGTGGACTCATGGTCACTAATAGTTTGTAGAACAGGCTGTGTAATTTCACGGGCCTGTGGAGCGCTAAGGAGGAGATGAAGGGTTTCTTGCTTAAATTTCTTTATTTCTTAATACCACAACGTGTTTCGATATATAGTAGTATATCTTCATCAGGTGGATCCACCTGATGAAGATATACTACTATATATCAAAACACGTCTCCTCCTCCACAGGACCGTGAAATTTCACAGCCTGTTCTACATTCCCCCCAGGACTCACGGCAGGAGCTGCTTCAAGCCCAAGGCCCTGTGCGCACTTGCTGGTTTTTGCCGCAGATTTCCTGCGGTTTTGCTGCATGTTTCGCTGCATGTTATGTTCATAACATCTCTGCAGTGATTCACCAGCAAAACCTATGGGAAAAAAAATGCTGTGCGCACTATGTGGATTTTAACAGCTGCATGTTTTGCTGCGGGATTCCCGCAGCAAAAACAATTGCATGTCCATTCTTTTCCGCACGTCACTGCGAGATTTCACTCCATTGACTACCATGTAATCGTGAAATCCCGCAGGGAATAACGCAGGCAGCAAATTCTGTGCTGTTCATTGCGTTTTCCTGCGTTATTCCCTCCGGTATTTTGCGGTTTACCTGCGGTAATGTTCATCGCTGCCTGCGGTTTGCAGGGAAGTGATGTCATTATGACAGGAAGAGGAAGCGGAGCAGAGAGTAAACACACACACATCACAGACATAAAATACACACAACACTCACACACAGACACAGACATATAGAATGGACATACAAATCAAACGGACATATAGAAAAAAAAAACACGTGGTCTCCGCCGTATTTTTACCGTCCAGCCGAGGTAAGCACACAGCGGCGGCCCGGTATTCTAAGCCTGGGAAGGGTGAGGGCCAGGGTTAATGTCACCCCCCCCTCCCGCAGCCGAGAATATCAGCGCGCAGCTGCCCCGGGACTGTCGCATCCATTATGCAGCAGTCCCGGAGTGTCCCCGGCTCTTCCTGTTGCCATGATGTGGTGGCAATCAGGGAAATATAAGGAGTTAATGGCGGCTTATCGCCACCACTAAGTCCAGGCTTGATCATGGCAGCGTCTATGAGACAGCTGACATGATCAACCCGTAAGTAAAGTGAATAAACACACACTGAAAAATCATTTATTTTAAATAAAACACAAAAAAGCCCCTGGTTCACTCCTTCATTAACCCCTCCGAAACACACAGCTCCGGCGTAATCCATGTCCTCCGATGCTTGCATCTAGCTGCGACTGACGCACTGCTGAATGCAGCCTCGCAGCGAGATAGCAGAGGTAACCACAGGGCATTTCCCACGGCTGGTAATGTGAACTCACTACCGCTCGGGAGAAATGCAGCGTGTGCTCACAGGGACTCTATCTATCTATCTATCTCTCTATCTATCTATCCCTCTATCTATCCTTCTATCTATTCTTCTATCTGTCTTTTATTCTTCTATGTCTATTTATCTGTCTGCTATCTATCTCAGAAGGAAATTACTTTTTTTTTTTTCAATGTGCTTTATTGCATTGAATGCATTAAAGCACATGTACCAACCCGCATGCGGCAAAACCGCGGCAATATTGTGAACAATACCGCAGTAAAACCGCGGCAAACCGCATGTGGTTTTCGGGTGCAGTTTGCCGCATTTTTTTTTACTGAGGGTGCGGTAATCTTTCAGACCCTGCGGAATTTTCTTTAGAAAATTCTGTTTTCCAGTGCGCACAGGGCCTAAGGCTGAAAATTCCACCTGGGATCGGCAGTGACTCGGACTCCACCTGACCGGTCACATGACCGACCCGCAGGATGCAGAATACTCGGGCAGAGGAACCTCATAGTGGTGGCTGGGAATTCGCCCAGCTCCACAACCAACGCTGTAACCGCAGGGTTGCACAACCTCTCCAGGTGAGCGGCTATACCATAATACCATCTAATGTGCCCTGAAATCCTTCACATGCGCTCCTCCTTTTTCCTCCTGTGTACCTACTAATAATTTGTGGACCTTTAAGTGGATGCAGAAAAAATCATATAGGTGTAGATAGGAAAATGAGTCTTGCCCCCCCCCCCCCGATTTTCCGTATATTTGTGGCGATACTCGCTTGTCATTCTGTCCCCTTCACGTCATGTGGGATTTTATTTCCAAACAAGGAATCAGCTGACGGAGACATTTTGCTGATGTCTGGAGAACGTCTGCTCATATCACTTTCTTTAAATTGAAGCCACGTTCTCACCACCTCCTGTGGGTTTTTCCTGGCTTCTGTCTCCCCATGTGAAGCTTTATACACGTTCGGCAGGACCTTAAGCCGGTCCGATTTCACTAAACTACATTTTATTAACTCCAGGTTAAATATCTGTAAAGTCAACAGCGTTCACAGGTCTGAAATGAGCTCATAGTCCCGGCAGAGAGTCGTGAAAACATTCACGGGTGCTCCTCCGGCCGTACGATTGATAGACCCCGAATATCGTGCTCCGCAGAGACTCCTATAAAACAGTCCTTACTCAATGTCCCAGCATCATCATTGTATAATAGAATTGTCATCGTAAATGCTAATAAAAAACATTGGCTGAAGACAAAAGGCGAAAAGTCTCTGCTCTGTAATATTCTGTATTCATAAAAAGCATGAAAACATTCATCTGCTCTGCATTTTGGACGGATGGCCCTGAGAGCGAATCGGGTTGTGTGTATAGATCTCACAAATATATTTATAGGAAACCGCCTACCACTGATTAGCCACCACAGCATGCGAATACTTGTACTATCAGGGGGGTCCCCATCAGGCATCAGCTATATATGACTTACAGGGTATACATATACAGGTGCTCCCCAGTGTCATATACACATGTACTCCCAAGTGTTATATACATGTGCTCTCCAGTGTCATATACACATGTGCTCCCAAGTGTCATATACACATGTGCTCCCCAGTGTCATATACACATGTACTCCCTAGTGTTATATACATGTGCTCTCCAGTGTCATATACACATGTGCTCCCCAGTGTCATATACACAATCTCCCCAGTGTCTTATACACTTGTGCTCCCCAGTGTCATATACACTTGTGCTCCCCAGTGTCATATACACTTGTGCTCCCCAGTGTCATATACACTTGTGCTCCCCAGTGTCATATACACAATCTCCCCAGTGTCATACAGTTAGGTCCAGAAATCTTTGGACAGTGACACAATTTTGGCGAGTTGGGCTCTGCATGCCACCACATTGGATTTGAAATGAAACCTCTACAACAGAATTCAAGTGCAGATTGTAACGTTTAATTTGAAGGTTTGAACAAAAATATCTGATAGAAATTGTAGGAATTGTCACATTTCTTTACAAACATTCCACATTTTAGGAGGTCAAAAGTAATTGGACAAATAAACCAAACCCAAACAAAATATTTTTATTTTCAATATTTTGTTGCGAATCCTTTGGAGGCAATCACTGCCTTAAAGAAGTTGTCCAGTTACCAAAACTGATTTTTTTTTTTCTGATAAATCTTGCTAATATGTGCCCCTCAACACATCTATTATGTTTTTTCAGCCAAATTACCTTTTATTGTGCACTAGCAGCACATGCTCATTGCTGGCTCCAGCTCTGATGGGGTTAATCTCTCCTCTGACTTCCTGTGTTCAGTTCCTACAAGTGCCAGAATTCTTTGTGGCTCTAGGGCGGTGTCTAGCTTATCTAACACACCCATTGTGTCTAATACAACCACTCTGCTCCCACCCAAACCCTCCTCCCTGCCTCTTCCCAGTGGATGTGCACTGAGAGCAATCACACAGAGACAGCAGCATCTCTACACAGCCAGGGGAAGAAAGTGTGTGTGCGCGTATATACAGTGTATGTGTAAGAGTGCGCGTATATACAGTGTGTGTGTGTGTGTATATACAGTGTGTGTGCGTATATACAGTGTGTTTGTGTATATATACAGTGTGAGTGTGTATGTGTGTGTGTGTGTGTGTGTGTATGTCATACTCACCTGTCTGCAGGGTCCCGGTGCCATGCCTGCTTCCAGCCCCTGTCTCGGTCCCACCGCTCTGGCTGTGTGCAGTCTCCCCGGGGCACGTACGAAGCTTGCAGGACCTGGCGGTGGATCACCTGATGCAGTCACCTGACGCATCAGCTGATAGATTCTCGTGGTGTCGCCGGCTTTTTCGCGCCCGGCCGGCTATCAGCTGATCCTGCCGTCAGGGGACTTCATCAGCTGATTACCGGCAGCTGCTGCAGTGATGGGCCAGGATAAGACTCCGCTGCAGGAGCTGCCGGTAATCAGCACAGACGTGAGTATTTATTTATTTTTTATTTTTTTTTTACTGATGCATCAGCTGATTGTATAATCGGCTTTTATACAATCAGCTGATGTATGATGTGATTCACGTAGTTTAACCTGACACATCATCTGATCGCTTTGCCTTCCAGCAAACCGATCAGATGATATTGGATCCGGATTGGACGGCGCGGGACCCTAACCCAGGATTACTGCGGAGGGGGGTTTTGTTTCAATAAAGATGGAGTCACTAATTGTGTTGTGTTTTATTTCTAATAAAAATATTTTTCTGGTTGTTGTGGGTTTTTTTTTTATCATTACTAGAAATTCATGGTGGTCATGTCTAATATTGGCGTGACACCATGAATTTCGGGCTTAGGGCTAGTTGATAATATACAGCTAGCCCTAACTCCATTATTACCCAGCTAGCCACCCGGCATCAGGGCAGCTGGAAGAGTTGGATACAGCGCCAGAAGATGGCGCTTCTATGAAAGCGCCATTTTCTGGGGTGGCTGCAGACTGCAATTCGCAGTGTGGGTGCCCAGAAAGCTTGGGCACCCTTCACTGTGGATTCCAATCCCCAGCTGCCTAGTTGTACCCGGCTGGACACCAAAATTAGGCGAAGCCCACGTCATTTTTTTTTTTTAATTATTTCATGAAATTCATGAAATAATTTAAAAAAAAAAAGGGCTTCTCTATATTTTTGGTTCCCAGCCGGGTACAAATAGGCAGCTGGGGGTTGGGGGCAGCCCGTACCTGCCTGCTGTACCCGGCTAGCATACAAAAATATGGCGAAGCCCATGTCATTTTTTTTTCTTTTTGGGTAAAAAACTGCATACAGTCCTGGATGGAGGATGCTGAGCCTTGTAGTTCTGCAGCTGCTGTCTGCTCTCCTGCATACACTAGTGAATGGAGGATGCTGAGCCTTGTAGTTCTGCAGCTGCTGTCTGCTCTCCTGCATACACTAGTGAATGGAGGATGCTGAGCCTTGTAGTTCTGCAGCTGCTGTCTGCTCTCCTGCATACACTAGTGAATGGAGGATGCTGAGCCTTGTAGTTCTGCAGCTGCTGTCTGCTCTCCTGCATACACTAGTCAATGGAGGATGCTGAGTCTTGTAGTTCTGCAGCTGCTGTCTGCTCTCCTGCATAAACTAGTGAATGGAGGATGCTGAGCCTTGTAGTTCTGCAGCTGCTGTCTGCTCTCCTGCATACAATGAACATTTTGAATAAGGAAATGACATCAGACCTTTTTTTTTTTTCATCAACAATCTTTAATGGCATTGTGCACTGATTAAAAACGCAGTGAGCAAAAACGCACCAAATCGCGGCAAAAACGTGACATGCAGCACCGCAGGTGACAGAGCAGAGCAAGTTGGTGACATGCTCTGCTCTGACACATAGTGTGCTGCATGTCACTGTATCCACTTTGGGACTTGTTGTGCAGGTGACCGGATGATACATGTCACTAACTTGCTCCACTCTGTGACTTCTGCTGCATTGTTCCAACTGTATACACTCTCACCTGAACAAGTCTCAGAGTGGGGCAGTTAGTGACATGTATCATCCGGTCACCTGCACAACAAGTCCCAGAGTGGTGAAAGATAGTGACATGCAGCACACTATGTGTCAGAGCAGAGCATGTCTCCACTCTGGGACTTGTTGTGCAGGTGACCGGATGATACATGTCACTAACTGCCCCACTCTGTGATTTCTGCTGCATAGTACCAACTGTATACACTCTCACCTGCACCAGTCCCATAGTGGAGACAGTTAGTGACATGTAGCATCCGGTCACCTGCACAACAAGTACCAGAGTTGAGAAAGATAGTGACATGCAGCACACTATGTGTCAGAGCAGAGCATGTCACTGTCTCCACTCCGCTGACCTCACAGCCCGTACACGCTGCGATGGATGCAGGGGGACACAGAACAAGTAATCGGCCGACACTGGAGTCATCTGATTACTTGGGATGAATGAGAAGAAAAATGCTCTGGTGCTCGATGGGCGAAGCCCATGCCGATTTTTTTAAAAAAAAAATTCATTACAAATAAAAAAACAAAAAAATCACATTGTTTATGGGCTCCCGCTGCATTTTCTATTGCTAAGGGTAACCAAAGCAGCTACTGGCTGCTAGCCCCCGCTGCTTGGTGTTACTTTCACTGGCAATAGAAATGCAGGGAAGCATTTTTTTTTTTTTTTATAAAGGTTTTTCCCTGAAAACGTTTTTAAGAAAATGACGTGGGCTTCGCCATATTTTTGTATGCTAGCCAGGTACAGCAGGCAGCTACGGGCTGCCCCCAACCCCCAGCTGCCTAGTTGTACCCGGCTGGGAACCAAAAATATAGAGAAGCCCTTTTTTTTCATGAATTTCATGAAATAATTAAAAAAAAAAAATGATGTGGGCTTCGCCAAATTTTTGAGTCCAGCCAGGTACAACTAGGCAGCTGGGGATTGGAATCCACAGTGCAGGGTGCCCAAACTTTCTGGGCCCCCCACTGCGAATTGCAGTCCACAGCTGCCCCAGAAAATGGCGCTTTCATAGAAGCGCCATCTTCAGGCGCTGTATCCAACTCTATCAGTGGCCCTGGTGGCAGGTGGCACGCTGGGTAATAAGGGGTTAATACCAGCTATGTTTTACCAGCTGGTATAAAGCCCGAGATTCTTAATGTCAGGCCAAGTTTAACCTGGCCATTGAGAATCTCCAACAAAGGGTTTAAAAAAAAAAAAAAGACATCACACAGAGAAAAATACTTTATTAGAAATAAATACACAGACACAGTAGGGACTCCATGTTTATTACTCCCTCTCACCCCTCCACGATGGAGAGATTTCTGTACTGACCATGCCAGGAGAGAGCGAGGAAAGAGAGCGAGCGGGGGGGGAAAGAGAGCGAGCGGGGGGGAGAAGAGAGCGAGCGGGGGGGAGAAGAGAACGAGCGGGGTGGGAGAAGAGAGCGAGGGGGGGAGATCGAGGGGGGGAGAGGGGGGGGAGAAAAGAGAGGGGGGGAGAAGAGAGAGAGGGGGGGAGAAGAGAGAGAGGGGGGGGGGAAGAGAGAGAGGGGGGGAGAAGAGAGAGAGGGGGGAGAAGAGAGCGAGGGGGGGAGGAAAAGAGAGCGCAGGGGGAGGAAAAGAGAGCGTGGGGGGAGGAAAAGAGAGCGAGGGGGGGGAAGAGAGCGAGGGGGGGAAGAGAGCGAGGGAAAAGAGAGGGGAGAGGAGAGAGGGATAAGAGGGGGGCAGAGAAGAGGGGGAAGAGGGGAGGGGGAGAAGAGTGGGGGGAGAGAAGAGAGTGGGGAAAGAACGGGGGGGGCAGAGGTGCTCTGTCACCAACTGTCTCCACTCTGTGACTTGTGGTGCAGGTGACAGAGTGCAGACAGTTGGTCCCATGCAGCAGGACAGATGGTAGAGCACAGCGGTGACATGCCTGTCAGTGTCTTGCTGCTGGGAGGAGCAGATGATCACACTGCCCGACACCGGCCGCTCTCCTGACATCGCAGCAGAGCGGGCGGGTGGACAGTGTGATCACATACTTACGTGCAGGGGGGGATTCAGCTGAAGAACCCCCCCCCTGTACTGCACACTGGCGCCCCGTGCCTCACCATCTGCAGGACGCCGGCTCCACACTGACGTCCTTCGGATCCTCCCCTCGATGCTGGGCTGTGATGTGCGGTAGTTACCGCCCACAGCCCTGTCACTCAATCTGAGTGGTGCCAGCCTCCTGTGACGTACCCGTCCAGTTTGAGAGCCCGGAAATGCCGGGACGTCAGAGGATGCTGGCAGCCACAGCTCCAGGGGGTCATGTGACCGGCACTGAGCGTGCAGGATAGCGACGCTCAGTGCCAGAACTGGAATCTGAAGCCAAAGGAGAAAACGCCTAGAACTAGAAGTATAACTCCTACAGAAAATAAAAAAAATGGGTGAACCACCCCTTTAAGTCTGGAACCCATGGACATCACCAAACACTGGGTTTCCTCCTTCTTAATGCTTTGCCAGGCCTTTACAGCCTCAGCCTTCAGGTCTTGCTTGTTTGTGGGTCTTTCCGTCTTAAGTCTGGATTTGAGCAAGTGAAATGCATGCTCAATTGGGTTAAGATCTGGTGATTGACTTGGCCATTGCAGAATGTTCCACTTTTTTGCACTCATGAACTCCTGGGTAGCTTTGGCTGTATGCTTGGGGTCATTGTCCATCTGTACTAAGAAGCGCCGACCGATCAACTTTGTGGCATTTGGCTGAATCTGGGCTAAAAGTATATCCCGGTACACTTCAGAATTCATCCGGCTACTCTTGTCTGCTGTTATGTCATCAATAAACACAAGTGACCCAGTGCCATTGAAAGCCATGCATGCCCATGCCATCACATTGCCTCCACCATGTTTTACAGAGGATGTGGTGTGCCTTGGATCATGTGCCGTTCCCTTTCTTCTCCAAACTTTTTTCTTCCCATCATTCTGGTACAGGTTGATCTTGGTCTCATCTGTCCATAGAATACTTTTCCAGAACCGAGCTGGCTTCATGAGGTGTTTTTCAGCAAATGTAACTCTGGCCTGTCTATTTTTGGAATTGATGAATGGTTTGCATCTAGATGTGAACCCTTTGTATTTACTTTCATGGAGTCTTCCCTTTACTGTTGACTTAGAGACAGATACACCTACTTCACTGAGAGTGTTCTGGACTTCAGTTGATGTTGTGAACGGGTTCTTCTTCACCAAAGAAAGTATGCGGCGATCATCCACCACTGTTGTCATCCGTGGACGCCCAGGCCTTTTTGAGTTCCCAAGCTCACCAGTCAATTCCTTTTTTCTCAGAATGTACCCGACTGTTGATTTTGCTACTCCAAGCATGTCTGCTATCTCTCTGATGGATGTTTTCTTTTTATTCAGCCTCAGGATGTTCTGCTTCACCTCAATTGAGAGTTCCTTAGACCGCATGTTGTCTGGTCACAGCAACAGCTTCCAAATGCAAAACCACACACCTGTAATCAACCCCAGACCTTTTAACTACTTCATTGATTACAGGTTAACGAGGGAGACTCCTTCAGAGTTAATTGCAGCCCTTAGAGTCCCTTGTCCAATTACTTTTGGTCCCTTGAAAAAGAGGAGGCTATGCATTACAGAGCTATGATTCCTAAACCCTTTCTCCGATTTGGATGTGAAAACTCTCATATTGCAGCTGGGAGTGTGCACTTTCAGCCCATATTATATATAGAATTGTATTTCTGAACATGTTTTTGTAAACAGCTAAAATAACAAAACTTGTGTCACTGTCCAAATATTTCTGGACCTAACTGTATACACTTGTGCTCCCCAGTGTCTTATACACTTGTGCTCCCCAGTGTCACATACACTTGTGCTCCCCAGTGTCATATATGCATGCTCCCCAGTAACATATACTTGTACTCTCTCTATACACGTGTGCTCCCCAGTGTCGTATACACTTGCTCCCCAGTGTCGTATACACTTGCTCCCCAGTAACATATACTTGTACTCTCTATACACGTGTAATCCCCAGTGTCATACAGTGCAGGCCAAAATTATTGGCACCCCTGCAGTTCTGTCAGAGAATACTCAGTTTCTTCCTGAAAATGATTGCAATCACAAATTCTTTGGTATTATTTTCATTTATTTTGTCTTCAATGAAAAAAAACCCAAAATATGTCAAAAAGCCAAATTGGATATAATTCCACACCAAACAAAAAAAGGGGTGGACAAAAAAGTATTGGCACGGTTTGAAAAATCCTGTGATGCTTCCGTAATTTGTGTAATTAACAGCACCTATAACTTACCTGTGGCACCTAACAGGTGCTGGCAATAATAAATCACACTTGCAGCAGGTGACATGGAGTAAAGTTGACCCAACCTCTGTCCTGTGTCCTTGTGTGCACCACATTGAGCATGGAGAAAAGAAAGAAGACCAAAGAACTGTCTGAGGACTTGAGACTCCAAATTGTGAGGAAGCATGAGCAATCTCAAGGCTACAAGTCCATCTCCAAACACCTGAACGTTCCTGTGTCTACGGTGTGCAGTGTCATCAAGAAGTGTAAAGCCCATGGCACTGTGTCTAACCTCCCTAGATGTGGAAGGAAAAGAAAAACTGACGAGAGATTTCAACGCAAGATTGTGCGGATGGTGGCTAAAGAACCTCGACTAACATCCAAACAAGTTCAAGCTGCCCTGCAGTCCGAGGGTACAACAGTGTCAACCCGCACTATCCGTCGGCGTCTGAATGAAAAGGGACTGTATGGTAGGATACCCAGGAAGACCCCACTTCTTACCTCAAGACATAAAAAAGCCAGGCTGGAGTTTGCCAAAACTTACCTGAGAAAGCCTAAAACGTTTTGGAAGAATGTTCTCTGGTCAGATGAGACAAAAGTAGAGCTTTTTGGGAAAAGCCATCAACATAGAGTTTACAGGAAAAAAAATGAGGCATTCAAAGAAAAGAACATGGTCCCTACAGTCAAACAAGGCGGAGGTTCCCTGATGTTTTGGGGTTGCTTTGCTGCCTCTGGCACTGGACTGCTTGACCGTGTGCATGGCTTTATGAAGTCTGAAGACTACCAACAAATTTTGCAGCATAATGTAGGGCCCAGTGTGAGAAGGCTGGGTCTCCCTCAGAGGTCATGGGTCTTCCAGAAGGACAATGACCCAAAATACACTTCAAGAAGCACTAGAAAATGGTTTGAGAGAAAGCACTGGAGACTACTAAAGTGGCCAGCAATGAGTCCAGACCTGAACCCCATAGAAGACCTGTGGAGAGATCTCACAATGGCAGTTTGGAGAAGGCACCCTTCAAATCTCAGGGACCTGGAGCAGTTTGCCAAAGAAGAAAGGTCTAAAATTCCTGCAGAGCATTGTAAGAAACTCATTGATGGTTACCGGAAGCGGTTGTGCGCAGTTATTTTGGCTAAAGGTTGTGCAACCCAGTATTAGGCTAAGGGTGCCAATACTTTTGTCTGGCCCATTTTTGGAGTTTTGTGTGAAATGATCAATGATTTGATTTTTGTTTCATTCTCTTTTGTGTTTTTTCATTGCAAGCAAAATAAATGCAGATAATAATACCAAAGAATGTGTGACTGCAATCATTTTCAAGAAGAAACTGAGTATTATCTGACAGAATTGCAGGGGTGCCAATACTTTTGGCCAGCACTGTATACACTTGCTCCCCAGTAACATACTTGTGCTCTCTCTATACATGTGTGCTCCCCAGTGTCATATACACTTGCTCCCCAGTAACATATACTTGTGCTCTCTCTATACACGTGTGCTCCCCAGTGTCATATACACTTGCTCCCCAGTAACATATACTTGTGCTCTCTCTATACATGTGTGCTCCCCAGTGTCATATACACTTGCTCCCCAGTAACATATACTTGTGCTCTCTCTATACACGTGTGCCCCCCAGTGTCATATACACTTGCTCCCCAGTAACATATACTTGTGCTCTCTCTATACACGTGTGCTCCCCAGTGTCGTATACACTTGCTCCCCAGTGTCATATACACTTGCTCCCCAGTAACATATACTTGTGCTCCCCCGGTTGCTCTGCACCCAGCATGACACTATCAGGTTAGCTGTTCAGCCTTCTCTGTTCCCGCGCTCTTCTCTTGTTACTGGTGATTTCCTATGTGCGTTGCAACCTCTGCATTGTACTGTACATATTACCCACCACGCCTCGGCTTTTCAGACGGGAAACTCAATGCTAATAGAGGGCGTTGGATTAAATTTTATTTGGTTCAACACATAAGTACATAAAACATATTAAAACCAGTAGGAGCCAGAAGCAACATCTAGCGAGGCCACGGCGTTCACATCAGGAAAACCTTGCTGGCTGATGCTTCTCTAGACGTGAAGGGCTTTTGGCTCCTCCTGATCCGAATCTCTTTCTCTGTACTTACTTCATCCAGTGCCGGGCATTAGTGAGTAGGGCCCTGTCTAAAAGCCAAGGGGCGGTGGGGCCATATCAAACTGGCACTTGGTTCTGTCCACCTCAAGCCCTGGTTCCTCCAGCTTTCTAATCCGTCCCTTTGTTTTCAGATGAATGATAGATCCGGACATTGGAAATGTCATCTGGTTTCGGAAGACTCGCTGTGTGAAGGAGGCATAAACACTGGAGTACAACTGGACTCGTATTGTTATATATGCTACCAAGAACAATTAACTATATGGCTACTTATCAACCTTATCATGGAAACTGGCGTCCAGCAGATTCACAGGTATAATGTAGTGGAGGAGACTAGGAAGCGTACCTGTCCTGCCCGGTCATCTGTATAACCATTCTGGCCTAGACCCCCTATACGCCCGGTCATCTGTATAACCATTCTGTCCTGGACCCCCTATAAGCCCGGTCATCTGTATAACCATTCTGTCCTGGACCCCCTATAAGCCCGGTCATCTGTATAACCATTCTGTCCTGGACCCCCTACACGCCCGGTCATCTGTATAACCATTCTGTCCTGGACCCCTTATACGCCCGGTCATCTGTATAACCATTCTATCCTGGACCCCCTATACGCCCGGTCATCTGTATAACCATTCTGTCCTGGACCCCTATACGCCCGGTCATCTGTATAACCATTCTATCCTGGACCCCCTATACGCCTGGTCATCTGTATAACCATTCTGTCCTGGACCCCCTATACGCCTGGTCATCTGTATAACCATTCTATCCTGGACCCCCTATATGCCCGGTCATCTGTATAACCATTCTGTCCTGGACCCCCTATACGCCCGGTCATCTGTATAACCATTCTGTCCTGGACCCCCTATACGCCCGGTCATCTGTATAACCATTCTGTCCTGGACCCCCTATACGCCCGGTCATCTGTATAACCATTCTGTCCTGGACCCCCTATATGCCCGGTCATCTGTATAACCATTCTGTCCTGGACCCCCTATACGCCCGGTCATCTGTATAACCATTCTGTCCTGGACCCCCTATACGCCCGGTCATCTGTATAACCATTCTGTCCTGGACCCCTATACGCCCGGTCATCTGTATAACCATTCTATCCTGGACCCGCTATACGCCCGGTCATCTGTATAACCATTCTGTCCTGGACCCGCTATACGCCCGGTCATCTGTATAACCATTCTGTCCTGGACCCCCTATACGCCCGGTCATCTGTATAACCATTCTGTCCTGGACCCTCTATACGCCCGGTCATCTGTATAACCATTCTATCCTGGACCCCCTATACGCCCGGTCATCTGTATAACCATTCTGTCCTGGACCCCCTACACGCCCGGTCATCTGTATAACCATTCTGTCCTGGACCCCCTATACGCCCGGTCATCTGTATAACCATTCTGTCCTGGACCCCCTATACGCCTGGTCATCTGTATAACCATTCTGTCCTGGACCCCCTATACGCCCGGTCATCTGTATAACCATTCTATCCTGGACCCCCTATACGCCCGGTCATCTGTATAACCATTCTATCCTGGACCCCCTATACGCCCGGTCATCTGTATAACCATTCTGTCCTGGACCCCCTACACGCCCGGTCATCTGTATAACCATTCTGTCCTGGACCCCCTATACGCCCGGTCATCTGTATAACCATTCTGTCCTGGACCCCCTACACGCCCGGTCATCTGTATAACCATTCTATCCTGGACCCCCTATACGCCCGGTCATCTGTATAACCATTCTGTCCTGGACCCCCTATACGCCCGGTCATCTGTATAACCATTCTATCCTGGACCCCCTATACGCCCGGTCATCTGTATAACCATTCTATCCTGGACCCCCTATACGCCCGGTCATCTGTATAACCATTCTGTCCTGGACCCCCTATACGCCCGGTCATCTGTATAACCATTCTGTCCTGGACCCCCTATACGCCCGGTCATCTGTATAACCATTCTGTCCTGGACCCCTATACGCCCGGTCATCTGTATAACCATTCTGTCCTGGACCCCCTATACGCCCGGTCATCTGTATAACCATTCTGTCCTGGACCCCCTATACGCCCGGTCATCTGTATAACCATTCTGTCCTGGACCCCCTATACGCCCGGTCATCTGTATAACCATTCTGTCCTGGACCCCCTATACGCCCGGTCATCTGTATAACCATTCTGTCCTGGACCCCCTATACGCCCGGTCATCTGTATAACCATTCTGTCCTGGACCCCCTATACGCCCGGTCATCTGTATAACCATTCTGTCCTGGACCCCCTATAAGCCCGGTCATCTGTATAACCATTCTGTCCTGGACCCCCTATACGCCCGGTCATCTGTATAATAATTCTGGCCTAGACCCCCTATACGCCCGGTCATCTGTATAATAATTCTGTCTTGGACCCCCTATACGCCTGGTCATCTGTATAACCATTCTGTCCTGGACCCCCTATACGCCCGGTCATCTGTATAACCATTCTGTCCTGGACCCCCTATAAGCCCGGTCATCTGTATAACCATTCTGGCCTAGACCCCCTATACGCCCGGTCATCTGTATAATAATTCTGTCCTGGACCCCCTATACGCCTGGTCATCTGTATAACCATTCTGTCCTGGACCCTCTATACGCCCGGTCATCTGTATAACCATTCTGTCCTGGACCCCCTATACGCCCGGTCATCTCTATAACCATTCTGTCCTGGACCCCCTATACGCCTGGTCATCTGTATAACCATTCTGTCCTGGACCCCCTATACGCCCGGTCATCTGTATAACCATTCTGTCCTGGACCCCCTATACGCCCGGTCATCTGTATAACCATTCTGTCCTGGACCCCCTATACGCCTGGTCATCTGTATAACCATTCTGTCCTGGACCCCCTATACGCCCGGTCATCTGTATAACCATTCTGTCCTGGACCCCCTATATGCCCGGTCATCTGTATAACCATTCTGTCCTGGACCCCCTATACGCCCGGTCATCTGTATAACCATTCTGTCCTGGACCCCCTATACGCTGGCCATTGTTCGGCTATTCATACAATGTCCCATACAATATCTATTCCATCTCTTGCGTTCTGTACTCTGGTATTTCACTTTTTCCGTTTAATTCCCCATCCACACAATTCCTCGGCTCTCTTACTTTGTGATGTTGATTTCTGCTTTTTTGCCATTTGGTCTGACCATTGTGTGGTAAATTGAAGCTCATGAGCCCCAATGCAAAATCCCCAAATGGGATCGTGAGTCATAAATAGAATTTGTCTTCTTATATGGGCCGACTGTACCTTTTGTGCTCCCCTAGGCTCTCGGGCTCAGGTGCGATTGCAGCCCCTTAGATACACTTCTGTTATAGCCCAGTAACAGGGAGCTGGTGATAATATTTGGCTGAGAATGGAGGACACATCTGTCTGGATCTCCGTTAAATCCCTTCTCATTCGGGGACTGCTGCTTGTGGAGTGTAGATGCCGTGGAACATTCCTCGCTCGTGACCGCAGCGTTCCCAGCACTTGCGAAATCACTTCTGACGTAAGATGTGTTTTAGGAATGATGTTGCTTAATTCCTTCAGTCTCATTCAGAAAATCAAATGATTTATTGTGGAGGACACAACAGAGAAGGCAATGAGCACAGATAGCAAAAATTCATTAAGACTCAACAATTGTAAAACATTATGAAATACAACAGATCCCGGACAGAAATTCAAGACCAGCGTAGGCAATAAAGGATCTCAGACATTGGAGAAAGTCACATCATCTGCAGCACTTGTCACCCCACAACTTGTACTGGGCACTTCATCCACCTTGTAGACTTCACTTCTATCTATTAGATTTCTTATTACTCTATGTATACTTTGTCTCTATGTATTTTTCATCATAATTCTGAATGTGAATTTTCTTTTTGATCCTTTTAGATACAGAAGCAGTGAAATATACTATGTGAGGCCGCTAGAACCTTACAGTATCGGTAACAGTACTGGATCTCATGGGCTTATCGCTTATATTTAAAAAAAAAAAAAAGTAATCTTAGCCTTGAAAAATCCCTCTAACTTGATGTGTATTGACTGTTGTCAAGTCATTCTGTTTCTAGCAGTACTAACACCAAGAGGGATTACAGATGGGGGCGAGACTTTGTCTATACAGAGAAGGTGGGGGCGAGACTTTGTCTATACAGAGAAGGTGGGGGCGAGACTTTGTCTATACAGAGAAGGTCGGGACGAAACCTTTGCCTATACAGAGGAGGTGGGGTGAGAGTTTTGCCTATACAGAGAAGGTGGGGGCAAGACTTTTGCCTATACAGAGGAGGTGGGGGTGAAATTTTGCTTCAATGTAGGAGGTAGGGGGGAACAGAAAATGGGGTAGGTCATTTTTTCTACAGCAGGTAGGGGCAGGTCTTTGTCTAGAGGTGGAGGAGTCTGGTCTTTTACACTTAAAAAAAAGTATGGGTAAGTCTTTCTCTTTTTAAAGTAGGTAGGATTTTTTTTCTCTACAAGAGGTAAGGATAGCTTTTTGTCTTTATGCAGGTGGGGGTCAGATCTTTTTCTCCTTACAGGAAGCGGAGATGGGTCTCTGTATCTCTACAGGAGGTGGTGACTGGTCTCTGCGTCTCTACAGAAAGTGGGGGCGGGTGTTTGTGTCTACAGAAATTGGGGACAGGTCTTTGTGTCTCTGTGGGAAGTTGGGGCAGGTCTTTTAGCTCTACAGGAAGTGGTGGTGTGTTTTTGTTTCTCTATAGAAATTGTAGGCAGGTCTTTGTGTCACTACAGGAAGTGGGGGTGGGTCTTTCTGTCTCTACAAAAAGTAGGGGTGGGTCTTTGTGTCTCTACAAGAAGTGGGGGTGGCTCTTCATATCTCTACTAATGGTAGTGGTGGGTCTTTGTGTCTCTACAAGAAGTGGGGGTGGGTGTCTATAGGAGGAGAGTCTGTCTCACTACACCAGATAAGGGCACGTTTGTCTACAGGAAGTGTGAGCTTGTCTTTATGTCTCTACAGGAAGTGGATGTGGGTCTTTGTGTCTCTACAGGAAGTGGTGGCAAGTATTTGTCTCTCTACAGGAAGTTGGGGTGGGTCTGTGTCTCTACAAGAAGTGGTGGTAGAGTAGGTTTTTAATGTCTCTACAAAAATTGGGAGCAGGTATTTGTGTCTACAGAAATTGGGGGCAGATGTTGTGAATATCATCAGAGATGGTGCTGTTCCCGGCAGTGCTTCTGGACTCCCTCTGGTGGCTAGTGTTAGAATGGAGTTCCAAACGTCACTACCATGTCTGAACTGGGTGCAAAAACGTAAAAAAAACACTATATGGAGATAAGGTATGCACACCAGTGACTATGCAAGGGGAATACATGTAATAGCAGAAACTGCTGTGTGAATACTGACTTGAAAAATCCAATAGCATAGTCACTGGTGTGCATACCTTATCTCCATATAGTGATGTTTTTTTAGGTTTTTGCACCCAGTTCAGACATAGAATGGAGTGCCAAACGTTATTCCTTTTTTGTTAGTAGTTTTTTGTTTGTGAACCCACCCCACTCACACCTATTGCCAATCCACATGATACGTATATATAGCTTGGGTCTCAGCTTCCCATACACGGTAAGTTTTGTAACTGCATGAGAGGACACACACAAGCTAGGGACCCCAACGTAGAGAAATACTTTGGCGTAGTGTTGGGGCTCTATTGCATTGATCAATTCAGTAGCTAAATTTCTCTTTATTCATATGTTCATAGCAGTAATGCAGATTCCATTTTTCACATTTCATTCTCACATATAGCTATTGAATTTTTCATGTCAGTATTCACACAGCAGTTTCTGCTATTCCATGTATTCCCCTTGCATAGTCACTGGTGTGCATACCTTATCTCCATATAGTGTTGGTAGTGAGTCTGATTCTGCATCTGTCGCTCAGACAGGTGCAGGAGATGATTGCTGCTTCAGGGAGCCTATGGAGTCCAGCCTGGGGAGATATGCTGAGGCAATTTTTGTCTAACCTTTGCCGGTGATAATTGTCCATGTGAAGATGTCCTGAAGTTTGTCCTCCAGCCTTTAGGCTTTTTGCTTTTCCTTGAAGTTTCTGTTTTTGCTTTTTTTCTGCTCTTTTTTGGATTTTCCAGGAATGATTTCAACAGTGGCTTTTTCGTTCCTTTTGCATCGTTTTTTTCTCCATGTAATTCTGAGTCTGCAGATATGTCTGATAAGTATTTTTTGCTCTCTTAAGCGGGCTGTACACGCTACGAGCGTGTAAGCACCCACCCCCGTCATGTGTGCGATATCGTGCGTTCGCTGCTGAAGCGAACATTATCGCTACGGCAGCGTCACACACACTTACCTGGTCGGCGTCGTCGCTGTGACTGCCGAACAATCCCTCCCTCAAGGGGGAGGGACGTTTGGCATTACAGCGACATCACCGCGACGTCACGAAGCGGCCGGCCAATCAAAGCGGAGGGGCGGAGATGAGCAGGATGTAACATCCCGCCCACCTCCTTCCTTCCACATTGCGGCCGGCGGCAGGTAAGGAGACGTTCCTCGCTCCTGCGGTGTCACACACAGCGATGTGTGCTGCCGCAGGAGCGACGAACAACATCGATAATCAACCATTACCGATTTTTGGTTTTAGAACGACCTCTCCATGGTGAACGATTTTCACCATTTTTTAGGTCGCTTAAGGTTGCTGGTAAGAGTCACACGCTGCGATATTGTTAATGACGCCAGATGTTCGTCACTAACAACATGACCCCGACGATAAAACATTAACGATATCGTAGCGTGTAAAGCCCCCTTTAGTGTGGGCTTGGTGAAAGGCTGAATTTGCACTGAAGGGCGTTTCTGCTTAATCTTTGTCTTTTTCTAAATCAATGTTTGAGAATATTCCCTTTTGTTTCTTGCAATTGAGTAAGTGCTTTTCCTGCACTATTTTTTAGAGGGCGATTTATTTCCAGCAAGAAAGAGTTATCACTCCCTGTTTGTTCAGGAGTTTTTGTATTTTTGTATCTCCTGTGTTTTTGTTGATAAGATGTTTCCCATTATATTTGCATTTTCTTTTTAAATGTATTTACATAAGAGTTCCTGATATAGTAGGTAGAAGATCGTGTGGTCTTTTTAAGGGAATTTTTTGATTATCAGGTGTTGGCATTTTTTCAGGGTTTTTACTGGAAGCAACCAGTAATCTATCCTATACTTTTGTATCTAGCCAGCAGGGCCTCACTTTGCTTAATTCTATATCTACCATCTGTGTGTTGTTTTTATTTATATCACCGTCGTTATATGTTGGGGACTTTTGACTTTCCTTTGGGGCTGTTCTTTGGGGCTGTTCTGAGGCGTCACGATTCCTCATTTCATCTTTGAGGTTAGTTAGTTAGTTCTCCAGCGGTGAAGAGGTGTTTAGGTTTGTTTGTAACGCTCCACCACTACTTCTAGTTGTGTTTATGTAGTTAGTGAATTGCAGCCACCTAAATTTCCAACTACTCTGTGCATTATCTTCTATCATTTTTCATGGGATTTTTGCAAGATCTTTTGCGGTCTCCTGACCATAACAGGCAGGTCTTTGTGTCTCTACAAGAAGTTGGGATTTGCCTTCGTATCTCTACAGGAAGTGGGCGGGTCTGTCTCTACAGGAACTGCTAGCAGCTCTTTGTGGCTCTACAGCAAGTGGACAGGTATATGGTTACAGGAAGTGGTGGCAGGTCTTTGTGGCTCTACAGGAAGTGGGGGCAAGTCTGAGTCTTCAGAAAGTAGAGGTGGGTCTTTGTATCTATAGAAAGAGAGTCTGTCTTGCTACACTAGATAGGGGTGTGTTTGTCTACATGAAGTGGCGGGTCTTTATGTCTGCAGAAAGTGTTGATGGGTCTGTGTCTCTACAGGAAGCAGGGGCGGGTCTGTGTGTCTCTACAGGAAGTGGGCGGGTCTGTCTCTACAGGATATGGTGGTGTCTCTTTATGTCTCTACAGAAAGTGGGCAGGTTTGTGGCTACAGGCAGTGGTGGCGGGTCTTTGTGGCTCTACAGAAAGTAGGGGCAGGTCTTTTGCCTATAGAAGGAGAGTCTTGGTACACCAGATAGGGGTGTGTTTGTCTATATGAGTGGTGGCAGGTCTTTGTCTCTACAGGAAGTGGTGGTGGGTCTCTGTCTGTACAGGAAGTGAGGGCAGGTCTTTGTGTCTGCAGGAAGTGGGGGTGGGTCTGTCGCTACAGAAGATAAGGAAGTGTGCTTGTCTACAGGAAGTTGGAGCGGGTCCATGTCTGGAGGAAATGGGAAGCTTCTTTGTCTATACAGGAGATGGGGGTATCATAGGAGGTGCAGCAGGCCTTTGAGTTGCTACAGGATATGGAGCAGTATTGGGTTTTTTTTTATTACAGTAGGTGGTCGAAGTCTCTTTCTTTAAAGGAGGTGGCTGCAGATCTTTGTGTCAACAGCAGGTGGGGCAAGTCACTGGCTATAGGATGTGAGCCATTGCCTCCCTACAGCAAATGAGTACAGATTTTAGTTTTTCTACAGGAGGTAGATCTTTTTCTCTGTAGAATGTGAGGGTGGGTCTGTCTCACAATCTGAAGTGGCTCTTTGTCTCTGTAGGAGGTGATGGCAGATCTCTCTCCCAATTGGAGGTGGATCTCTGTCTGTAGGAGGTGAGGGCTGGTCTGTCTCACAATCGGAGGTGGGGTTTTGGTCTCTGTAGATGGTGAAGGCGTGTCTCTCTCACAATCGGAGGTGGGTCTTGGTCTCTGTAGGAGGTGAGGGCGAGTCTGTCTCACAATCGGAGGTGGATCTCGGTCTCTGTAGGAGGTGAGGGCGGGTCTGTCTCACAATCGGAGGTGGATCTTGGTCTCTGTAAGAGGTGAGAGTGGGTCTGTCTCACAATGAGAGGTGGATCTCTGTCTGTAGGAGGTGAGGGCGAGTCTGTCTCACATTCGGAGGTGGATCTCTGTCTGTAGGAGGTGAGGGCAAGTCTGTCTCACAATCGGAGGTGGATCTCGGTCTCTGTAGGAGGTGAGGGCGGGTCTGTCTCACAATCGGAGGTGGATCTCGGTCTCTGTAGGAGGTGAGGGCTGGTCTGTCTCACAATCGGAGGTGGGTCTCGGTCTCTGTAGATGGTGAAGGCGTGTCTCTCTCACAATCGGAGGTGGATCTCGGTCTCTGTAAGAGGTGAGAGTGGGTCTGTCTCACAATCGGAGGTGGATCTCGGTCTCTGTAAGAGGTGAGAGTGGGTCTGTCTCACAATCGGAGGTGGATCTCGGTCTCTGTAGGAGGTGATGGCGGATCTGTCTCACAATCGGAGGTGGATCTTTATCTCTACAGGGATTCAGATCTGTTCCTCTGCTCTTGCTCTTCTTTCTTTAAAAAAAAAAAACCTTTAACAGCGGTAGACTGTTTATTTAGCGCAATGCATGCTGGGAAGAGGGGAAAAATAGTTTTTGCTCCTATAATACTGGTAGACTGCTGATAAAGAGGAACTGGACACTGAAAACTGGATGGCAGGATTAGACTGTGCATGAAGAGCAGTTTTACTTTGAAGTCAAGGATGAGCAGCAACATATTGTGAGAGGACTGGTATGTTACACTCAGTTGTCATCACAGAGGTCATAGGGGTGATCGATCAAAGACAGGTAAACCAATGTCCGCTCGCTCTGTTATAGAGAAATAATGAAATGCATTAGTGGTATGAAGCCTGAGCACAGCACAGACACTAGACACTGATTCATCAACATTTCCTTCAGTGGTAAGTGATCCTTTTATATTTGTGGTTTTCTCCACTCGTCCACTGTAACTGATCCTTTATATTTGTGGTTTTCTCCTCTCGTCCTCATGATGTAGGCGTAGAGATACTGATTCCAGCAATGTGTCACTTAACTCCCTCCAGAGATTAGTTTATCTTCCAGGCAGCGTCTTCTCCAGAGCCTGGAACAGCTCATTTACATAAAGGGATAAAAGACTACTTTATCCACGAGGCGTCTGATATGAGGCAGACAGGTAGGACTTTTCAGCAGTCTATAACCTGTATTAATAGTTTAGATAGGGTGACAGATTCCTTTCAAAGGTCCAGTGATGATAGGAAATGGGTTTGGATTTAACACTATGTTTCCTGGTGAGTGTTAAGATCTGGGGGTTCAATCAATTCCCCTCATCTTATGACCAAATTACATTTTAAAAATGTATAAAGAAGAATTGCTAGAAACTAATTTAGAGATGACTCAAATTACCGAATACATTCTCTTCGGTCCTGAAAGGAGTGGACATTGTAGTGTGGTCTGATTTCAGACTGTGAAAATGGAGGAACTTTTTTTCTCTTTTCATTTCTCCACTTACGAGAAAAACAGATGACACTCGGACCACACTGATCAGAATAGTCGGTTATACAGTGGAACCTCGGTATACGAGTAACTTGGTGTGAGAGTATTCGCTATACGAGCAAAGCTTGCTGTAAATCTGTAACTCAGTTTACGAGCAATCTTTGCTGTACGAGCAAATACTCACCGCACACACTTCCGGGTCCGTACTTTCACCGCGCTCTGACCCTCTCTTGCAGTCCGCACAAACACATATATTATGCTCACCTTACCTTCCCTCGCCAGCCTCCTGGTTTTTGTAGTCCTCCGATGGAGGAACTTCCGCTGTCAGCGATTCTCAAAGGGCTGGCAGCGGAAGCTCCGGGAACGGTCGCGATGGTTAGCCGATACACATCCTGTACCCGTGGACTACAAGAACCAGGAGGCCGGCGAGGGAAGGTAAGGTGAACATAATATGTGTGTGTGTTTGTGCGTGTGTGGAATGGCACAATAGGGGACCAGGATGGGACATTGAACAAGTTGTGGAACGAATTGTCTGAGCTTGCATTATTTCCTATGGGAAATTTTGCTTTGCTAGACGAGTAACTTGGTTTACAAGCAGACTCCCAGAACGGACTGTTCTCATAAACCAAGGTTCCACTGTACTCGTACATGGAAAAATCAGACATGATTGTGTGCACCTGCAGCATTACTATCAGGTCTCAATCACAAAAATACCAGTGTACGGCTATTGTCACCATTACTGGTGCTCTAGGTATTGGAGATCTCCACGATCTGTCTGTGACTCTACCAGTAAGATGTGTCCTGTTTGTTCCACTGACATGCCTCACACTACTAAGGCGTTCCAGTCCGGACTACAAACGCAGCGTTCTCCGGACACAGCCCTCTGCTCTGCAGTAGATATATGATTAGGTATATTTATACGCTTCCTCTCTTCGGTGGTTGGAATGTTTGCAATCGTGAATTTCAGCTACAATTACAGAACTGTAATACATTGCTGCCAACTTTAGCTGAAGGATTTGTTTTCGGCACAAAGTGGTTACAAGAACTATCCTGTTCTGTACACACGATGCCAAGCGACAAACTGGCCGTGATGTTGCCAGTGCGCCGTACCTGACTGTTGCCTCTGCCATCCCATCATCTGCGGGGCTGTGGTAGAGAGCGCTGAGTCAAGACTGGATGATCTGCAATAAGATTCCTCTCCTGTTGTAAGATTATAGCGGTCAGAAGTGGTCACCCCTGCAGAGATCGACGGGACAGGAGACCGGTCCCAGCTTGTGTGTGTGGTGGATTTGGGTGCACGAATGCTGTGGTATTTCATCTACACATTACATATCCTTACAACCATAAATATTCATTAATTCTGAGCCTAATAAGCAGAAAAGAGGTGACCAAGCTCCTCCACGTCTGCCCCCATCTCCCATTGTGAAGGTGCTCTGAATGCTGTGTTCAATGTGCACAATCAGGTGGCTGCGGTTGTAGTAAAATGATGGCATTGTGAATTATCTGCTGGCTTTAGCGCCTCATGTCCATTTTCCTTTACTACCCATCGAGGTGCAGGCTCACATAGATCACTCCCACACATTGCTCATAAATACATCTTTATTAAGGCTTCTGCTGTCCAAGCATTATTAATAATGTGACCACAGAAGTGAGATACAAATGGTTTGTATCCTAAAACGGAGGCCGCTACTTCCCTTGCTCTTGGGAAAGTCAAAGAGGTTTCATATAATACAAAGCATCAGTGACTTGGGGGCCAGTGCAGATATTCCCTGTTATACATTATCACTTGATGTATCGCTTTGATGACACGGACTGGCTTTAGGCTCTGTTCACATCAGTTCTGTGCATTAGGCTTGGAGCTGTATATGTCACACCCGATCATTGATAATCATTGTAACCAGAAGCTTTGCCTGACTGAGAAGATTATTCTGTTATACACGTGTCATCAGATGATAGGGAAATGATCAAGGACTCAAATTATTACAAAAAAAACCCTAATCTCAAATTATAATTGTATTATATCAGTTTGTGAACGGTGTTGCATGGAATTTAAACACATGGCTACTTCCTACTAAAAACAGCACTTCTGTCTGCGGGTTGTGTCTGGTATCACAGACCAACCTTATTTACTGAAAGCCCCACTCCAGCGGTTTTTCTATTTCAGCGCCGGTGTGGAGCTTTACATATAAGACCCCGTCACATGTTCACCTGCCGCCATCTTCATCTTTTTCCAGTGTGACTCCGGTCATTTGCTGGAGCGTGCCGGAGGTCACAATTCAATACAAGTCCATGAGAGCCTCGTTATGGCTCTCATAGACTTGCATTGTGACCTGGTGACCTAACTTCTGACTTGCCAGAAGTTATGAGCATAAAATGGCGCCACGGGACCATAGCAATGCTGAAAAACAATGAAGCTGCAGGAAGGTGGGTACATGACAGGAGCCAGGGGACTTTGTTTTTCAGCCCTGGAATGGTGCTTTAAAGAAGCGCTCCCACCAAATGTATTGCCAGATTTCATGTAAATGTGGTATTTACTCCCTGATCACAGTCTTTTTGTTTTCAGCACCGCTCTGCTAAATCATTTTCGGTTTAAGGTGAGGGATATTCTGACTTTGTGAGCCACAATGAAGTTTTGTGTGTGAACCAGAAGTAAGTCTATGGAGCGACAGAATGAGTCTTAGGCTAGAGTCACACTCGCGCAAGTCTCGCATTGCAACACCCGGCACGGCCGGACTCTCTAACAGGAGCGGGTTGGCTGCATGTATTTCTATGCAGCTGAGACGCTCCTGTCCGGAGAGCGGCGGGCCACGCCAGGTGATGCAATGTGAGACTCTCGAAAGTCTATTGCAAGTGTGACTCCAGCCTTAGGACAAGACTCCATAGTCTAGCATTGTAATAGCGACTTCGCACTCACACATAAACCCCAGTGTGATCCCCAAAGTCAGAACATCCATCACTTGACCCAAAGACGACCGGAGCAGATGGTGATGGGTGAGTAAATTACTGCACTTCCATTACACTACGTACATATACACAGATGTAGGTGATGCGTTTCGGGGATTGCTTCCTTACTAAGCTGCTATACCAAGCACTGAATAAAGCAGCCATGATATTTTTTTCTTTGATTTCAGGGTTATAGAAATTATAACTTGCATATTCCTCCTAATTGCAATTAGGTAAACTAGTCCCAGTAACATTTCTTCAGCCGCCTCGTCTCGGAGGCCAACAACGCTTCAGAAGTCATCTTGGCTCGAGCGGAGAACATCGCAGTAGATATTTAACAACTTTTGATGTTCTTGAGGTTTGTGGAAACTTTGAAAGAACCACTAAACCTAAAATATAAGCTCTTTTGTATAAAAGTACCACAACATTCATGATGGCTGTATATATGTAACGGTGTAGTCCAAGATGTGAGCATTGATGATAGGCGAACTGACCGCTCGGCTGGGAAGACATCTCCTCACTGCGTTACATGTTTCACATTTATCCATGGAGATATGAATGGTACTTGGTATTTTAGGTTTCGTGTTTTTTTCACAAATTGATGAACCTCCAGATTTGAGACGTCTGAAGATAGCTGGGTGACCTCATACCACAGGTGAATATTATGGCAGGACCATTAACATTTGGTCAGAGATCGGGCAATATCCAAGCTGAAACGTAAGAGTGCACAAGTAGGCGTCCGAGCTTATTGACTGAATATTCATAGAATGTGGACACCTTTTCTTTCCATCCAAAATACATGTACTTTTTCATTAGTTTTTCTGCAGCTTCTCTGTAGCCCTTATCTCACGCTCCTGAATGATCCTTTAGGCTGATTGATGACGAAACGTTCAGTTGTGATTAGGCGACAGATTCATGGTTGTTCAGGAGAGGAGAGCGTGGCTGGAGGGGATTTCACTGTGAACAGCCATGTAGCAGAACAGAACACGTCATGGGAGAAATCAGGAAAAAAAAAAAATTGCATCCTTAGAGGATAAGTCATTGAACGTAGTCCTGTGGATGACCGGACGCCGGCAGCTCACACATTCGCAGAATGTTTTCATAGTACAGTTCTGCCCGTCCGGCTACTAGATCTGAATAGATTCCTGCTCGATGTGCATTTCTGGCTGTAGTGCAGATTGCAGCGGCTCCACTGCCTGAAAAAGAAGAAATCCATGAATATAATGATATTGTAATCACAAGGCAGTGTATACAATCCGATAACACAGGCTCGCAACCAAACGTAATGGTGAAATATGACCGCGCTCCACTGTAATGACGAGGGAGCAAACGTACCAGGGCTTGTTAGGTGGCAGCCTGGGTCTGTTTGAGGTGCAGCCAACACACTGTGGAGATTTGCCGAGTACGGGGGACCTTCAGTTCCCCTGGCAGTAAAAATATATATATCTATATATTACAGTGAATACAAATTTCATAAACTGTAGATAAGATCAACATCAAACAATGTAGGAATAAAAAATAACATCAAAAATTAGTAGACGTCTTGGACCAAATAATCATCCCAGACATGTTGATACAGCGAGTACAGAACAGTATCACATTAGTCATTACCCCCAGGCGACAAGTTTTGAGGCAAAAAGAGCCTCGTCTGGGGTTTAATTACTATGCGTTTCTTCAAATTTGCATTTACTTAATCACAAAGTCTCCAGTGTTTAATAAAGCAGTCGTTATTGTGAGAGGTTCTGATGGTGGACTATCGGGTCAGTGACACGCAAGCAGAACCGTAGGCGTTTACAGTTGGGTGACAAGGTCCTCTGAAGATGCCCTGGGAGGCGCTACCTTCCTGGACACAAATGGACACCTACCTCTAGTAATGGCGGCATATTCCCTGGACTAGACAATACAATATAATTCTCAAGTTCAATCGCGGCTGGCAAGGTCGGGCTCAGCGCTGGGAGTCCCCGCAGATTCTCGGAGGATGTTTGCTTTTACTTCAATTTATTTTTTAGGGAATAGAAGGTGTTTGAAATTAAATACAGAAACCGCAGAGTCCAGGTCTTGGCATCATCAAAGTCATTGCTGGCATTGATAAAACCGTTATTAGTGACCCCGCTGAGTGGCAGGTTTGGGGCGGTTATTCTATATCTGAGCTGCAGGAGATGAATAGACACTCCCGTCCTCAGGAATGAAAATTCTACATTCCAGGTTTTTTTGTTACAAATTCCATGTAATTCCTATTTATTAGAATATCACATTGCAGAGGAGAAGGTTCCCTGCGTAATGTGGATTATTACTGATCTACAAGAATATTCTGATCACATCAATGAACATCTGACTTTGGGCTCAATATCACTCGTCAGTCCCATAAACAGGAATAGTTCTGAACAGTGCGGGGGCTTTTTTTTTTTCCCCCTGAATATCCCAAGTCTCCTAATACCAACCCCAGGTGCAGAATGCAGTAATAAGGAGTTGCACAATGTATTCACCCAATGTATGTGCACCCGACCAGCCAAATATCTCCCAGGTTCTACAAACAGGTCTTTTTTTTTTCTACTGGGTTGTTTCCCGACATTTACGGTTGTCAGAGGTGTTAACTGAGGAATTGTATAGCGGACTGTAAAAACAACCCATGCTATGCAGGATAGTCACCTACTGTATGCCTCTTCTATGTAGGACAGGACACTATCTCTACCAATACAATGAAGAGGAGGCACACCAAATTGACAATTCTTTTGCATATGAATGTTCAGTGGATAAGTAATTAAGAATACAACCTGTGAACATTAATACATTTATACTACGAGTATGGTGAAATAGGGGGGAAAAAAATAAACTGCTGTTTTGGTTTTTTTTGCACCCCGACCAAAAAAAAAAAATACAATTTCTATATCTAGATGTCCCAAAATTGTGCCATTTAAAAAAATAAATCAACTTGAAAAAAGCCCTCATAGTCAAGAAAAAAATGTTAAAGTTCTTGATCTCCAAAGGCAGAGGCAAAAGATGGGAAGAAAAAAGTGAACAAGACCAACCCAGAGGCAAAAGACAGGAAGAGTGAGAAGTGAACAAGACCAACCCAGATGCAACAGACGGGAAGAGAGAGAAGTGAATAAGACCAACCCAGAGGCAACAGACGGGAAGAGGGAAGTGAACAAGACCAACCCAGATGCAACAGACGGGAAAAGAGAGAAATGAACAAGACCAACCCAGAGGCAACAGACGGGAAGAGAGAGAAGTGAATAAGACCAACCCAGAGGCAACAGACGGGAAGAGAGAGAAGTGAATAAGACCAACCCAGAGGCAACAGACGGGAAGAGGGAAGTGAACAAGACCAACCCAGAGGCAAAAGACGGGAAAAGAGAGAAATGAACAAGACCAACCCAGAGGCAACAGACGGGAAGAGAGAGAAGTGAATAAGACCAACCCAGAGGCAACAGACGGGAAGAGGGAAGTGAACAAGACCAACCCAGAGGTAACAGACGAGAACAGAGAGTAGTGAATAAGACCAACCCAGAGGCAAAAGACGGGAAAAGAGAGAAATGAACAAGACCAACCCAGAGGCAACAGACGGGAAGAGAGAAGTGAACAAGACCAACAAAGAGGCAACAAAGAGGGAAGTGAACAAGACCAACCCAGCGGCAAAAGACGAGAAATGAACAAGACCAACCCAGAGGCAACAGACGGGAAGAGAGAAGTGAACAAGACCAACAAAGAGGGAAGAGAGGGAAGTGAACAAGACCAACCCAGAGGCAAAAGACGGGAAAAGAGAGAAATGAACAAGACCAACAAAGAGGCAACAGACGGGAAGAGAGGGAAGTGAACAAGATCAACCCAGCGGCAAAAGACGGGAAAAGAACAAGACCAACCCAGAGGCAAAAGACAGGAAGAGAGAGAAGTGAATAAGACCAACCCAGATGCAACAGACTGGAAGAGAGAAGTGAACAAGACCAAACCAGAGGCAACAGACTGGAAGAGAGAGAAATGAACAAGACCAACCCAGAGGCAACAGACGGGAAGGGAGAGAAGTGAATAAGACCAACCCAGAGGCAAAAGACGGGAAGAGAGGGAAGTGAACAACACCAACCCAGAGGCAAAAGATGGGAAGAGAGAGAAGTGAACAAGACCAACCCAGAGGCAAAAGACGGGAAAAGAGAGAAATGAACAAGACCAACCCAGAGGCAAAAGACAGGAAGAGAGAGAAATGGACAAGACCAACTCAGAGGCAACAGACTGGAAGAGAGAGTAGTGAACAAGACCAACCCAGAGGCAAAAGACGGGAAGAGAGAGAAATGAACAAGACCAACCCAGAGGCAAAAGATGGGAAGAGAGGGAAATGAACAAGACCAACCCAGAGGCAACAGACGGGAAGGGAGAGAAGTGAATAAGACCAACCCAGATGCAACAGACGGGAAGAGAGAAGTGAACAAGACCAACCCAGAGGCAACAGACGGGAAGAGATCGAGAAATGAACAAGACCAACCCAGAGACAAAAGATGGGAAAAGAGAGAAATGAACAAGACCAACCCAGAGGCAACAGACGTGAAGAGAGAGAAATGAACAAGACCAACCCAGAGGCAAAAGACAGGAAGAGAGGGGAAGTGAACAAGACCAACCCAGAGGCAACAGACTGGAAGAGAGAGAAATGAACAAGACCAACCCAGAGGCAACAGACGGGAAGAGAGAAGTGAACAAGACCAAAAAAGAGGCAACAGACTGGAAGAGAGAGAAATGAACAAGACCAACCCATAGCCAACAGACGGGAAGAGATCGAGAAATGAACAAGACCAACCCAGAGGCAACAGACGGGAAGAGAGAGTAGTGAACAAGACCAACCCAGAGGCAAAAGACGGGAAGAGAGAGAAATGAACAAGACCAACCCAGAGGCAAAAGATGGGAAGAGAGGGAAATGAACAAGACCAACCCAGAGGCAACAGACGGGAAGGGAGAGAAGTGAATAAGACCAACCCAGAGGCAACAGACGGGAAGAGAGAGTAGTGAACAAGACCAACCCATAGCCAACAGACGGGAAGAGATCGAGAAATGAACAAGACCAACCCAGAGACAAAAGATGGGAAAAGAGAGAAATGAACAAGACCAACCCAGAGGCAAAAGACAGGAAGAGAGAAAAATGAACAAGACCAACCCAGAGGCAACAGACGGGAAGAGAGAAGTGAACAAGACCAACAAAGAGGCAACAGACGGGAAGAGAGGGAAGTGAACAAGACCAACCCAGAGGCAACAGACGTGAAGAGAGAGAAATGAACAAGACCAACCCAGAGGCAAAAGACGGGAAGAGAGGGGAAGTGAACAAGACCAACCCAGAGGCAAAAGATGGGAAGAGAGGGAAATGAACAAGACCAACCCAGAGGCAACAGACTGGAAGAGAGAGAAATGAACAAGACCAACCCAGAGGCAAAAGATGGGAAGAGAGAGAAATGAACAAGACCAACCCAGAGGCAACAGACGGGAAGGGAGAGAAGTGAATAAGACCAACCCAGATGCAACAGACGGGAAGAGAGAAGTGAACAAGACCAACAAAGAGGGAAGAGAGGGAAGTGAACAAGACCAACCCAGAGGCAAAAGACGGGAAAAGAGAGAAATGAACAAGACCAACAAAGAGGCAACAGACGGGAAGAGAGGGAAGTGAACAAGATCAACCCAGCGGCAAAAGACGGGAAGAGAGAGAAATGAACAAGACCAACCCAGAGGCAAAAGATGGGAAGAGAGGGAAATGAACAAGACCAACCCAGAGGCAACAGACGGGAAGGGAGAGAAGTGAATAAGACCAACCCAGATGCAACAGACGGGAAGAGAGAAGTGAACAAGACCAACAAAGAGGGAAGAGAGGGAAGTGAACAAGACCAACCCAGAGGCAAAAGACGGGAAAAGAGAGAAATGAACAAGACCAACAAAGAGGCAACAGACGGGAAGAGAGGGAAGTGAACAAGATCAACCCAGCGGCAAAAGACGGGAAAAGAACAAGACCAACCCAGAGGCAAAAGACAGGAAGAGAGAGAAGTGAATAAGACCAACCCAGATGCAACAGACTGGAAGAGAGAAGTGAACAAGACCAAACCAGAGGCAACAGACTGGAAGAGAGAGAAATGAACAAGACCAACCCAGAGGCAACAGACGGGAAGGGAGAGAAGTGAATAAGACCAACCCAGAGGCAAAAGACGGGAAGAGAGGGAAGTGAACAACACCAACCCAGAGGCAAAAGATGGGAAGAGAGAGAAGTGAACAAGACCAACCCAGAGGCAAAAGACGGGAAAAGAGAGAAATGGACAAGACCAACCCAGAGGCAACAGACTGGAAGAGAGAGTAGTGAACAAGACCAACCCAGAGGCAAAAGACGGGAAGAGAGAGAAATGAACAAGACCAACCCAGAGGCAAAAGATGGGAAGAGAGGGAAATGAACAAGACCAACCCAGAGGCAACAGACGGGAAGGGAGAGAAGTGAATAAGACCAACCCAGATGCAACAGACGGGAAGAGAGAAGTGAACAAGACCAACCCAGAGGCAACAGACGGGAAGAGATCGAGAAATGAACAAGACCAACCCAGAGACAAAAGATGGGAAAAGAGAGAAATGAACAAGACCAACCCAGAGGCAACAGACGGGAAGGGAGAGAAGTGAATAAGACCAACCCAGAGGCAAAAGACGGGAAGAGAGGGAAGTGAACAACACCAACCCAGAGGCAAAAGATGGGAAGAGAGAGAAGTGAACAAGACCAACCCAGAGGCAAAAGACGGGAAAAGAGGGGAAGTGAACAAGACCAACCCAGAGGCAAAAGATGGGAAGAGAGGGAAATGAACAAGACCAACCCAGAGGCAACAGACTGGAAGAGAGAGAAATGAACAAGACCAACCCAGAGGCAACAGACGGGAAGAGAGAAGTGAACAAGACCAACAAAGAGGCAACAGACTGGAAGAGAGAGAAATGAACAAGACCAACAAAGAGGCAACAGACGGGAAGAGAGAGAAATGAACAAGACCAACCCAGAGGCAACAGACGGGAAGAGAGAGTAGTGAACAAGACCAACCCATAGCCAACAGACGGGAAGAGATCGAGAAATGAACAAGACTAACCCAGAGGCAACAGACGGGAAGAGAGAGTAGTGAACAAGACCAACCCAGAGGCAAAAGACGGGAAGAGAGAGAAATGAACAAGACCAACCCAGAGGCAAAAGATGGGAAGAGAGGGAAATGAACAAGACCAACCCAGAGGCAACAGACGGGAAGGGAGAGAAGTGAATAAGACCAACCCAGAGGCAACAGACGGGAAGAGAGAGTAGTGAACAAGACCAACCCATAGCCAACAGACGGGAAGAGATCGAGAAATGAACAAGACCAACCCAGAGACAAAAGATGGGAAAAGAGAGAAATGAACAAGACCAACCCAGAGGCAACAGACGGGAAGAGAGAAGTGAACAAGACCAACAAAGAGGCAACAGACGGGAAGAGAGGGAAGTGAACAAGACCAACCCAGAGGCAAAAGACGGGAAAAGAGAGAAATGAACAAGACCAACCCAGAGGCAACAGACGTGAAGAGAGAGAAATGAACAAGACCAACCCAGAGGCAAAAGACGGGAAGAGAGGGGAAGTGAACAAGACCAACCCAGAGGCAAAAGATGGGAAGAGAGGGAAATGAACAAGACCAACCCAGAGGCAACAGACTGGAAGAGAGAGAAATGAACAAGACCAACCCAGAGGCAACAGACGGGAAGAGAGAGTAGTGAATAAGACCAACCCATAGCCAACAGACGGGAAGAGATCGAGAAATGAACAAGACCAACCCAGAGGCAACAGACGGGAAGAGAGAGAAATGAACAAGACCAACCCAGAGGCAACAGACAGGAAGAGAGAGAAGTGAATAAGACCAACCCAGAGGCAACAGACGGGAAGAGAGAGAAGTGAATAAGATCAACCCAGAGGCAACAGATGGGAAGAGAGAGAAGTGAATAAGATCAACCCAGAGGCAACAGACGGGAAGAGAGAGTAGTGAACAAGACCAACCCAGAGGCAAAAGACGGGAAGAGAGAGAAATGAACAAGACCAACCCAGAGGCAAAAGATGGGAAGAGAGGGAAATGAACAAGACCAACCCAGAGGCAACAGACGGGAAGGGAGAGAAGTGAATAAGACCAACCCAGATGCAACAGACGGGAAGAGAGAAGTGAACAAGACCAACCCAGAGGCAACAGACGGGAAGAGATCGAGAAATGAACAAGACCAACCCAGAGACAAAAGATGGGAAAAGAGAGAAATGAACAAGACCAACCCAGAGGCAACAGACGTGAAGAGAGAGAAATGAACAAGACCAACCCAGAGGCAAAAGATGGGAAGAGAGGGAAATGAACAAGACCAACCCAGAGGCAACAGACGGGAGGAGAGAAGTGAACAAGACCAACAAAGAGGCAACAGACGGGAAGAGAGAGAAATGAACAAGACCAACCCAGAGGCAACAGACGGGAAGAGATCGAGAAATGAACAAGACCAACCCAGAGGCAACAGACGGGAAGAGAGAGAAGTGAATAAGATCAACCCAGAGGCAACAGACGGGAAGAGAGGGAAGTGAACAAGACCAACCCAGAGGCAAAAGTTACATAACTTCTTAGTAACTAATGAGAAAACCTGGTGTCTAAAACCAAGAGAATGTTTCTAGTTTTGGGTGATCCCTCCCATAAACATTGTGGTGATTAATATCTGAAATATATGTAAGGTGAAGTCTCTCAAGGGCTTTTATTACCCTCCTGTAACATTAGTAACCGCCAATAGATATCCCACCCCCCATTTAAAACCTACAATGCAGAGGGGTCAGCAGAGGCACAGAAGACATGCACTTTGTATTCTCAGTGTTACAATGTTTCCAAATTACATGTGTTTGAAAGTGTATCCGGTATAAACAGATGCCACTGTGGTTGAGGCGGCAGTAAATGCCCAATTATACCATACTCTTCCAGAGACACATTAACCCTTTGTATGAAGCAGGTATTATAGATTATGGCCTGTAACATACCTGAGCTGTTGGTGAGGTTTCACTAACTGGTGCAAGTTGGACATATTGGACCTGGATATCATTGCCCTGAAGGGGGGAGCCATTGACGACTCCAGTCGTTGGGTCAGCAGAGGCGACAGCAATGAGTTGTGCTCCCTGGAGAACCTGAAACAAGGGGAGAAATGGTTAAATAACAGTATCCGCTATTAATATAGGTCACGGTAATTGGATGATTAACTTCTGGATTTATATTCTGAACTGGAGGTTGTAAAATAAACAATTCCATGAACATAAGAGTCCATCTGCCCCGTGCCCACTGCTGATTCATTCCAGCACTGAAGAGGTAAAGCCAGAATTAAGGAGAGGCTCCAGAGGACTATTGTATACTCAATGCCAGCCAAATAAGCATACCGCAGTGATGATTACAGGGTGGAATTCCGGAGTAGACAACCACCGAGCTCTCTGAAATGGCCAGGAAACATTGAGTGGCATGTGTATCCAGAGCCGCTGGAACAGGCGGCCACAACATAACCCTTACCGTCCCGGAAAATACGACCAAACCAGGATTTTTTTGCTTCAATCATAAATTACGTCTTTCAATTGAGAAAAATGATTAAAAAAAAAAAAACACATTAAAAAACAAGAATTACGGAAGAATAAAGAGAGGAAGCACTGAGCAAAGTCCTAGAGGAAACGCATGAACCAACTACAGGAGTTACTTATGGGGTATGTTTTCTAAGGGGTAAAAGTATTAGCGGGTCACAGCCTACAATTAAGATAAACCGGCACCAAACTTTCCACACTTTTTATTGAAATGACTTTTGGCGTCGGGAGTCGATGGCCATTTTTAACGTATTCATGACTGTAGCTGCCACCTTCACAATAAACAGACTGCAAAAATGTATCAGAGCAACAACATAGCCGAATACTAGAACGACACGAAGATTCATATCGAGAACACAACAACATTTTATGAAGAAAAAATGACATTATCGCTGGTATGGAGAAAAGTAATGGTGGAAAGAATTAAAAAAAAAATATCTTGGACAAAAATATATTTTGCAGGGAATGAAAAGTTCAAACATTTGTATTGACTCACTATCAAAAGTCTCTGCCAGCTCCATATGTGTTTGGCTTGGATCGCCGCGCTGTCCTGACTCGCTACTGAACATTCCTAGCCCAAGTATTTAATATAAGACAAACACCGGCCCCCCGTGTCTTCTCTTCAGGCCCATATTGCTACAACTGCACCAAATTGTTGCTTGATTGATGTGTGTAGGTCAGCGGGAGCGCACAGACCGCACTGATGTCATAGAGCAAACATTCAGCCGTAATTAATATTTAAATGTAAAGTATATGTGCACGTGAATAAAGCCGCCATGTGCGGCACACTGCACCGATGTGACCCCACTAAAAGCAACACTGTGGGCTGAAACGCTTCCACTTTCAGAGCTACAGACAATCTCACAGTTTCCTTTATGTTTAACCTCTTAAGTACTGGGTGATTTTTCATTTTTTCCTCCTATCCCAATATCTTTCTACCAACGTAGCCATTATGAGTCCTTGTTTTCAGGACAAAATGTAGTTTTAAATGATTTAATTAATTTTACTACACTGTGTACCTGAAAAATGGAAACGAAAATAGATGAAATTGCTCCAAAAAAAAAAAAGCCATTCCGACTGTTTGTTTTGTTTGTACATCATTCATTGTGTGGAGATAATGAACCTGTGTAATTCGCCACTGCTCTAAATTTACAGCAATACCAAATGTGTCCGGATTTTTAATTATTTTAGTGATGACAACATTTTTCAAAACTTGTGAAAAATATTCTTTACTTTTGTGCCACCGTTTTCTGAGACTGGTAACTTTTTTTTTTTTGTCGGAGCTTGGTTTTTGCGTGACAAGATAATTTTATTGACACCATTTTGGTGATATCTTACCCACACTATCACTGACTAGTCGCCAAGGGGTTAAAATCAAATCCTATATTCTATCCCCTTGATAAACCTGACAGTAACAGAAAAATCCCAAATTTCGGGGAGGTAAAAGGCTTCATGCATCTAATAGTTCCAATAGGAAATAAAAACCCTAACATGGCAGATGGGAAGGGGAACACTCAACAGCAGGAGGGAAGAATGGGAATCTACTCTCAGTCTGAATGCAGAACCACATCCAAAATTTGGCTTTTTGAGTTTTTTTACATCTTGGTCAAGGGTTTCAGGAAAGAGAGAGGCCCGTTTCACACACCCAGCATTTTGCCGGATCCGGCACGCATACAGTACAGTACATTCATTTACAGTGGAAGCGCGACACCATGCGGACAAATGCGGTTGTGCATGAAGCACACAATCACCCCAACTGGAAAAGAAAAAACAAAACAAAAAAACCCAACCTTATTTTAGCAAGAAAACAATGGTGAAATTGCTATTTAATTCCAGAAAGAGTTAATCAATACATTTTACATATACCAAAATAATGCAAATGACAAATATGATTCTTCACGCAATCCACCAAGTCTTTAGTATATCAACAGAAAAATAAAAATACAATAAAAAAAAAACAAAAACAAAACTTTGTGATTGTGTCCAAAGCAGAGGTGGTATTAGGGGATAAGTTGTGAGGTATGTGCCGTACTTATTAATAGGAGAAATAGGCTTAATTTACGTTTAATATCATATTTGCCATTGACTGGATAAGATTTGCGTCCTGTTGGACCAGTGTTGGATGCTTTATATTCTCATCACAACAGCAATAGGAAAGTCACCATCTCCCACATAATCTCTCCATTCTGCCATCAGCTGGAAATGTCTGATTAAGGCCCGTTTCACACATCCGGCATTTTGCCGGATCCAGCACACATGCAGTACAGTAGATTCATTTACAGTGGAAGCGCGACACCATGCGGTGTTGATCACTGTTAATATGTACAGCATTAGTGTTGGCATCTAATGGGATAATACATTGGTGACCAGTTCTTTTGGTCCACAGTCGCTGTCATGACCCCACAGCAGGTAGAACACTAATCGGAGCTCTGATGGCCGACGTTGGGTCCTCCACGTTGGATATCTACACTTTTTAATAATAGCGTTAATAAAAAAGCAAGTTCATAAATACGATTATTCCAGTATACCGTATTTTTCATTTTATAAGACACACTGGATTATAAGACGCACCACAAATTTAGAGATAAAAAAGGTAAAAAAAAATACTGTCCGCCTTATAGTCCGGTGTTGTCTCACCGGAGGGGTGCGGCAGTGGTGGTGGAGCGGAGTCACAGGAGGCAGAGGCGGTGCTTGTGGGGGCTGTGCTGGCAGCATTCGGACCGTGCTGGCTGTGTGGAGCAGGCTGGCGCGGCGGGTGGCCCAGATGCTCTGTTGGCGGAGTGGGCTTCAAAGAAATGGCGCCCGGAGCAGCTCTTACGCAGATTGAGCTATCAGCTCAATGACAAGATCTTGAGCCGAGAGCTCCATCAGTGCACGCGTCAACTATGGGCGCCATCATTAGAAGCCAGAGCATCAGGGACATCCACTGCAACGCCCTGCTCCAGATAGCCACCACAGCCAGCCGGCTGCCCACACAGAGAGGCGGCCGGCCACACAGAAACCTGGCTGCAACGCCCTGCTCCAGATAGCCACCACAGCCAGCCAGCCGCCCACACAGAGAGGCGGCCGGCCACACAGAAACCTGGCTGCAACGCCCTGCTCCAGATAGCCACCACAGCCGGCCGCCCACACAGAGAGGCGGCCGGCCACACAGAAACCTGGCTGCAACGCCCTGCTCCAGATAGCCACCACAGCCGGCCGCCCACACAGAAACCTGGCTGCAACGCCCTGCTCCAGATAGCCACCACAGCCAGCCGGCCGCCCACACAGAGAGGCGGCCGGCCACACAGAAACCTGGCTGCAACGCCCTGCTCCAGATAGCCACCACAGTCGGCCGCCCACACAGAGAGGCAGCCGGCCACACAGAAACCTGGCTGCAACGCCCTGCTCCAGATAGCCACCACAGCCAGACAGCCACCACAGCGGCAGCCGGCCGCCCACACAGACCCCATGCCAATTCTCCACCTTCCGGTAAACTATATTCGGATTTTAAAACACACCCCTCATTTTCCTCCCAAATTTTTGGGAGAAAAAGTGAGTTTTATAATCCAAAAAATATGGTACTTCAGAAATCGCAAAACTGAAGCTTCCGTGCAAATGATCTGATTTTACCACTGCCGGCACACACAACCTGGCTCATAAAAGCAATACCTGGCTTAAAAAAAAATAAAAATCTAATATTAATTTAAGCTTAATCCAGAGATTTATCTCATAGGATATTTACTCTGGAAGTTGGAGAAACTCCAGCAAAGACTTTCATGCTTAATCCAATAATATAGAACCACAGCCCTTTTCTCAACCAAAATATTGAAAAAGGCTAATTCTCCTTCCAGAGTATAATTCCTATTTTCTAATTTCGGACGGGCTTCTGGCTGCTAAGGCACAATAACAAGTGAACCCCTTACGCCCGAGGAAGACTGATTTAGGAAACGAATCACAGAACTGTGTGAAATGTTTCCTCTTGGTTTTTCACCAGAAGCATCTGAAACTGATTAACTGCTGGAGTAGGTGATGAGGAATCGTAGGTGAGCTGTCTCTTCTGGCCGAAACAACGAGAGTTCAGATTACACAATGAATAAGGAAACGTATGGGACATGACCTCAAAGTACCCACCAACTGGGAGTACCAACCCTGGAAAATAGGTACTGACTGGAGATAACCATACGCAGGGGCAAAAAGTAATTTTCTGTTAAAAGGTAAGTTTTTTTGGCTGCTATAAGGCCCATGATTAGGAAGATTGGGCCTAAATGACTGAACGCAATCATCCATCATCAGTGAAGAGACGGTGCCAAGAAACAGTCTTCAACTTGAGCCAATATGGAAAGAGAAATACAGGTCCTAGTGATTACACCAGCCTTCTATGATACAAGGGATAAGTACAAATTAAAGGAAGACAAACTGCAGATAAGGTGTTACCCGAGCAGAGTAGCGGATATGAAGAGATCAGGAAGGCTCAGCTGTAGTAGATGTGAAAGTCACAACCACTGTATAACTGTGTACCAACGGCTGCTGCAGCTACCCGCGGAAGATGATAGGTGCAGATCAAGGAAAGGGTTACACGTTGAGCTGCCGTTTAAGAAAATACAAGACCAAATAGATAGGAATCATGATCTTGGTTCGTCTACGAGTTTCAGACATTAGTCTCCTCCTTCAGGATCAAAAAAAAAAAAGTGATTAATCTCTGAAACGCGTGGACAAATCAAGATCACGACTCCTATCTATTTGGTCTTGGATTCTCTTCAACGGCAGCTCGATTGTTAACACTTTCCTTGATCTGCACCTATCATTGTCCTACAAAGGATGTGAAAGAAAATCCTTCCAAAACTGAGAAGGCCCCTTTTCTCTAAGAATCTGTACTTAGCTGTTTTACTGGACATAGTTGGAAACTCTGTTAACTTCTTTTTTTTTCTGACTTGTTGGATATCATTCAGATCATCTGTGTCTCCCACCTCAATATTACACATGTGATAGTGATATTCATATTTCAGCACCTAATGTAAATCTATCAATAACCCCAACAGGACGTCCCGGATGATCTGTAGTCTATAAAATCACTAATCTTACTAGGATACCAGTTCTCAACCAGTGACAAAAGTAAGATCCTCCGTCCATGGACTGCGGTGGGAGAGGGGGAAATCCTCCGGCAGAATTACAAAGAAAGAAAACATGAAAAAATAGCAAGAGAGTAAATCATCTATTTTAGAATCTGTTCAGTATTTGATTTCCATCAATCTCAGCAAATGTGTGACCCGGAATCATGTCAGCATTCCCACCCCAAGGTCAATCCTTCGTCTTATAGTTCAGGCCAAAGTCATTTTTCGCTAAAACAATCATTTTACTTTTTTTTTTTCTTAGTAACCAACATTTTTTACAGTAAATATTTCCCGGTTAGATGGGATCAGAGTCGTGTCAGATCAGCAAATCAATATACTGTATATTTATGATACAGTGAGGGGGGAGGAAATATATACGCTATGTATATGTGTTTAATATAATCTTTTTTTTTCTTCCAGACACAAACAAGGATGCCGTCTAGAAAATGAAGGGCCTCAAATGGAATTAGGAAGGCCAAAATGTTATTATTTGCAAGTGCCTTAGTGGAGAAAAAAACACCAAAAAGAGTTTAGGGGCCTGTAGTTGGCAAGTTGTAGTAGGCAAGTAATTGGGCTGCTGTGTCCTGGTAGCAATGATTGGGAAATCTCTTATTGCCAGATTTTATCACACAGAACCAACAGGACATATCAGAAGCTCATCACTGGACATTTTTCCGTTTAACTTGAAATTAATTAACTAATTTAGAAATTGATGGCAAAATTGTGCCCAGGCTGTGTCCACCATTATGTTTGGGTGGTATCCACCATTGCACCTGAGCTGTGTCCACCATTGTGTCTGGACCATGTCCTGCACTGTGCCTGGGCCTTGCCCATGCATTCTGCCCAGTCCGTGTCCCGCATTGTGCCCGGGCCGTGTCCCGCATTGTGCCCGGGCCGTGTCCCGCACTGTGCCTGGGCCTTGCCCATGCATTCTGCCCAGTCCGTGTCCCGCATTGTGCCCGGGCCGTGTCCCGCATTGTGCCCGGGCCGTGTCCCGCATTGTGCCCGGGCCGTGTCCCGCATTGTGCCCGAGCCGTGTCCCACATTGTGCCCGGGTCGTGTCCCGCATTGTGCAGCGTCCCACTGCCTCTCTTCACTTTACAACAGGCTATAAACGTTGGGGAAGTGAGAAGACAATTGCTGGCGTTTTAGAGAAGACCTTCGCCCTGTTCTTGTCTGATGTGGAGTCTCCCTGCTCCACAGTCCTGGAATCTACTTTACATTTTATACAGCGTTCCATTTTTTTTTTTTTGAATCTGGCTTGTACAAGCCACTGTGATGGTAAAGTACGTCACACGTGCCACCGGCACTTACAGCCCTTCACCCTGCATTTCTCCGCTAGTCTTGGAGCTGCACAGAATTGGGATTATCTTCATTGGGAAGGAAGGGAAGGTGCAGATACATCAGAAAGGAGCCGACACATGGTGCCTGGTACAAGCTTTGGTTTATATGGGGTTATGGCTGTAATCACAATGTTTAGTGACTCACTAATATTTGCTAATAATGACACATATAGATGATCTGGAAATGCTCAATGTGCCGGCATATGGTCACATTTAGGAGAAATTAGTCAAGACGCACATATTTTTAACTAGTTAAATGATTACAGAAATTCTTAACTGTTCCCGCACAGATAAGCCTTTCATTGAATAAATAACCCCTGGATCCAGTGCCAGCGCCTGTAACCCAAGGTCATTACGGATATCTGGAAAAGGGATTTGTGAGAAATCTGTGCCAGAGTCCAATATAAGTTAGGTCCATTTATGAGGTGAATTATCCGCCGGTCGAGGCCAGAATAGCATTCTTTGTGAGGCAGAATGTGACACATCGCAGACTGGTGTGCAGGAGAAACCACACCATGTTTTGAGCCGCTCTGAGTCACACACTGTCTGCAGATCCTGAGTCACTGCGGCCAGATCCATTTACATCAGGCTCTCTCGGCTGATCCACAGGATCTTCTCCACAATATGTCACCATCATGCCCACTCCTCAATGGCTTATTTGGGAAAGATCCTCACTTGGTCTAAGGATTGTGACCCCACATCAGCAATGTGCTGCCACTCCATCCAGCTCTTTAATGGAAAGCGGCTTATTTATAGGTCAATCGGAGGCCATAAAATATCATCTCCAGAATGATGTGGAAGTATTTAGTGAGTTTTTTGCCAGGTTACCAAATGTGTGAGAAGGGAAGCTGGCTGGGATTAACGGCAGCATCTTCTTACAATTAACCGGCTGGGCTTCACATCAAGGCAGATCGTCCTTCTGGTGGCTGGTCCTCTCGGTTGGATACAATGTTCGCTAATCAAATTTGTGGAGATTATCAGACAAATGTTTGACTTTAGGAAAGTGTGGAGAAGTTTCAGCTAGCTCGTGTGGCAGCGTGTTGTTTAACGGAAAAACATGAGGCATTTACAGTTGTGCTCAAAAGTTTACATACCCCAGCAGATTTTTTGCTTTCTTGGCCTTTTTTTTTTTCAGAGAATATGAATGATAACATACAATATTTTTTACCACTCATTGGTACTGGTTGAGTGAAGCCATTTATTATCAAACTACTGTGTTTTCTTTTTTTAAATCATAAAGACAGCCAAAACCATCCAAATACCTTAGATGAAAAGTTGACACACCAGTTCTTAATCCCGTGTATTGCCCCCTATAACATCAATGACAGCTTGAAGTCTTTTGTGGTAGTTGTAGATGAGGCTCTTTATTTTATCAGATGGTAAAGCTGCCCATTCTTCTTGGTCAGATGATAAAGCTGCCCATTCTTCTTGGTCACATGGTAAAGCTGCCCATTCTTCTTGGTCCCTCCAGTTCCTGTAAATTCCTGGGTTTTCTTGCATGAACTGTACTTTGCTCGAGTTCTACCCAGAGCGGTTCAATGATATTGAGGTTAGGAGACTGAGATGCCAATCCAGAACCTTCATTTTGTTCTGCTGTAGCCAATGACAGGTCAACTTGGCCTTGTGTTTTGGATTGTTGTCATGTTGGAACATCCAAGTACGTGCCATGCGCAGCTTCCGGGCTGATGAGTGCAAGTTTGCCTCCAGTATTTTCTGATAACGTGCTGCATTAATCTTTCCTTCAACTTTGAAAAAGATTCCTGTGCCTTTGTAGCTCACACATCATCAGCGATCCACCTCCGTGCTTTACTGTAGGAATGGTGTTCCTTTCATCATAGGCTTTATTGACACCTTTCCAAATGTAACTTTTATGGTTGTGGCTCAAAAGTTCGATTTTGGTCTCATCAATCCAAATTCCCTTGTTCCAGAAATTTGGAGGCTTGTCTCTGTGCTGTTTGGCATCTTGTAGGTGAGATAGTTTGTGGCATTTGCGCAGTAATGGCTTTCTTCTGTCTTCTCCACCATGCAGTCAATTTTTCTTCAAGTGCCTCCTTATTGTGCATATTGAAGCAGCAGCACCGCTAGTTTTCAGTGAGTCCTGGATTTCAGCTGATGTTATTTGTGGATTTTTCTTTGCATCCTGAACACTTTTCCTGGCAATTTTGGCCAAAATGTTTGTTGGTCTACCTGATCGTGGTTTGGTTTTTACAGAGCCCCTGATTTTCCATTTGTTAGTTACAGTTTGAACACTGCTGACTGGCATTATCAATTCCTTGGATATCTTTTTGTATCCCTTGCCTGTTTTGTACAGTTCAACTATCTTTTCCCGTAGATCTGTTGACAATTCTTTTGCTTTCCTCATGACTCACAATCCAGAAACGTCAGTGGCTGGATGAAAGATGCAACAGTCTGTCTGGATCCCAGAAACTCACTCAGCTTTTATACACACACACACACACGCACACACACACACACACACACACATTACAGGCAGACAGGTCACAGGTGAGGATGTCACCTTAATTAGCCATTCACACCCATTTGTGTCACCATCTGTGCATGTTATCAGCCAAAATCACCAGGGTGTGTGAACATTTGATCAGGGTCATTTGGATGTTTTTGGTTGTCATTATTATTTAAAAAGAGAAAACACAGTAGTGACAATAAATGACTTCACCCGACCACTAACCATGAATGGAAAAAAAGATTGTGTGTTATCACTCATTCTCTGAAAAAAAAAAGGCCAAGAAAGCAAAAAATCTGCCGGGGTGTGTAAATTTTTGAGCACAACTGTAGGTGCAGGGAACTTGGCGTTAACAAGGTGGCCGCAATGGTCTTTTTGTCTATCCATATTCTGCATTTTAAGAACCCCTGGCTAGTTATTCCTGTTTTAGTATCTTATCAATGTCATGAGTCTTCTGATGCTTTTTATATATGCGAGGAAATAAAATTGCGTTAACTTTGGAACCGTTAAGAGTTGATGAATGAAGAGTGAGGTAGAAGAGCCGGAGGTTCAGTATAGGTTCTGGGAATGACTTGCACAAGAACCAGAGCTGACAGAGCTTTCAGCCCAAAATGTAAGGGGACAATGTACTGCACCCCCATACTGAGCCTGAGCCATATTTCTGAATAATGAAGCAGCATGGAGGATTCTGAGGGAACATATCCCGTGAGGTTTGCCCACGAAGTACATTTATCACCTCTCCACAGGATGGATGAGAAGGGTATGATCGCTGGGGTCCCACTGGGTGCTCCACCAACCCTGAGAAGTCCCACAATCAGGATGAAGGTGTTGCGAGTATGTGTAACCACCACTCTATATAATATATAGAGAATATAGGTGATAAAGGGGTTCTCTAACTAAATACATTCAAGGATTATTAGAGACAAAGCAGAATGAAGTGAGGCCTGTAGAGTGGTATACAAGGATGGAGCTTTACTCTTATGGAAGAAGGGGTTTGGCTGCCCGCGCTCTCCTGGACTATACTCCTTCCTTTCACATGTCCTTTCCAGCTGGATGCCAAGTGTTATAGGAAGCCCCAGACCACCGCTGGAGTCAGGACCATGAGATCAGCCCCTCTCATCCAGACGTTATTTGTCCTTATGCCTCTTGTGATGTAACATATCAGGAAATAAGGCAGATCTGGATCAATAAATAGAATATTTTCGGCTGTCACTTATGTCAGGTTGTTCTTACACAACGATCCAAGTAGAGCGGTTTTCATATAAAGGTCATGGTGACTTGTGAGGAAGGAATGAAGAGGAAGCTGATTAGTAAGACAGTGAGATTTGTAAGCCACAGGGGAGCCTTATAGTGAGGCTTCGAAGTCGTCATCATCTCTGTCTGGGAAACCTCTCATTAATAACATTTAACTCCGTTATAGCAGATCCCAAAATGTGTTCACGCCGTTACATCCATACATCAAGTGGGTGGTGACCGTCTGTGTAAACTATTTATCATCCTGGTGCCCCCTGAGCTGACATAAATCAGCGGGGGGAGCTGTATAAAGATGTTTTTCTATACGTCTCCTTTACAGTGCAGATACCTGATGTATATTACCGAGGTGTTTCTGTACGGTCATATGGCAGGGCAGGCTTATCCTTCAATCTCCCCATCCGCAAGCTCAAAATCTGCATTGAACAGTGACGAAACGTACAGTAAAAGACGGGGTCTGATCGAGCACTAGCGTGAAAGGATTGGAGAAGCAAATGTTACTATTGGATCCCTACCTGCCGCGGGGACTCTAGGACTCCATGTATTAGACCGGAGATGATCGGCCCCAGTAATGAGCAGTGTACTCTGACATAACACTATGTGGCCTTTGGCAGAGAAATGGAAAATTTTGGGTGGGCCAGTAGGAGGTTTTCCCTGAGAACTATACATGTTCTGTACATACAATGGTCTGTGCTGATTAGTGACACATGTTGTATGAGTGCAGAATGTTCTAAGAGTGTTGTGTCCGCCTGTGTTTTCTATTAGACAACTCCTACTTCATTAGACGGTATATATGCAGGCCATGTTTTGGCAGAGCAATATAACTGAATGAATGTGTTGCTGCACTGTGTACCAGTCACCAACAAGTCGCGAGATAGTGGTACCCGAATAGCAGCAGTCACCGATGTACACGGTATTAATCACAATGTCAGCAAATGCTCATCGGACATACACAAGAAGAATCAATCCTGCCATTTACAGCAGCTGCGGCTCTTCACAGCGCACATCTGTGCCAAGAAGTCACCTGTGCCAACAAGTCATCTGCGCCAACAAGTTACCTGTGCCAACAAGTCACCTGTGCCAACAAGTCATCTGCACCAACAAGTCATCTGTGCCAACAAGACATCTGCACCAACAAGTCACCTGTGCCAACAAGTCACCTGTGCCAACAAGTCACCTGTGCCAACAAGACATCTGCACCAACAAGACATCTGCACCAACAAGTCACCTGTGCCAACAAGTCATCTGTGCCAACAAGACATCTGCACCAACAAGTCACCTGTGCCAACAAGTCACCTGTGCCAACAAGTCACCTGTGCCAACAAGTCACCTGTGCCAACAAGTCACCTGCGCCAACAAGTCACCTGTGCCAACAAGTCATCTGCGCCAACAAGTCATCTGTGCCAACAAGACATCTGCACCAACAAGTCACCTGTGCCAACAAGTCACCTGTGCCAACAAGTCATCTGCACCAACAAGACATCTGCACCAACAAGTCACCTGTGCCAACAAGTCATCTGTGCCAACAAGACATCTGCACCAACAAGACATCTGCACCAACAAGTCACCTGTGCCAACAAGTCATCTGCGCCAACAAGTCGCCTGTGCCAACAAGTCATCTGCACCAACAAGACATCTGCACCAACAAGTCACCTGTGCCAACAAGTCATCTGTGCCAACAAGACATCTGCACCAACAAGACATCTGCACCAACAAGTCACCTGTGCCAACAAGTCATCTGTGCCAACAAGTCGCCTGTGCCAACAAGTCACCTGTGCCAACAAGTCATCTGTGCCAACAAGTCACCTGTGCCAACAAGACATCTGCACCAAGTCATCTGTGCCAACAAGACATCTGTACCAACAAGTCACCTGTGCCAACAAGACATCTGCACCAACAAGTCATCTGCGCCTACAAGTCACCTGTGCCAACAAGTCATCTGTGCCAACAAGTCATCTGTGCCTACAAGTCACCTGTGCCAACAAGTCATCTGCACCAACAAGTCATCTGTGCCAACAAGTCATCTGTGCCAACAAGTCATCTGTGCCTACAAGTCATCTGTGCCGACAAGACATCTGCACCAACAAGTCACCTGTGCCAACAAGTCACCTGTGCCAACAAGTCATCTGCACCAACAAGTCATCTGTGCCAACAAGACATCTGTACCAACAAGTCACTTGTGCCAACAAGACATCTGTACCAACAAGTCACTTGTGCCAAGCCATCTGTACCAACAAGACATCTGTACCAACAAGACATCTGTGCCAACAAGACATCTGTGCCAACAAGTCATCTGTGCCTACAAGTCATCTGTGCCTACAAGTCACCTGTGCCAACAAGACATCTGCACCAACAAGTCACCTGTGCCAACAAGTCACCTGTGCCAACAAGTCATCTGCACCAACAAGTCATCTGTGCCAACAAGACATCTGTACCAACAAGTCACCTGTGCCAACAAGACATCTGCACCAACAAGTCACTTGTGCCAAGACATCTGTACCAACAAGACATCTGTACCAACAAGTCACTTGTGCCAACAAGACATCTGTGCCGACAAGTCACTTGTGCCAACAAGTCCTGTGCCAAAAGTCACCTGTACCAACAAGACATCTGTGTGAAAAGTCACCTGTGCAAAAGTCACTTGTGGCAACAAGTCACATATGCCAACAAGTCACCTGTACCAACATGTTATCTGGACCAACAAATCACGTGTCAACAAGTCAACTGTGCAAAAGTCACATATGCCAAGTCACCTGTGCCAACAATTTATGTGTCACCAAATCATATGTGCCGCCGCGTTACATGTGACTCTGCATTCCTGAAGCCAAGACTCATAACCCGACCGCTGCCGTTCTGTCCATTTGACGTCACTTTAACACCGGCTTCTATTAACACCAAACTTTTCCCCTCGGCAGCCTGGACCTGGCATCCCTGCTCACAAGGTGGTAACCGTCCACTTATCCCACATCCCGCCCAGGAGAGGCTGGGAAATTCCAGAAGGTTCATCCTTAAACTGATTGAAGTCAGACCATGAAAACAATAGTGACTGGCCCAAGAAAGGATTTTAATGTCAGACTGTAATTAAGTATTAGAGAATTGGGGGAGTCTGGACTGGGCCTGCAGGCAAAAATTAAAGCCGTCTTTGATGAGTCACTGAGTGCTGCTTCTAATTGAAATGCAGATGCTCCGCGCACATCTGTCACTCTCCATCTTTTGCTAGGAAAGCAAAATAAAAACAATAACAACCCAAACTCAATCCTAAAATCCCTATTGCTCTCGACCTAAATCTTAGTCCTATAAATTACATCCATGACATCCAGTGACACATTCTTTCCAGTTGGGAAAAGTGACGGAGATCCTGTAAAGATATAAAGTGCAGACTTATCACATAACCAGACGCGAGCATTGCTCCATCATTCTCATGCATGCAGATGAGAACTCGCTGCAGATACTGAGAGACCACAGGAGAGGACTGCACTCGGGAATGGGGGCTACGCCTGACCACAGGAGAGGGCTGCACTCGGGAATGGGGGCTACGCCTGACCACAGGAGAGGGCTGCACTCGGGAATGGGGGCTACGCCTGACCACAGGAGAGGGCTGCACTCGGGAATGGGGGCTACGCCTGACCACAGGAGAGGGCTGCACTCAGGAATGGGGGCTATGCCGGACCACAGGAGGGGGCTGCACTCGGGAATGGGGGCTACGCCTGAACACAGGAGAGGGCTGCACTCGGGAATGGGGGCTACGCCTGACCACAGGAGAGGGCTGCACTCAGTAATGGGGGCTATGTCGGACCACATGAGAGGGCTACACTCATTGATGGGGCTATGGCCATTTCTTGGCAGTTCCTCTGTGTGGACGAGGGTCCTTGCCCACCTCCTCTATGTGCTCTCTGCCGCTGTACTGGCGCACCGTTACAGAACGCTGCTGGGTTTTTTACATTTACAATATTTTATTCACAGTTTTGTCTGAGTTTTTTTTTTGCATAATTGATCAGATTTCTGAGAGGAGGATCTGAAAAGTGAATACTGCAGTCAGTACACACAAGAACATAGGAACAGTACGGGGCACTTTGCACACTACGACATCGCAGGTGCGATGTCAGTGAGGTCAAATTGAAAGTGACGCACTTCTGGCTTCGCTATCGACATCGTAGTGTGTAAATCCTAGATGATACGATTAACGAGCGCAAAAGCGTCGTAATCGTATCATCGGTGTAGCGTCGGCGTAATCCATAATTACGCTGACGCGACGGTCCGATGTTGTTTCTCGCTCCTGCGGCAGCACACATCGCTGTGTGTGAAGTCGCAGGAGCGAGGAACATCTCCTACCGGCGTCACTGCGGCTTCCATAGGATACGCAGAAGGAAGGAGATGGGCGGGATGTTTACGTCCCGCTCATCTCCGCCCCTCCGCTAAGATTGGCCGCCTGCCGCGTGACGTCGCAGTGACGCCGCACGACCCGCCCCCTTAACAAGGAGGCGGTTCGCCGGCCAGAGCGACGTCGCACGCCAGGTGAGTGCATGTGAAGCTGCCGTAGCGATAATGTTCGCTACGGCAGATATCACAATGATATCACAGCTGCGATGGGGGCGGGGACTATCGCGCTCGGCATCGCAGCATCGGCTAGCGATGTCGCAGCGTGCAAAGTACCCCTAAGTGTCCAGACAAAGGGATGCTGGGTCCATGCTTCAGGACTTATATTGGCAACACCTGCCCCTCAATGTAAACCGTTGTAAGGAGCACGGTCACAAAAACCAAATGAAGACACATGGCCGACTCGTTACAGGCAGGAAGAAACGAGCCGTGTCACAGCGCGATTCATACAAGGCATTTCTTTTAGTGAACAGCCTGTGATGTTACCAGTAAACCACTGTCGATACCAGCTCCTCCACATCTGCTGCGCCGGCCATTGTTGGGATTTATAGACCTAACATTGTTCTTACTCTAAAGGCCGCTTTACACGCTGCGACCATCGCTACAGCGATCTTGTTGGGGGTCACGGAATTTGTACGCACATCCGGTCGCTTTAGCGATGTCGTTGCGTGTGACACCTTTGAGCGATTTTGCATCGTTGCAAAAACGTGCAAAATCGCTCATCGGTGACATGGGGGTCCATTCTCAAATATCGTTACTGCAGCAGTAACGAAGTTGTTCTTCGTTCCTGCGGCAGCACACATCGCTCCGTGTGACACCACAGGAACGAGGATCTTCTCCTTACCTGCCTCCCGCCCGCAATGCGGAAGGAAGGAGGTGGGCGGGACGCTCATCTCCGCCCCTCCGCTTCTATTGGGCGGCGGTTCAGTGACGCAGCTGTGACATCGCTGTGACGCTGAACGAACCGCCCCCTTAGAAAGGAGGTCCCAGCGACGTCGCAGGGCAGGTAAGTAGTGTGATGGGTCTGGGCGATGTTGTGCGCAGCGATTTGCCTGTGTCGCACAACTGATGGAGGCGGGTACCCACGCTAGCGATATCGGTACCGATATCGCAGCATGTAAAGCGGCCTTTAGGCCACATGCACACGTTCAGTATTTGGAGAGTTTCTTTACCTCAGTATTTGTAGCCAAAACCAGGAGTGGGTACGAAATGCATAAGTGATGCCTGAGTCTCTATTAGACCTTGGACACATGGCGAGTAAAATCGGATGAGTGGAACCACTCGGGCCAATGTTACTCTATTAGGCAGTTCCCATCTGTGATTCTTTTCTCCGGCGGTATCGCATAGAGAAAGCAATGGCAGCATGCTGTGGGTGTATGGGAGAGACGCGTCTCTGGCACCCATACAGGTCTATGGATGGAGTGCATCCTTTACTTTAGCTGCTGTGTGAACAGGATATTAAGCCTATCGGTAAAGGTTTACAGCAGTCTTTAGTGCTGCGTCAATGGACCTGTAGTGTCAGCTGCACAATAATATAAATGACACAATAGAGAAATGCGTGAATATAGCGGCGTGTCACAGACCGTTTCAGCTGTGACGCTTGTCATACACCACATGGCTGGGGGGCCTGAGTGCACAGGACAGTGCAGGAGACCACCCAAGTCTGAGTAAATCGCTCCTTTTAATCCCTGGCATGAATAACTCATCTGAAGAATTCAAAAACTTGTCAGATCGCAGTGATTTTGGTGGGTGCAGTTTCTGGCCAAACTTAAAAATGAAAACAAGTCATTGTGCACCATGTGGTTGAGTGCGTCCCACAGTGGGTATGACTAAATCACTATTCAGTGTTTGACTGTAGCTTATGTTCTGCCTTCAAGTTGTTTCCACACTGAGGGCAATGAAAGGAGACTGCCGGTGAAGGCAGCCGCTGGCCGTGACTTGTGGTCACCATTACATCAACACAATGCTGCCACTTTGATAACTGTTTAGCTGAAAGCAGGAAAGGCATCAAGTAACGTCCTTCTGGAGGCTTCAGTGGTCTGCACCATATGTTCTTTACCTCGGAGGAACCCTCACAGGCTCCTCTACCTGCACTCACTGCTGTATTATCCAGTAACGTCCTTCTGGAGGCTTCAGTACTTTGTACCATCCATTCTTTACCTTGGAGGAACCCTCACAGCCTCCACTACCAGAACTCACTACAGTATTAATCCAGTAATGTCCTCCTGGAGGCTTCAGTACCCTGCACCATACGTTCTTTACATCAGAGGAACCCTCACAGTCTCCTCTACCAGAACTCACTGCTGTATTATCCAGTAATGTCATCCTGGAAGCTTCAGTGCTCTGCCCCATACGTTCTTTACCTCGGAGGAACCTTCACAGCCTCCTCTACCAGAACTTACTGCTGTATTATCCAGTAATGTCCTCCTGGAAGCTTCAGTGCTCTGCCCCATACGTTCTTTACCTCGGAGGAACCCTCACAGCCTCCTCTACCAGAACTCACTACAGTATTATCAAGTAATGTCCTCCTGGAAGCTTCAGTACCCTGCACCATACGTTCTTTACCTCAGAGGAACCCTCACAGTCTCCTCTACCAGAACTCACTGCTGTATTATCCAGTAATGTCATCCTGGAAGCTTCAGTGCTCTGCCCCATACGTTCTTTACCTCGGAGGAACCTTCACAGCCTCCTCTACCAGAACTTACTGCTGTATTATCCAGTAATGTCCTCCTGGAAGCTTCAGTGCTCTGCCCCATACGTTCTTTACCTCGGAGGAACCCTCACAGCCTCCTCTACCAGAACTCACTATAGTATTATCCAGTAATGTCCTCCTGGAAGCTTCAGTACTTTGTACCATCCATTCTTTACCTTGGAGGAACCCTCACAGCCTCCTCTACCAGAACTCACTATAGTATTATCCAGTAATGTCCTCCTGGAAGCTTTAGTGCTCTGCCCCATACGTTCTTTACCTCGGAGGAACCCTCACAGCCTCCTCTACCAGAACTCACTATAGTATTATCCAGTAATGTCCTCCTGGAAGCTTCAGTACTTTGTACCATCCATTCTTTACCTTGGAGGAACCCTCACAGCCTCCTCTACCAGAACTCACTACAGTATTATCCAGTAATGTCCTCCTGGAAGCTTTAGTGCTCTGCCCCATACGTTCTTTACCTCGGAGGAACCCTCACAGCCTCCTCTACCAGAACTCACTGCTGTATTATCCAGTAATGTCCTTCTGGAGGCTTCAGTGCTCTGCACGATACGTTCTTTGCCTCGGAGGAACCCTCACAGCCTCCTCTACCAGAACTCACTACAGTATTATCCAGTAATGTCCTCCTGGAAGCTTCAGTACTTTGTACCATCCATTCTTTACCTTGGAGGAACCCTCACAGCCTCCACTACCAGAACTCACTACAATATTATCCAGTAATGTCCTCCTGGAAGCTTTAGTACTCTGCCCCATACGTGCTTTAACTCAGAGGAACCCTCACAGCCTCCTCTACCAGAACTCACTGCTGTATTATCCAGTAATGTCCTCCTGGAAGCTTCAGTGCTCTGCCCCATACGTTCTTTACCTCGGAGGAACCCTCACAGCCTCCTCTACCAGAACTCACTACAGTATTATCCAGTAAAGTCCTCCTGGAAGCTTCAGTACTTTGTACCATCCATTCTTTACCTTGGAGGAACACTCACAGCCTCCACTACCAGAACTCACTACAGTATTATCCAGTAATGTCCTCCTGGAAGCTTCAGTGCTCTGCCCCATACGTTCTTTACCTCGGAGGAACCCTCACAGCCTCCTCTACCAGAACTCACTACAGTATTATCCAGTAATGTCCTCCTGGAAGCTTCAGTGCTCTGCCCCATACGTTCTTTACCTCGGAGGAACCTTCACAGCCTCCTCTACCAGAACTCACTACAGTATTATCCAGTAAAGTCCTCCTGGAAGCTTCAGTACTTTGTACCATCCATTCTTTACCTTGGAGGAACCCTCACAGCCTCCACTACCAGAACTCACTGCTCTATTATCCAGTAACGTCCTCCTGGAAGCTTCAGTACTTTGTACCATACGTTCTTTACCTTGGAGGAACCCTCACAGCCTCCACTACCAGAACTCACTGCTGTTCTTTACCTCGGAGGAACCCTCACAGCCTCCTCTACCAGAACTCACTGCTGTATTATCCAGTAATGTCACTGCAGTATTATCTAGTAAAAGAACAAGGGTAGCTGACGAGAGTTTCTTAATTTACTCAGACAAACCATGTACCAGGGCGGTGATGAAAGCTTCAGACAGGAAGAATCCTGTGGGGGTTGGATGACACCAGTAGCCGGTGTACTGGGGCAGGACTGCTGTTCGGACATCCATTCCATGGCCTATAATAAAGGGAGTCCTTTTCAGGGCAGGAACCATGAATGTCTTATGTTCTCCTGAAACCTCTCATTTGAGGTTACTTTGAATCACAGATTTTTGTGAAAATCCACAGACGTCGCCAGGAAAACAATGGATGCAATTCACACATGAAGCTGCAATCCTGGAAAACAGAGGGTCAGAAACGGAGGAAGAAATGAGATTTTATTATTGTCGCGTTCACAAATGATTTGACGTAAGAGCAGACATGTTCCCATGACGGTCACATATTTTGGGGGATTTGTTCATTTTTCGGAAGCCTTGATTCTCAGGACAGACATTTATTTATAGGATGGAGGGATTAGGTCTTTAATTAAAAGACTGAATAGAGATCAAATGAGAAGTGCACATCAGTCATGTAGGAGCTGCCATCATCTTTTATGTCTCTGCATGTAATGAGTTAATGGCAGGGAACGCCCCAGCAGTTTGTCAGATCCTTATGATGTGTGATATGTATTCGCCGCTCCAAAATATAACGCTTGATTATTAACATTACGTTATGGGAAGTGGAAAGAAAAAATCCGAACCCTGAGCTTTATATTATCCCACATGCTATTTAATGGCTCTTAAAGCAGTCGGACGGTGTATAGCGGTGGACATCCAAGTGTAACACTCAGCGTCCAGCACCTGCGCTCGCGCTGCAGCTCACTGACGTTATGTCGTTTTCTCACGAAGGCTTTCTTATGTGTGTCACCTTTTTTTTGGGGGGTAAACGATGCAAAACCTGCACAATAAACATAAAGATCATGCCATTTTTACAAACTAGAAAAAAAGGGCAAATACCCCCCTTTATGAAGTGTTAAAAAATTCTCATCCGCTGCTCCCGATGTCTGTAATTGTCTGCAGCGCTGACGCGACATCTACACCGCTGCTTGTGCCGTCGATTCGGGCAGAGCCGCTGAGCCCTGTTACTGGCTGCAATACTATCGTTGTGAGGTCACGGCTGCACACAATCACAGACACCGGGACCTGGGGAGGGTGAGTAAGGTATTGTTGTGAGGTCAGCGCTGCACACAATCACAGGCACCGGGACCTGGGGAGGGTGAGTAAGGCACAGCTTGCCAGCCTGGTGACAGGATTTCCAATACTGGAAACCCCCTTCAGGGAAGCACAAAATTCCCAACAGAGTTTGATACTTGCACAATGCACCATTTGTTAACGAGTAAACAGAAAACCCTGGAAATGTCTCCGGGAAGAGACCTAATGATTATTAAACAGTCCATAAAATGTCCTTCAGTGGAAACTGTTATGTCTGCGGATTCCCAATCGTGATCGGAGGTAGCACCGCGCCTTGTGCCTGGAGGAGGATCTGCCGCCAAGAACTTTCTTCTTTGATATCATCTCGAGAGTCTGAACCTGTCCGATCAGTCGCTGACAGTTTACACACATGCAGCAGTTTATGGCAAACGCTTCCTTTGATATCCACATCCTATAAATGTAGGGATGTGCAGGACAAATGAGTCACTGATAAACCCCACCAAACAAGATGTGGGATTGTGCAGGAAGTGGAGAGACAACCTCCAGCGGAGAGCACAGATAACACTGAGGGAATGAGTCACATTCTGCTACTTGTGGATGACTCACCAGTGTCTCAGCTGGTGGGAACTCTCAAACCTATGGCCAGTCCCCAAAAATCCAAGCCTTCAGCTGCCTAACATGTAAACATCTCACTACTCCGGCTGACGCTCCTCATTCGTGTGGCCTGGAACATCTGAACGATGGAGCCACCATGCTAGGCGCAATGAAGATGATGGAGCTCACACGGAGCGGGCTTTATCCACCTACGTGACATCCAAAACCAGACGTGGAATATAAACGGTTCTGGGCTTTTGGATAATTTTCCCGTACAGATAATAGTGAATTGCCTCATCGATTAGATGCGACAGTCCCGGGACTCTACCCGGCTCATCCTGAATTGCCCTGGTGCGGTGGCAATCGGGGTAATAAGGTTGAGACTGGTCTCTACCTGCAGTGACAGGCACTTCTCTAAACTCTGCGTCCTCCGTCATAGTATTATGTGCAGTTAACAACTCATCGCCGTCTATTCACACTGGGATTCTCTTGCAGATGTCAATAAAGCTCCGCTCCTTTATTCAACAGCGCCTCCCTGCCAAACCTCCAACATTAATTAAAAGGAAACGTCTAGAGATTACAGAGATCTGCAACCTCTGGAAGGTTTTGTTTCTTTCAAGCCAGGTGGAAATTTGGAGAGAAAAGGTAGGAAAATAATCAGAGTTACTTCATGTGCGGCGGTGTCATGTCAGACAGAAGAAACTAGGGAAACCAAATAGTAACCGAACAACGGCCTCCAAAACATTACATGGCTCACGCTGATCCGTCGTCCATCTGAGGCCCATTCAATGTCAAAAAGAGCTCCGAGTGCGATCAGTGTCTCCTACGAATGGAAAAATCGAGGGCAAAGCGTCTGCAATCCTCTGCAAGCAACCGCAGTGAGGCCGGGCGTGTGCCGCCTGCGATTTCACAGAGACTTATACTGTTCATCCATGATACCAAGGAGGTTGGGGGGGGGACATGGAATACCCCTTAGATGACATAATGATACTTGTCCTATCTGTCACAATCACTCATATAATATACAGTATACGTGGAACACGGACTTCTGAGCGAGGCCTAATCCATAGACTAAATTGGTGTCCAAACAGAAAGATTCTGCAGCCACTTACTACGGAGCTTTCCGGCACTACAGGAGGCGATTGCTTTACTGTAGTTGTGGCCCTAATATGGGGGACCATACTGCCAGATGAGAGCCCAGAAGCCTCTGCTCTCACCACATGCCCCTCTATTCAAAGTGATTGTGTTATCGTCCTGCTATATACGGCCACATTCACACCTTCAGTATTTGTACGGCCGCGTTCAGTATTTGTACGGCCACGTTCACACCTTCAGTATTTGTACGGCCGTGTTCAGTATTTGTACGGCCACGTTCACACGTTCAGTATTTGTACGGCCACGGTCACACCTTCAGTATTTGTACGGCCACGGTCACACCTTCAGTATTTGTACGGCCACGTTCACACCTTCAGTATTTGTACGGCCACGTTCACACCTTCAGTATTTGTACGGCCACGTTCACACCTTCAGTATTTGTAGCCAAAACCAGAAGTGGAACAATCTGAGGACACGTATAATACAAGCACGGGCACCACTTGTGTGAAAAACTCCCCACTGTCTGCACGTGGTCTAAGAAGTGCTGCTCGGCCATCATTTCTGAGACACGTGAAGTATCATCTGCGGCCAGTAACATCTGTGCAGTCCCCGCACAGCAGCGCTCAATGATGTCTTTAGTTCCTGTCGTAAAACGTAAGCCCTCGTCATGTCCACAGGATAATACTATTCATCAGAAAGCAGCAGTGCACTCCAGCTATTACACAACCCTGATACTAAATCTCACACTACTCAACAATCATCTTCCAATTGTTTGTGCACCCGACCTTCTGTAGGCAACAATGGAAAATACAACTGTACATTGGATGACAGATTAACCAAGTAAAGCACTATGAGCACCCACTGGACACCCAGGAGTTAGTATAGGAACAGCCAGATGTAGTGGATCCCAATGGGCACCGAGGAGTTAGTACAAGAATAGCCAGATGTGGTGGATCCCACTTGGCACCAAGCAGTTAGTATGGGAATACCCAGCTGTGATGGATCCCAATGGGCACCCAGGAATTAGTATGGGAATACCCAGCTGTGGTGGATCCCAATGGGCACCCAGGGGTTAGTATGGGAATACCCAGCTGTGGTGGATCGCTTCTATGTATATACATTGTACTCTTCAGTAATAAAGCTTCCTGCAGAGGAGGCCACACAACATGCAGAAGTGAGGACGTGACATTGCCATACAGCACATTACAAGACTACTCTATGAGCAAATGGTAAAAGCTGCCAGATGTGATAATAGTATTTGCATGGTCCTGTTTTGTGGCTACGTCCATGACAATGTGCAGCGATTCCAATGCAGGCTCCTGATCATCGGCAGTGACGGTCCACACCCAGTGCACATATTGCTGCTCAGTACAAGCTTCATAATCTCCAGTCACCACATATTTTACTACCAGGCTCCTAATAATGAGATCATTTTTTTATTTCCAGGATGTGCCTTCTATGCCGTTAGGCGATACGTAGTAGAAATAGCCGCATGCAGTAGTTTGCACCAAATCTTTACTGCACTCACGTTAACTAAAGCCTTCCAGATTGGTTAAATTCTGGCTTTTAAATTATAAAGTTTGCGCAAATGACCCCAGCTGAAATGTAGACTGGTAGAGAGACCGGAAACCAGTGTTACACATTAAGGTTACATTTTATGTAAATTGTGATTATTTTTTGTAATGCATGTCACAAATGAAGGTTGCAGCTTCAATATTATTACTCGCCTTTTATAAGACGGCTAGAAAGTCTCTAGAAAATGTAGCTTTTTTGCTAATGAACATGAAACATATTATATTATTATTAAATATTAAGCATATTATGCTTCATGCCAAAACGATAGCCACCACCCTTTTCTTGTCATTTTTAAGTTGGTACTAAAAATGATGCATAAAAGCCCATAAACATTGATAAATTAGACTTGCATACTTATAGACCATGGCTGGCGGAGATCATGCAGCCAGGACCTGATTGCCGACACTTGCTGCTGCGGACACTCCTGAATTGGTTGGTTTCTTACATTGTATCTTCAGGACCGTTTTTTGCCAATTGGATTGTTAATAAACATGGACGCATGTATCCGAACACCGGATTCAACATTCAACCTCTTATCATTCCTCGTTACGGCTCCAATCGACCCTTGGACGGGATCTGAATCATCGTAAAGCCGTTCCTACAACATAATTTCAAAATAATAAGGCATTTTTTCCTGGCCTGCCTTCCCGAGTATGACCCGTCTACAGAGCTTCCAGCTGCTATTGGCTTGAGGCATGAGAGTCCAAACAGTTAGAACTGGACTCCTGATCTGCGGCAGGAAAGCCAAGCCTCGGGCCAGCCAAAGTTCTTTCCTTTCGAACGTGAATGTGCAGCGTTACCTCGAGACACATGAGGCTTTCCAATCACTGCGTTGGGTTTTTTTTTCCTTAGTTTTGCTATGGATTTTTTTTTTCATCCTGCAGACAATAGGAGAGTAATATGGGGTGTGAATTTAAAGCAGACTTCAATGAAAGCTCTGAGTCTGAGATGATTACTTTCTTAGAGTACACATCTGTTTTCCCCCCATAGCTGCCAGCAGCGTTACTCACTTTACTGCCCACCAGGGAAAATGTGAAACTGGTGCACAACTTCCAAAAAGAAAGAAAAAAAAAGTGAAGGAAGCACATCTGTTTGTCAGTCAAGCTCCGGCCAGCTACACAGCAGAACATCTCACCGGCGCCCGGTTCTGTTACCAGCACAGAACTGAAGGAGATCAGCGCGCCATTAAAGTAGAAAATGGAGAGCGGACGACATTCCACCCTACAGAAGGAATTTACCCCGACTGCAGCCAATCTCAGGACAATATCAGTGACAGAGGTGCAAAGTCCCCAATTTATGTCCTTTCTGCTCAATAAATGTGAAAGGAATTCCCTCACACGTCGAGTGATCCCCAGGGTGCAAAATGGCTGTCTAGGAGTCAAGGTCTGTGGCTGCGCTGAAGGCCCCGCCGGGAAAAGAAGCAGCCAGAGAGACACACAATGTAAATAGACATGATCCGGAGAGAATAGGGGCCGCAGTAACGGTGCATCTGTGGAGTGGGAAGGCGAAAATAATCACAATTTACAGCCCCGCGATGTGTCTGTGCACCGTAAGGAAAGACCAGAGGAATTTCCTGTTACACTCAGCGTCCAAAGCAGCATTTCCCAGGAATAGACTAGAAATCCAGCATTCTGGAAGGATCCACATCACTCCATAACCTGCGGACATCTCCAGTAATCCAGCCGCCCGAATATTTATAGGTGATTTATACATCTCTGAGTCCAAATAATGTCAGAACCTTCAACTAATTCATGAATTATTAGAAGAAGAGTGGGATGTGAATCTACGTGAATTTGTCCGCCAACAACTGCACCGCGGAAGAGTGAAAAAAGACATAGAAATGTATCCGCGCACTTGACCCCATCCCACCTCCTCCCCAACCTCACCACTATCCTTATTCCAGCCTTAACCCATCTCTTCAACCTATCTTTAACGACTGGTACCTTCCCTTCTGCCTTTAAACATGCAACTGTCAAACCCATCCTAAAGAAACCGTCCCTCGATCCAACCTCTACTACCAGCTATCGCCCCATATCACTACTCCCACTTGCCTCGAAACTCCTGGAACAGCATGTCTATGCTGAACTTTCCTCATACCTCTCATCTAATGCTCTCTTTGACAACCTACAGTCCGGCTTCCGTCCACATCATTCTACCGAAACTGCCCTGACCAAAATCATGAATGACTTACTGCCAAAGCTAACAAGCACTTCTCCATACTCCTACTTCTAGACCTGTCCTCAGCCTTCGATACCGTTGACCACTCCCTCCTACTACAGACCCTCTCTTCCCTTGGTGTCAGAGACCTCGCCCTCTCTTGGATCTCTTCATACCTTTCCAATCGCACATTCAGTGTCTCCCACTCTCACACAACCTCTTCATCCCGCCATCTCTCTGTTGGCGTTCCTCAAGGCTCTGTCCTAGGACCCTTACTTTTTTCTATCTACACATTTGGCCTGGGACAACTCATAAAGTCCCATGGCTTCCAGTACCACCTATATGCCGACAACACCCAGATCTACCTTTCTGGCCCAGATGTCACATCTCTGCTGTCCAAAATCCCGAAATGTCTATCTGCTATATCCTCCTTCTTCTCCTCTCGCTTCCTAAAGCTCAATGTGGCCAAAACTGAACTAATCATCTTCCCTCCATCTCACCTACACTCTCCACCTGATCTATCTATTACAATAAATAACACCATGCTCTCGCCAGTACCCAAAGTTCGCTGCCTCAGGGTGATCTTTGACTCTGCCTTGTCCTTCATACCACACATCCAATCCCTCACCACCTCCTGCCGTCTTCAACTCAAAAATATTTACAGAATCCGCCCTTTCCTCAATTCGCAATCTACAAAAATGCTAGTGCATGCCCTCATAATCTCCTGCCTCGACTACTGTAACATCCTCCTCTGTGGCCTCCCTGCTAACACGCTCGCCCCTCTCCAGTGCATCCTTAATTCTGCTGCCCGACTGATCCACCTCTCTCCTCAATACCACCCCGCTTCTCTTCTCTGCATGTCCCTCCACTGGCTCCCAATCTTCCACCGTATCCAATTCAAACTACTAACACTGACCTACAAAGCCATCCACAAACTGTCTCCTCCATATATCCCTGAACTAATCTCCCACTACACTCCAACACGTCACCTCCGGTCCTCCCAAGATCTCCTTCTCTCCTCCTCTCTCATTCGCTCCTCACGCAACCGACTCCAAGACTTCTCCCGAGCATCCCCAGCCTCCTGGAACTCGCTGCCTAAACACGTCAGACTATCCCCTACCCTTGCAAACTTCAAACGGAACCTGAAAACCCACCTGTTCAGAAATGCCTACAATCTACAATGAACTCACTGTCGCCACCTTGCGGAGCTGCCGCCCAATCTACACCCCACCTACTGTCTCCTTCCCATAATCCTATAGAATGTAAGCCTGCAAAGGTAGGGCCCTCTTCCCTCTTTACTAGTCTGTCTACTGTAACTTGTATACGTATTCTGTATGTAACCCCTTCTCATGTACAGCACCATGGAATTAATGGTGCTCTATAAATAAGTAATAATAATCCGCTACAGAAAATCAGCCGCATCCACCCCAAATCCAAATCATACAAACTGACTACCAATGTGACAGGATACTCAGAAGGCCACGAACTGCGCGGAATATGGCAAATTCAGGGAGCACAAAACCAGCGCGGACCCTTACCAGTGTCCCAGGCGGGGGGACACACGCTGGCTGCCATCACGCCCATAGATTACTCTTACCCGCTTTGTATACAGCCGCCTTACTGAACCCTCTGATCACTGGCATGTTCTGCTTCATGCCTCGGCATTTGATGATTTTTCATTTTTGTGTCATGTTCTGCTTCATGCCTCGGCATCTGATGATTTTTCTTTTGGATGTAGACGCCTTCACTTGTTCCCATCTTCTCTACTTTCAAGTCAAATGCCGAGAGCCTCCGAAGAGGAACCTCCAAAAAATATTAATGAAATGTGTGCTGGCGGAATACCCACCAATAGAAAGTGCCCTCTGGTATCTTTATTTTTGTGAATCATGTGATAAAGTCTAGAAAATCTCTTCCCTGCAGTGCGGAGCGTCCATCTTGCTCAGGTAGGGGGCGCTAACGATAAAATGTCCCATAACTAATGAATTCCAGTACAATGGAGTCAGGATATAATTTGGGTAACTAGTTGGTTTTTAATTATCCAGACTCAAATATAGAAGCTACAAGGACAAGTAAATCCAGTAAGAGAATGAACGCTGCAGACGATCACTCACACATTCTCCCCAATCAATCATCCTTTTATGACTTGTCAATTGCGATGTTTTATCACATTCATGTGATTTAGTGTGAACCGTCCCCGAGGCCGGTGTAGCCCAGGAGTCTCCAATAGCAAATCTTGATTTTTATTTGGAGCCTCCACATTCCGTACAGAATTCACTGCCAAGACATTAAACATTTTCCAGAACTCAAGAGATCCAAATAATGCAATAACCAAAATAACTTCACCTTCCTGCTGAGAAAGCAGATTCAGAGCCTGCATCGCTCCACAGCGTCGCATGAAGAATTAACGGCGGTGGGAAAAAGAGTGCGGCCATGACACGGCGGGGGTGGGGCTGGTAGTGAGTCCAATACAGACAGCTGCTCTGGCGGAGGGATGTAATTCCTCTTATAATCTATGATCATTTGGGGTTTTATTGCAGTGTAAATATTTGAATGTGTTTATATAGATCATTTATTGCGTCCTTTAACAGAAAACGACTGCAGTTGATGCATCCACCTCACCGGAGATCAGTACTATGTTCTACAAAACGTGGTGGCACCTAAACCCCGAGAACAGCGGACTCTGGAGTAATGCCGGATGGAAGAGTCTATTTTATTGAGTCCTTACTAAATCCAGCACTGATGACTTCCCTAGGACAGTTTGGATGCAGTTTGTGGATAAGAAGCCCTAAAACCATGAACGCAAATATCCGATGTTACAACATCAATGTTTCAGTCTTCATCACGTGCCTGATAGAAAGACAATACGGCTCCGGTACTGCTACTGCGCTGCCATTGTACAGTGAGAATGTTATGGTTATTCATGATGATGTCAGCAGAGTTTCACATGTAACCAGTGTTCCTAAACAACATGGCAGACGCTTGTAGGACATCAATGGCTAACAAGATAGGAAATTAAAAAATTTATGATACTTTGTCACGAGTGGCAAATCACTGTCAATATCTAGTGCAAAAATGCTTTGGAAAGTCATAACAGTCTCTACCCGAGAGGCCAAGAGAGGACCCCACTGAGCAGAAGAGCTTCCACTCTACAGGAGAAGAGGACCCCACGGAAAAAAAAGAGCTTACACTTTACAGGAGAAAGCGAACCCCACGGAAAATAAGAGCTTACACTTTACAGGAGAAGAGGACCCCACGGAAAATAAGAGCTTCCACTCTACAGGAGAGGACCCAGAGGATAAGAGCTTACACTTTACAGGAGAGGACCCCACAGAAAGTAAGAGCTTACACTTTACAGGAGAGAGAGGACCCCACTGACCATAAGAGCTTACACTCTACAGGAGAGAGAGGACCCAGAGGATAAGAGCTTACACTCTACAGGAGAGAGAGGACCCCACTGAGCAGAAGAGCTTCCACTCTACAGGAGAAGAGGACCCCACGGAAAAAAAAGAGCTTCCACTCTACAGGAGAAAGCGGACCGCACGGAAAAAAAGAGCTTCCACTCTGTAAGAGTGAGGACCCCACTGACCATAAGAGCTTACACTCTACAGGAGAGAGAGGACCCAGAGGATAAGAGCTTACACTCTACAGGAGAAAGGACCCCACTGACCATAAGTGCTTACACTCTACAGGAGAAAGAGGACCTCGAGAATTATAAGAGCTGATACTCTACAGGAAAGACAGGACCCCGCTGACCATAAGAGCTTACACTCTACAGAATAAAGAGGACCTCGAGAATTATAAGAGCTGATACTCTACAGGAAAGACAGGACCCCACTGACCATAAGAGCTTACACTCTACAGGATAAAGAGGACCCCGTGGAAAATAAGAGATTACACTTTACAGGAAAGAGAGGACACTGCTGATAATAAGAGCTTACACTCTACAGATAAGAGAGGACCCCTGATGATAATAAGAGCTTACACTCTACAGGAGATTGAGAGGACCATACTGACCATAAGAACCTACACTCTACAGGAGATCGAGAGGACCCGGCTGACCAAAAGAGCTTACACTCTGCAGTAGAGATGATCCTGCTGACCATAAGAGCTTACACTCTACAGGAGAAAGAGAGAGGAACCCCACTGACCATAAGAGCTTACACTCTACAAAAGAGAGGACCCCGCTGATCATAAGAGCTTACACTCTACAGGAGAGAGAGAAAATAGCTTTCCTGTCCATGTGAAGTCCGTATCCGAGGACTGATATTTTCCAGGGAAAGGTGTGAAAATTGCTTTGAAGATTGACAGGCTTAATTAGTGTGAAAATTATCTCCACTTCTGCCTTCATTCTCATCTGCACTGGCCACAAGTAGATGATTATCTGCAGCCTGAGAATGCAAGGACAGGAGTTCCCACCGTACATTTGTGCTTCTGCTTATCAATCCTTGATTTCTGCATCATATATGTTACAGCTTTGCAGGAAACCTGCTGTAAGTTTCTCAGCTGGACAGATACGTTTTATTATAAAGAAAAACTAATTTTGGTGAATGTATTTAATTGGAAGATTGTTAATTAGCCAAGAGGATTAAACCTTGCATCCTGCTGCTAACAATCCCCACCTCCAGATAGGTCTGTGCACACAGCTAGGAGTGATGGTAATTGGCCTCTGAGTAGCTGCGATTGTAGTTTCCACTAAACCTTAATGATCTGAATCTTTTTAATGACTTGTTACATTGAAGATAAGGAGGATTGCGGCAGATACAAGTTGTGTTCACAGCCACCGAAAATCCCGTAAAGCCTCAGATCAGATAGGTAGTGATTATTTAGAGCTTGATGCGCTTTCCAGGATGAAATGTTAAACATTTACTCGTAAACTTACAGAGTTAGGGTACCTTCACACTTAGCGATGCAGCAGCGATCCGACCAGCGATCTGACCTGGTCAGGATCGCTGCTGCATCGCTACATGGTCGCTTGTGAGCTGTCAAACAGGCAGATCTCACCAGCGACCAGTGAACAGCCCCCAGCCAGCAGCGACGTGCAAGCGACGCTGCGCTTGCACGGAGCTGCCGTCTGGAAGCTGCGGAGACTGGTAACTAAGGTAAACATCGGGTATGGTTACCCGATGTTTACATTAGTTACCAGCGCACAGCTGTGTCTGCAGGGAGCAGGGAGCCGCGCACACTGAGCGCTGGCTCCTTGCTCTCCTACCATAGCTACAGTACACATCGGGTTAATTAACCCGATGTGTAATGCAGCTACATGTGCAGAGAGCAGGGAGCCGCGCACACTGCTTAGCGCTGGCTCCTTGCTCTCCTAGCTGCTGTACACATCGGGTTAATTAACCCGATGTGTACAGCAGCTACATGTGCAGAGAGCCAGAGCCGGCAGCACAGGCAGCGTGAGAGCTGCAGATGCTGGTAACTAAGGTAAATATCGGGTAACCACCTTGGTTACCCGATGTTTATCTTGGATACAGCTTACCTCAGCTGTCAGACGCCGGCTCCTGCTCCCTGCTCGCTTCATTTGTCGCTCTCTTGCTGTCACACACAGCGATCTGTGTGTCACAGCAGGAGAGCGGCTTTGAAGAAAACGAACCAGGGCTGTGTGTAACGAGCAGCGATCTCGCAGCAGGGGCCAGATCGCTGCTCAGTGTCACACACAGCGAGATCGCTAATGAGGTCACTGCTGCGTCACAAAAAGCGTGACTCAGCAGCGATCTCGGCAGCGAGCTCGCTGTGTGTGAAGCACCCCTAACCGCCTGCATTTAATGTTTATTTTATAACACGAATCAGCTACTTTGTAATATCAGGGAAATTGCTTTTCTCGCCTCCTGGACTGATCATTCACTGGCAAATCAAGGGTAAAATCTGTCTTCAGTGAAGAGATTTCGGAGATGACAGTTGGTGCTTTTAAAATGCAATGCAGGAGTTGTAAGAAGCAGATCTAACAGATATCCATAGGACCTTCACAGCACCAACTGTCTTCTCACAGTAATGGGAAAATCTGTATTCATTAAAGGGGTACTCCCATCTCCAATGTATAGTAGGTGTAATAATATTACCACATACCTCCAATTAGAAATGTAGTATAGATCTCCTGATTCATTGTCGCTTACCTCATGTGCAGGGTATTGCAGGACCTTAGGTATCCATGGTTATGACCACGAGCAACTAACTAATAACTGTGACTATATGCTTGGTCGTAACCATAGAAACCCAAAGTCCTGCAATGTCCTGAACATGAGGTGAGCAACATAATGAATCAGCTATATTACATTTCTACTTTCTAATATTATTACACCTACTACATATTGGGATAGGATTATGGAGATGGAAGTACCCCTTTAAAGACAGATTTTACCCAGGAATTGAGAATTTTGAGACTGAATTATCAGTTCAGGAGGAGAAAGAAGCAAATTTATATAAAAATATATTATAGAGCTTATTTTTACATGCACTAGTGATCTATGACAGTTATTCTTTAAAAGAGGTTGGCAGAGTTCCAAAATTATGGGTAGACAACTTTGTTTCAAGCATGTGATGCTTGTTCAGAGTCCCCTGTGGCAAGTAACAAGTGAGGGCAATAAGGAAATCACACCTGAAACCAGATAAAAAGGGAAGAACTTGACTCAATCTTTGCATTGTGTGTCTGTGTGCCACACTAAGCATGGAGTACAGAAACAAGAGAAGAGAACTGTCTGAGGACTTGAGAACCAAAATTGTTGAAAAATATCAACAATCTCAAAGTTACATGTTCATCTCCAGAGATCTTGATGTTCTTTTGTCCAAGGTACACAACATAATGAAGAAGTTCACAACTCATAGCACTGTAGCTAATCTCCCTGGATGTAGACAGCAAAGAAAAACTGATGAAAGGCTGTACCACAGGATAGTCCGGATGGTGGATAAGCCCCAATCAAGTTCCAAAGAAATTCACACAGTGCTGCAGCTCGGGGCATCAGTGTCAGCGCAAACTATCCATCCACATCTGAATTAAATGAAACGCTATGGAGGAGACCCAGGAGGACCCCACTGCCGACACAGAAAAAGCCAAAATGTACATGAATAACCAAAATACTTCTGGAACAGTGTCTTGTGGACAGATGGGACAAAGATGGAGCTTTGCGGTAAAGCACATTATTCTACGGTTTACCAAAAAACTGTATGAGGCTACAAAGTAAAGATCACAGCACCTACAGTCACATATGGTGGAGGTCAGAGATGTTTGGTGCTGTTTTGCTTCCTCTGGGTGCCTTGATTGTGTGCAACACATCATGAAATCTGAAGACTATCAAAGGATTCTGGGTGGCAATGCAGTGCCCAGTGTCAGAAAGCTGGGTATATAGGTTAGGGGTCTTCCAGCAGGACAATGACCCCAAACACTTCAAGAAGCCCCAGAAATCGATGGAAACAAAGCGCTGAAGAGGCCGCAATGAGTCCGGATCTAAACCCCACTGACACCTGTGGGGAGATCTTAAAATTGCTGTTGGGAGAAGAGAAGACTTCAGATATGAAAGACCTGGAGATGTTCATAAAGTCCGAAATTCCAGGTGAGGAGAGAAGACGCGTTCAGATACGAGAGACCTGGAGACGTTTATATTCCAGGTGAGAGGAGGAAGAAGCTGTGGACGGGGACAGGAGGCGACTGATGGAAGGGATTTATTCCAAAGGCTGCAACCAAATATTAACAGGAGGGGACCACAATTCTGTTCGGCCTATTTTGGGGGTTTTGTGTGAAATTCTGTCCAATTTGCCTTTTTTTCTGTGGTTCTGTGTTGTTCCAATCCACACAAAGGAAATAAACCCGAGTGTAACAAAACATGAGGAACTGTAATAATTTTCTGGAACAATTTCAAGGGTGCCAACACTTTTGGCCTTGACTGTACACTCCTAAATATGCATTATATTGGGGAAATCATTTTTCAGCATTCCCACCCTCTAAATAAAGCTTTCATGGGGCTTTGTGGATTCAGGTCTCTGCTTCTTTGTTTCTGTCTTGGTGTTGCTCATCTTTATCGGTTGTTTACTTTTGTTTTTCCGTGGTCCTGACAATATTTTTACTTTAAGTGAATTTACAAATTTTACATCAAATATTTCTTCCTTATTTTTTGCAGTGATGTCTTTTCTTCCTGCTCCGGCCTCAGTGTTAGGAGCCAGGTTGTTGTCTGCAGACTCTTGCACGATGATGATGATGATGATGTGCATTTTTCCAGCTGGCTGCAGCGTGAAGTCTTAGCATCTCATTAAAAATTCTCCTAATTACTGACCTGAAGGCAGAGAGGTGTTACTTGGTGGAGAGCCCGGCGGAGGCCAAGGTGTTTTATTGCAGAGATCTGACAATTAGAGGGCGGCACTGACAGCATCATGCCTATAATACAGTAAGTGGTTAATAGTGAGGAATTAGTGGAGCAGATCCATCTCCAGCTTGTAGCTCACATCTTCCTGTAGATAAATATTTACACGCATTATCTCAGTGTGTATTAGCCCCAAATCTCCCCACCACAGGCAGTAATATCTTACCAGGGCTTATCATTGTCAGACTTTCTTAGAAGTTTATTAGGGTTAACCCTTGGTTTCCTGGGACCACCCACCTGGCCGCCACAGCAGTTTGCTTCTCGGTGGGTACTTTTCTGTCCTTCTTAGAATAAACATCACTTCCGGTAATGCTCCATCGATATCTCAGAGACAGACTAGGGGATGTTTTGGGCTGGGCCATAGCAGTGCGCACACATCTGGGGTCTGCAGAGAACTGCTGTGCTGAGGATGATGAGGATTTTCTTATCTAATCATTTAGTGACTGTGATCACAGAATCCAGGAAATTATGTATATAAAGCTGGTGTCACACTAAGCGACAACGACGTCGCTGTTACGTCACCATTTTCGGTGACGTAACAGCGACCTTGTAAGTCGCTGTTATGATCGCTGCTTAGCTGTCAAACAGCAGAAGCAGCGATCATAACGTCGCTGTGCTACATGTGCAGAGAGCAGGGAGCCGCGCTTAGCGCTGGCTCCTTGCTCTCCTAGGTACAGTACACATCGGGTTAATTAACCCGATGTGTGCTGCAGCTACATGTCACAGTGCAGAGAGCAGGGAGCCGCGCGCACTGCTTAGCGCTGGCTCCTTGCTCTCCTTGCTACAGTATACATCGGGTTAATTACCCGATGCATACTGCAGCCACATGTCACAGTGCAGGAGCCGGCACTGGCAGCAAGAGCGGAGGCTGGTAACCAGCGTAAACATCGGGTAACCAGGGAAAGGTCTTCCCTTGGTTACCCGATGTTTACGCTGGTTACAGCTTACCGCAGCTGCCAGTGCCGGCTCCTGATCGCTTCATTTCGTCGCTCTCTCGCTGTCACACACAGCGATGTGTGTGTCACAGCGGGAGAGTGACGACCAAAAAATGAAGCTGGACATTCAGCAACGACCGGCGACCTCACAGCAGGGGCCAGGTCGTTGCTGGATGTCACACACAGCGACAGCGACGGGACGTCGCTGCAACGTCACAGAAAATGGTGACGTAGCAGCGACGTCGTTGTCGTCGTCGTTATGTGTGACACCAGCTTTACTCTGCTGCCACCAAACTGCTGCTGCCACGGAATAAGCCACCAACAAGTGGAATAACGTCCGGCGGAGAGTCTTCTATACGGCTACGTTCCCAGGATCAGTATGTTTCGATGTTGCACAATTTACGCACCTTAGTTTACTTGCCTTTTTGTGTGCATTTTTATCACATTTTTGTCTCTATTTGGGATGTCTATTTTTAAATAAAGCTTTGTTTTTGAAACTGACATTCTTAGGTGCGGATTACATGTGGTTTTGACGCATTTCCGCCTCGTAAACTCTCCATATCGCATGTGCATTTTTTCCACCTGCGCATTGTCATGCAAGTCTATGGGGAAAATACGCACAGAAAATTCAGCGATCTCGCAAGGGAAACTGACACGTTGTGGCTTGGAAAAACGCACCGCAGGTCAGTTTACACAGTTTTGCTTGAACCATTGCACTTTTGACAGTGAAAATACACAGCATCAAAGACTAGAACATGGGCACATACTCTAAGGGTTAATGACTACAGGAGGCGTCCATGATTGTAACTGTATTGTACTGGGACTTATAAATCTGACTTATTCCTTGTTCGTCAGAATTTCACAGACTTTTGCTGCTGCTTTATATGTTCAACTAGCTGTACTGCCCGGCTTCGCCCAGGTTAATAACTGTTGTTAACAAAATAGAATGTATTAACATTCCCGGGATAGAATGTATAAATAGAATGTATTAACGCCCGGGATAGTAACTGTCTCTCTGTTTCTCTCCCATTCTCTGTCTGTCTCCCCCTCTGTATATATCTCTCTGTCTCTCTCTCTTTGTCTGTCTGTCTCTTTCCCTGTCTGTCTCTGACTGTCTCTGTCTCTTTCTCCGTCTGTCTCAATCTCTTTCCCTGTCTGTCTATCTATCTGTCACTTTCCCTGTCTGTCTCTTTCCCTGTCTGTCTCTTTCCCTCTGTCTGTCTCTTTCCCTCTGTGTCCAAAAGATAGTCTGGCTCACTGAGAGTGCTCAGGGAAAATTAAGACAAAATATTTACAGAAATCCCGGCACACATGAAAAATCCAACAAGGAATGATATTGAAACTTTTATTTATTTGTATTTTTTATTTTGACGTTTCGGCTATTTTGCCTTCATCAAAAAACTAGTAATATGAAGAAAAAGGAATTTTGCAAATATGGAGGACATCAATGAACATTCTTGATGTGGAGACAAAAGGGATATAAGGAACTCCAATGAGTAAAGGGGGGGATAATACCGCTTATGCAGAGGGCTGTGCCACGGGTGATCAGCGGTGAAGTGTGATCACCCGTGGCACAGCCCTCTGCATAAGCGGTATTATCCCCCCTTTACTCATTGGAGTTCCTTATATCCCTTTTGTCTCCACATCAAGAATGTTCATTGATGTCCTCCATATTTGCAAAATTCCTTTTTCTTCATATTAATAGTTTTTTGATGAAGGCAAAATAGCCGAAACGTCAAAATAAAAAACACGAATAAATAAAAGTTTCAATATCATTCCTTGTTGGATTTTTCATGTGTGCCGGGATTTCTGTAAATATTTTGTCTTTCCCTCTGTCTCTCTCTTTACCTGTCTCTTTACCTGTCTTTGTCTGTCTCTTACCCTGTCTGTCTATTTCCCTTTCTTTCCCTGTCTGTCTGTTTCCCTGTGTCTGTCTGTTTCCCTGTGTCTGTCTCTTTGTGTCTGTCTCTTACCCTGTCTGTGTCTGCCTCTTTCCCTGTCTGTGTCTGTCTCTTTCCCTGGCTGCATTGTAACACGCCAACATTCCATATAAGGGCGTGGCTGCGCATTCTTCTGAAGTTCTGGCTGCACTGTGGCTCCCAGCTCCATTCGCTTTAATGGAGGCAGGTTTTTTGGTGAATAACTGTAAAGCGCGGGGTTAAAATTTCCCCTCAAAACATAGCCTATGACGCTCTCGGGGTCCAGACGTGTGTGAGTGCAAAATTTTGTGGCTGTAGCTGCGACGGTGCAGATGCCAATCCCGGACATACACACACACACATACATACATACATACACACATACACACATTCAGCTTTATATATTAGATGGCCTGATTACCCCCAAAAAATACCGGATTGTATTCAAGTAGAGATGTGAGCGCAGAACAAACATCCTCAGGTAGAATCTCACAGCCCTGGAGGACGTCTCTGCCACAAGATATCCCATCATTTGTCATCATAAAAAGGTGAGGGACAGGCTGAATCAATTAATATGTCTGAGAACACAAAACAAGGCATATTACTCAATTGGACTTAACCACCGAGCCAAATACCAGATGTAATTGAATTTTGTTAAATACACATATTTGTGATATCTGCAGTAATTGAGTTAGAATTTTCCAGGCTTCCACTTAACGTCCAGCGTTCGCCTCCTGCCGCAGCTCCATGTAGAGATGAACTCAATCATTCCAATGTGGGGCGCACGGATGGATGGAGTCAGGCATTGCTGGACGGCATCTGGAACGTGAATCCTCACTGATACTGAGAGCTACGTGGTGTCCGTGTCCCCGGGACCCGTCACCTTCACTTCTCAGGGACCACTGATTCAGATGAGAAGATTGTAAAGAGCAGAATACCTGAACGCAAAGCCTCCATTGTCACTACACATGAGAATGTGACTCCGCACAATACAACCCGCTGATAGTTTGTGTCTCATTGTACTTTACATTAGCAGAATTCTGCATTATATGGGAAATCTGCAATTAAAGGGTTTCCTGACACCTCCTACAGCAGGCACCTGACTACCACATACTCAGTACTGGCTGCCATTATGCTGGAGGGATAACATGAACTGCTGTCCACAGCAATGACGCATCGGAGAGACGCCTCTATACTGCACAGTGTAGGCCTTTATATACAGTCTATGTCGTCAATATACAGTGACATGCAAATGTTCAGGCACCCATGGTCTAAATTATTATTATTGTGAACAGTTAAGCAAGTTGAAGATGAGTTTTGTTAAAATTCCTGGCTCGTCTTGCATGCACTGCTCTTCCTTGGAGACAGCTTCCAGTTCTGTGAGATTCCTGGCTCATCTTCCATGAACTGCTCTTCCTTGGATAAGTCTTCCAGTTCTTTGAGATTCCTGGCTCGTCTTGAATGCACTGCTTTTCCTTGGAGACGTCTTCCAGTTCTGTGAGATTACTGGTTCATCTTGCATGCACTGCTCTTCCTTGGAGATGTCTTCCAGTTCTGTGAGATTACTGGTTCGTCTTGCATGCACTGCTCTTCCTTGGAGATGTCTTCCAGTTCTGTGAGATTTCTGGCTCGTGTTGCATGCACTGCTCTTCATTGGAGAAATGTTCCAATTTTTTGAGATTCCTGGTTTGTCTTGCGTCACTATTCTTCCTTGGAGAGGTCTTCCATTTATGTGAAATTCCTAGCTCGTCTTGCATGCACTGCACTTTTGAGGTCTAACCACAGATTGCCAATGATGTTCAGATCAGGGGACTGTGAGGCCATGGCAAAACCGTCAGTTTGTGCCTTTTGAGGTCATCTATTGTGGATTTTGATGTGTTTACAATGGCACTCAAAGTTCCCTGATCTGAACATCATTGAATATCTGTGGCTAGACCTCAAAAGAGCAGTGCATGCAAGACGAGCCAGGAATCTCACAGAACTGGAATGTGTCTCCAAGGAAGAGCAGTGCATGCAAGACGAGCCAGGAATCTCACAGAACTGGAATGTGTCTCCAAGGAAGAGCAGTGCATGCAAGACGATCCAGGAATCTCACAGAACTGGAATGTGTCTCCAAGGAAGAGCAGTGCATGCAAGACGAGCCAGGAATCTCACAGAACTGGAATGTGTCTCCAAGGAAGAGCAGTGCATGCAAGACGAGCCAGGAATCTCACAGAACTGGAATGTGTCTCCAAGGAAGAGCAGTGCATGCAAGACGAGCCAGGAATCTCACAGAACTGGAATGTGTCTCCAAGGAAGAGCAGTGCATGCAAGACGAGCCAGGAATCTCACAGAACTGGAATGTGTCTGCAAGAAAGAGCAGTGCATGCAAGACGAGCCCAGAATCGATGCATTACACCGCAGGTCCTCGCACTCCACTGCACTGTATCCCAGGTTCCCCTGCCGGCTGGAAGCAATCGGCATCGCCAGATGTGTTGAGTGTGTGTGTTCTGATGTGTGTGCGTGAAAGACTCTTGGGTGGTACAAAAAGTGTTTACAAGCTGTGATATTTTCTAAAGGGGGCGCTTATAAGTACTGACCATGCAGGGTGCCCTAACTTTTGCATCAGCCCATTTTCCTTTTTTGTTAATTTAAAATTGTAAAAGATTAAAATATTTTATTTCATTTTTTGCCTAAAATACAAAGAAAATGTGTTATTTTTAACTTTATGCGTTTTAGAGAACAGTTTATCTTCCAACTTGCTTAACTGTTCCCAATAACAGTAATTTTGAGCAGGGGTGCCCAAACTTTTGCATGCCATGGTACCTGTTGGGGCAGCGGTCCTGCCCCATGCTGTGCTGAGTACAGTGTTATTGGAGCCTGATCTGCGTCAGTCTGACAGTTGTGAGATTACGTGTAATATAACAGGAGTCACCGTCTCTTGTTAAAGAGGAAACGACTGAAGACAGAAGAAGAAATCTGTCAAATTCACTCATGTCCCTCCCCAGCAGCCCCAGCCAAGCACAATATCATGCAGCCCAGTATATCCCACCGCTTCCTGGACGCAGCAGAACCCATCTGGTTCACAATTTATTGCATATCAGCCACGTTTAACCCCTCCACAAGCCTTCTGACTCTCCTGCTGGCTATACGGGACTGTGTGCCGGTTGGGCACGGCTTCCTGCAATGATGGACTCCTCCCCGGGCTTTCCATCTTACGGCACAGTTTTGATCTTGGAACGCACAGAAGGAACATTTTACCTGGAACAGTTTTATAGGAACAGAACTGGCTGCATAGTTTTGGTCTGGAAAACTTTATGTCTCATTCAAGGTTATGAGGCAGTAAAGAAGAAAGTAACAAAAGTGCGGGAGAGCGACCGTAATATATGTGGAGCGTCGGTACGACGCACCGGTCTACTGCCCATGTCACATATCATAGCCGGTTATATATGCCCCACATGTAGCAGAGCATTTATTACAGCCCACGTTTCCAGATGGCAACTGGCTCATAGATTTTTTGGCTTAGGAGCCAAAGGGGCTTCATTTTTTTTGCTGCCTGAAGCCCTGTAATCCCGGACATCATTGCCGTCACCTTTTTCACAATTTGGTGAAGACTCTGGACTGGAGCCACAATCACCAGATGTCAGGTAACACATAAATCTTGGTGGATTATGTCTGCGCTTCAATGGGACAATGGTAGATCCAGGACGATTCTGCTCAAGGTCTGAAAACACGATCCAAAGTCACAATAACAAGTCGTAATGAATAAGTACCGGATCCAACTGTGTCTGATGGCAGCGCCGATACAATCTGCCAAGATTTCCTCCATCTCAATAATCTGGAGGGTTTAATGGCCCCTGATGCACGGCACCATTGATCGCTGAGCGTGACATCTCAGGTCAGATTCTCCGATGATGGACGTCCTGCACACTAGGGGCTCCCGATACATTATACAATGATTTATAGAACAGCTCGTTACAAATGTCTCACTGATACCAGTGCAGCTCTGGCATGGGACAGCACCAATGTAACAGGTCTATTTCCATTCATGACAATTCTTCCTCCTAAATCTTCTCCCATCACCTGTGATTGGTTATTACTGAAAAGTGGAAGAAGCTGTAGTAAGGTCAGCGAAGATGTGAAGACCCCGTAACGTTACAGAGCGGTGGGCCGAGTGTTGAAGAGGGCAGAAAACTCACTGACACTATCACTGCAGAGTCCAGACTCCTCGGTGCCCGGCCCACAGCAGCATATTATCTATATCTAATATATAAAGCTGAATGTGTGTATGTGTGTGTATGTCCGGGATTGGCATCTGCACCGTCGCAGCTACAGCAACAAAATTTTGCACACTCACACTTCTGGACCCCGAGAGCGTCACAGGCTATGTTTTGAGGGGAAATTTTAACCTCGTGCTTTACATTTATTAGCCAAAAAACCTGTCTCCATTAAAGCGAATGGAGCTGGGAGCCACAGTGCAGCCAGAACTTCAGAAGAATGCACAGCCATGTCCTTATATGGAGTGTTGGCGTGTCACAATGCAGCCAGGGAAAGAGACAGACAGGGAAAGAGTAAGAAACAGACATAGACAGGGTAAGAGACAGACACAAAGAGACAGAGACAGACTGACAGGGAAAGAGACACACAGGGAAAGAAAAGGAAAGAGACAGACAGGGTAAGAGACAGACAAAGACAGGTAAAGAGACAGAGGGAAAGAGACAGACCGGGAAAGAGAGGGAAAGAGACAGACAGGGAAAGAGAGGGAAAGAGACAGACAGGGAAAGAAACAGACAGGGAAAGTGACAGAGATAAATAGACAGACAGGGAAAGAGATTGAGACAGACGGAGAAAGAGAAAGTCAGAGACACAGGCAGATACTAGAGGTGGGGAAACAAAAGGCGCAATAGGGTCTTACCCGGTATAACATGGGGTAATAAGAAAGAGGTAGGTACACTCACCTGATGGGGTTGTGCCAGTCACAACGCCTTAAAGCGCATGTGAGTGTCCGCGTGGTTCAAGCAGCGGCCCCGTGAAAAACGTGGTAAAAATATATATGCAAAGAGAAAACGGGTATATGCCGCGCTTAAGAACCACTTCAGGGAAAAAGAAACCTTTTCTTTTTCCCTGAAGAAGGAGACGGTCCTTGTCTCTGAAACGCGTTGGAATGCTGTAATAAAAAATAAATTTTTACATCAGTTCTGCCTCAGTGGTTCTTAAGCGCGGCATATACCCGTTTTCTCTTTGCATATATATTTTTACCACAGAGACAGACAGAGAGAGAGACAGAGAGACATATACAGGGGGGAGACAGACAGAGAATGGGAGAGAAACAGAGAGACAGTTACTATACCGGGCATTAATACATTCTATTCATACATTCTATCCCGGGAATGTTAATACATTCTATTTTGTTTACAACAGTTATTAACCCGGGCGAAGCCGGGCAGTACAGCTAGTATTATATATAATAAGGAACTACACACAATTAGTGATGTCACAGGAGACCTTCCATGAGGTCACTCTGGCCCGGATGACAGGGATAGGGTTAATTGGTTAATTTCCTCCATATGTCCAGCACCATGTGCCAAAAACTGAGCTACAAAGAGGCAACCCTGATGCATTGTTTAACGAGAACAAGAGGTTACAGAGTGGAGATAAAAAGCTGTTTTCAGTCAAAACACAAATCTCCATTATGCAGCAATTTACTTAATGATATCACAGGTCACTCATTACTAGGAGAATCTGGATTTAGGAGGCCGTAGTGCTGTACGAGGGTCCCAGGGCCCCCATTCATCACTGGCGGGGTGGGGATGTGTCCTGCCCTTCCCTGTCCACCTCCACAATAAGAACCATTTCTATTTTCTCAGGGTCGGCCGCTCAGCCCTGGCCCAATTCTATCTAATCGTGTATTATTCTGAGCAGGACCAGCGTCTCCATGCCCTGAATCTAATGGCGGCTTCCACCGGTGACCAGAAGAATGGCGGATTATTCTCCAATCTGCTGCATAATGCGCGATATCTGCTTCCATATAGAAACCTGATGAAGATGCTTCACAGCAGAGGCAGCAAATCGTCAAAAAATGATGAGGACAAGTGACAAATATAGCACTTTATATCAGCCATAAAATATTAGTGTCCCTGTATGGGCCGACATCTCAGACCAATCCCACCCGAGCGCTTTCATCGGCCGCACACATCCACTTAACCCTCCAGTAAAGAAAACATTTGTTTCATCGTCGTCATTTTTAACTGAGGAAAGTTAATCTCCTATAAAGCAGGAGAATGTCAACCCTAATTCAAGGCCAGACGGAGAAGCCTGTGAAAGCTGCAGCCCCGGGATCCAGCTGGCTACACGGCGCGGTGTCAGGAGACGGGGTCAGAAGACTATTCCCAACCAGATCATTAATAGGAAACACAGGGACGGCCATTTATTCCACAGCTTCAGCTGACCTCCAATCCACACAAGAGTGGGCAAAGGCAAGGGCTGAATCCCAGCACAAAGATCCCATGTGAACGCAGCGAGGGTCGGGACATTGGCCGCCTATGGGCCCGAATATCTGGAATAGTTATAGTCTGAAAGCTTCATGCAAACACATTCTGCATTAGCTGGGAACAGAAAGAAGACCTCAAATGTTATGTATCGGAGAGCACTGGATGACATCCCCCGGAGAGTGTGTCCCTGCAAAAATGACATCTCATGCGCTTCACCGGATCTGGCCGGGACGCTGCAACAATATTTGCACCAATCAGAAGTTAGCCCACAGAATAAAGTCTTTAATTAACACAAAAACTAAGAAAAAAAAAATAAGATGGGGAAAAAGATGCAAAACTTAATTTAAGAGGACACTTTTTCATATCTGGGATACAAACGCCCCTCAATCGCAGTTCTTGAATGCAGCCCGTCTCTAAGGTGTTGGCACCCTTAAAATTGTTACAGAAAAATAAGCATTTTTTTCTAGAAAATTTCTGCATTTACATGTTATGTTATACACGTTTATTTTCTTTGTGTGTATTGGAACAATAGAACAAAAAATCCCCTGAGAAAATATAGTAAAACTGGTCATTAGTTCACACAAAACCCCAAAAATAGTCCTGACGAAATTATTGACACCTTTCCAAAATTGTGGGAAAACAACTTTGTTTCAAGCCTGTGATGCTTCTTCAAACTCGCCTGAGTAAGAGGTGTGGGCAATACAAAAATCACACCTGAAACCAGATAAAAAGGGGAGAGGTTGACTTAAGACCCCGTTACACGCAGCGATATCGCTTGCGAGCGTAGCCGCCTCCGTCGTCTGTGCGTCACGGGCTAATCACTGCCCGTGGCGCACAACATCGTTAAGAGCCGTCACACGTACTTACCTGCCTAGCGACGACGCTGTGGCCGGCGAACCGCCTCCTTTCTAAGCGGGCGGATCGTGCGGCGTCACAGCGGTGTCACTGAGCGGCCGCCCAATAGAAGCGGAGGGGCGGAGATGAGTGGGACGTAACATCCCGCCCACCTCCTTCCTTCCGCATTGCCGGCGGTCGCAGGTAAGCTGTACTTCATCGTTCCCGAGGTGTCACACGCAGCGATGTGTGCTGCCTCGGGAATGATGAACAACCTCGTGCTCAACAATCAACGATTTTTTGAAAAGGAACAACGTGTCAATGATGGACGATAAGGTGAGTATTTTCCATCATTAATGGTCGCTCCTTGCTGTCACACGCAACAACGTCACTAACGATGCCAGATGTGCGTCACGGAATCCGTGATCCCGGCGATATATCGTTAGATACGTCGTTACGTGTAACGGGGCCTTTAGTTCTTTGCTTTGTGTGTCTGTGTGAGAAACACTGAGCATGGAGAACAGAAAGAAGGGAAGAGAACTGTTTGAGGACATGAGAAACAAAATTGTAAAAAAATATCAATAATCTCAAGGTTAAAGGTCCATTTCCAGAGATCTTGATGATCCTTTATCTATGGAGTACAAGCGCCCATCAACTGCAGTGCTTGAATCCAGCCTTAAAATGAGCCATCTCTGGGAAAATAAATGGCAAATTGGACATCCTTTCAAACAAACAAAAAAAAAATAGGCCAGACAAAATTGTTGTCCCCCCAACTTAATATTTGGTTGCACACCCTTTACCCTCTGGAATAAATAACAGCAACTAATCTCTTATCATAACCATCCACAAGCTTCTTACTCCTCTAACCTGGAATTTTGGACTCTTCTTTATAAACTGCTCCAGGTTTCTCATATCTGAAGGCGTCTATCTACCAACATCAATTTTCAGATCTCGCCAAAGGTGTCAATGGAATTTAGATCCGGACTCCTTGCTGACACTTCTGAACTCTCCAACGTCCATTTCTGGGGACGTCTTGAAGTATTTGGGGTCATTGTCCTGCTAGAAGACCCATGACCTAGGGTGCAATGCAAAGCCAGCTTTCTGGTAGTGGGCTTTACACTGCCACCCAAAATCCTTTGGTAATCGTCACATTTCATGATGCCTTGCACACAGTCAAAACACCCAATACTAGAAGCAGCATAACAACCCCAAAACATCTCTGACCTCCCCCATACATAACTGTTGTAGGTCCTCTGTGAACTTTTATTTGTAGGTCTCATTCCATTTTTTGTAAACAGTAGAATGATGTGCTTTACCAAAAAAGCTCTATCTTAGTCTTATCTGTCCACAAGACGCTTTCCCAGTAGGATTTTGGTTACTCACGTACATTTTGGCTTTTTTATGTGTCTGTGTCAGCAGTGGGGTCCTCCAGGGTCTCCTCCATAGCATTTCATTTCTTTCAGGTGTGTACGAATAGTTTGTGCTGATACTGATGCCCCTGAGCTGCAGCACAACTTCAATTTCATTTGAATTTGATTGGGGCTTTTCCACCATCCAGACTATCCCGTGTTACAACCCTTCATCAATTTTTTTCTGCCATCCACATCCAGGGAGATTAGCTACAGTGCCATGGGATGTAAACGTCTTGATTATGTTGCACTCCGTGGACAAAGGAACATCAAGATCTCTGAAGATGGACCTTGATATTATTGATATTTTTCAACAATTTTGGTTCCCAAGTCCTCAGACAGTTATCTTCTCTTTCTGTTCTCTATGCTTAATGTGGCACACACAGACACACAATGCCAAGATGGAGTCCAACTTCTCCCCTTTTTATCTGGTTTCAGGTGTGATTTTCATATTGCCCACACCGGTTACTTGACACGTCACAGGTGCGTTTGTACAAGCAAACCATGCTTGAAACAAAGTTGTTTACCCTCAATATTGGAAAACAGCAACAATTTTGACAAGCCCATTTTTGGGGTTTTGGGTGAAATTATGTCCTATTAGCCTTGTTTTCAGTTTTTTTCTGTGTTGCTCCATAAACGTGTATAACAAAACGTGTAATTGCAAGAAAATGTTCTGGGAGAAATACTGTATTTTCTGGAACACTTTCAAAGGTGTTAACACTTTTGGCGTTGACTGTAATATATATATATATATATATATATATATATATATATACACACACACACACACACACAGTACCTTGCGAAAGTATTCGGCCCCCTTGAACTTTTCAACCTTTTCCCGCATTTCAAGCTTCAAATATAAAGATAAGACATTTTATTTTTTTGTTGAGGAATCAACAAGTGGACACAATTGTGAAGTTAAATAAAATTTATTGCTTATGTTAAATTTCTGTAAGCAATAAATAACTGAAAATTGGGTCTTGCAATATTATTCATCCCCTTTACTTTCAGTGCAGCAAACTCACTCCAGAAGTTGATTGAGGATCTCTGAATGATCCAATGTTGTCCTAAATGACTGATGAGGATAAATATAAGCCCCTGTGTGTAATCTAGTCTCCGTATAAATGCCCCTGCTCTGTGATAGTCTCAGGGTTCTGTGTAAAGCACAGAGAGCATCATGAAGACCAAGGAACACAACAGGCAGGTCCGTGATACTGTTGTGGAGAAGTTTAAAGCTGGATTTGGATACAAAAAGATTTCCAAAACTTTAAACATCCCAAGGAGCACTGTGCAAGCGATCATATTGACATGGAAGGAGCATCATACCACTGCAAATCTACCAAGACCCGGCCGTCCATCCAAACTATCATCTCAAACAAGGAGACGACTGATCAGAGATGCAGCCAAGAGGCCCATGATCCCTCTGGATGATCTGCAGAGATCTACAGCTGAGGTGGGAGAGTCTGTCCATAGCACAACAATCAGTCGTACACTGCACAAATCTGGCCTTTATAGAAGAGTGGCAAGAAGAAGCCATTTCTCACAGATATCCATAGAAAGTGTTGTTTAAAGTTTGCCACAAGCCACCTGGAGACACCAAACATGTGGAAGAAGGTGCTCTGGTCAGAGGAAACCAAAATCAAACTATTTGGGCACAATGCCAAACGATATGTTTGGTGTAAAAGCAACACAGCTCATCACCCTGAACACATCATCCCCACTGTCAAACATGGTGGTCGCAGCATCATGGTTTGGGCCTGCTTTTCTTCAGCAGAGACAGGGAAGATGGTTAAAAATGATGGGAACATGGATGGAGCCAAATACAGGACCATTCTTGAAGAAAACCTGTTGGGAGTCTGCAAAAGACCTGAGACTGAGATTTGTCTTCCAACAAGACAATGATCCCAAACATAAAGCACAATCTACAATGGAATGGTTCACAAATAACCGTATCAGGTGTTAGAATGGCCAAGTCACAGTCCAGACCTGAACCCAATCGAGAATCTGTGGAAAGAGCTGAAAACTGCTGTTCACAAACGCCTGCATCCAACCTCACTCAGCTCCAGCTGTTTACAAAGGAAGAATGGGCGAGAATTTCACCTCTCCATGTGCAAAACTGATAGACACATTCCCCAAGCGACTTGGGCTGTAATCGCAGCAAAAGGGGGCGCTACAAAGTATTCACTTAAAGGGGATGAATAATATTGCACGCCTTACTTTTCAGTTATTTATTTTTTTCAAAAGTTTAACATAAGCAATAAATTTCCTTCAACTTCACAATTGTGTCACTTGTTGTGGATTCTTCACCAAAAAATTCTTTTTTTTTATCTTTATGTTTGAAGCCTGAAATGTGGGAAAAGGTTTAAAAGTTCAAGGGGGCTGAATACTTTCACAAGGCAGTATATATAGACCGCAAACAGTGCAACATTTTTCATGTAGCCAAATTCCATTGATTACATTTTTTCCCCCAAAAGTGGAGAACCCCTATAACTGTGTGAACGTAATCTAATCGTTCCCCTTCATTTTGTGCAGTGACCTGGTAGTTTATGTCGCTCCAGCTACTTTGCTACAACAGATAACGGTTGGGTCAGTTCTCGGTGGTGGTTCTGGTTGTCGTCCTGAGAAAATCATTATTCCTTGTGAATGTCAATCTGAAGGGCGCGCATCATATCGTAACCTCGGCCAATTACAGTCCGCCCTAGCATTTTGTTGGCTTTACTGCTCAGCGATGATATATGTGGCAGTTTCTGCTGAAATACCAGCCGAAGCTCAGGAGATGTCAGAACTCGGAGATTACATGAAAGGGGAGAACGTGTGAGAGATGATAGAAGGACGCAGTACATAATATTCATTTTCTGGGATTTATGGCTATGCCAGCTGTCAGTTCTTCCATGACCAAGCCCCCCAACCCCCAGAGGAATCCACCAACGTTCTGCCATGGTGGAATATGCTACCTCCTACATAACAGTGAGGGGAATAAGTATTTGGCACACTGCCGATTTTGCAAGTTTTCCCACCTACCAAAGACTGGAGAGGTCTGTAATTTGTATCGTAGGTAATTTGAACCGAGGAAGAGAGAATCCCCCCAAAAATCCAGAAAACCCCATTGTATGATTTATAAATAATTAATTTGCCTGAAATAAGTATTTGATCATCTACTAATCAACAACAATTCTGGCTCTCTCAGACCTGTTGTTCTTTCTTTAAGAATCTCCTATTCTGCACTCATTAACTGTATTAATTCCACCCCTTTTAACCCATTACCTGTATAAAAGACACCTGTCCACACACTCAATCACACCCCAACCCAAAGAGCTGTCTAAGGACACTAGGGACACAATTGTAGACTGCACAAGCCTGGGATGTGCTACAGGACAATAGGCAAGCAGCTTGGTGAGAAGGCAACAACTGTTGGCACAATTATTTAAAAATCGACGAAACACAAGATGACTGTCAATCTTACTCGGTCTGGGGCTCCATGCAAGATCTCGCCTCGTGGGGTAAGGATGATTCTGAGAAAGGTCAGGAATCAGCCCAGAACTACATGGGAGGATCTGGTCAATGACCTGAAAACATTCTCAAAGATTACAGTTATTAACATACTACGTTGTCATTGATTAATATCCTGCAGGGCAAGCAAGGTCCCCCTTCTCACCCCAGCCCTATTTGACGTTTGTCAATGACCATCTGGATGATCCATAGGAGGCATGGAAGAAGGTCATGTAGTCAGATGAGACCAAAATAGGTATCAACTCCACTTGCCGTGTTTGGAGGAAGAAGGATGAGTACAGCCTCAAGAACAGCATCTCAACCATGAAGCATGTGGTGGAAACATACTTTGGGGGTGTTTTTCTGCAAAAGGAGACAGGACGGCTACACTGTATTGAAGGGAGGATGTCTGGGGTCAGGTATGGCAAGATTTTGTCCAACAACCTCCTTCCCTTAGAAAGGGCATTGAAGATGGGTCGTAGCTGGGTTTTATCTTTTCATGAGACAACACTGCAGATCTGACACTGATAAATGTACAGTAGTCAGTGTGCAGCTTGTATAACAGTGTAAATAACTCAACACACAGCTTTTAATGTCTAAGCTGATTGCAACAAAAGTTAGTGCACCACTAAATGTAAATAGTCAAATTGTGCCCAATTAGCCATTTTCCCTCGTTGGTATCATGTGACTCACTAGTGTTACAAGGACTCAGGTGTGACTGAAGGAGCAGGGGTGTAACATTCGGTGTTCTCTCTCACACACCCTCTCATACTGGTCACTGGAAGCTCAGCATGGCTCCTCATGGAAAAGAATTCTTTGAGGATCTGGAAAAAAAAAAAGAATTGTTGCTCTACATAAAGATGGCCGAGGCTATAAGACCACCATGAACCTAAGCTGCAGCACGGTGGGCAAGATCATACAGCAATTTAACAAGACAGTTTCCACTAAGAACAGGCCTCGCCATAGTCGACCACAGGAGCTGCATGCATGAGCTCATCATCATATTCAGAGGTCATCTTTTTAGAATAGAAAGCTGCCAGCATTGCTGCAGATGTTACAGGGGTGGGGGTCCGCTTGTCAGTGCTCAGACCATACACTGCACACTGAATGACATTGATCTGCATGGCTGTCGTCCCAGCTGGAAGCCTCTTCTAAAGATAGTACACAAAAAAGCCGCAAAACAGTTTGCTGAAGACAAGCAGACTAAGGGTAGGGATTAGGCCTAAGACACACGGCATGAAAATCGTTACGAGTGGAGTGCGATAAAACATCGCATTCCACTCGGACCAATATTAGCCTAATCGGACAGCGAAAGCAATCGCAGCATGCTGCACTCTTTCTCTAGCACCTATTCAAGTGTATGGGGCAAGATAAAAATCGCACTGCACTCGTGGTACAGCGGTGTACTGTGCGTGCAGTGCGAGAATGGCAATAGCCGGCTATGGAGGAGAGAGGCATATAGATCCCTCCCCTCCTCAGCGCCGGATCTCTCCTCCTCAGTGCCGGCCCGCCCCCCGCAGCCGAGGTCCGCTCGCATGGTCAGACCTCAGTCGTAGGGACACTCGCATGACACTTGGCTCTGCTGTACTGCCAGCGTGAGCCGAGTGTCATGCGAGGGGATTGCAGTAATTCCCGCGTGGCCCCAGCCTTACTGGAACCATCCTGTGCTTTGATAAGACAAACTTATAAGATAAGGTAAACTTATTTGATTCAGATGGTGTCAGCATGTGTGGCAGCAACCAGGTGAGGAGGACAAAGACAAGTGTGACCTGCCTACGGTCGTGCATGGTGGTGAGAGGGTCATGGTTTGGGGCTGCATGATTGCTGCCGGCTATGGGGCTACAGATCATTAGGGAACCAAGAATGCAAACATGTCTTGTGACATACTGAGGCAGAGCACAATCCCCTCCCTTCATATTCCAACATAACGCCCCTAAAAAACACACCTCCAAGACCACCACTGCTTCACTAAAGAACCTGAGGGTTAAAGGTGCTGGACCGGCCGAGCCAAGCGTCCCCACACCTAAACCCTATGGAGTATATGTGGGGCCTCGTAAAACGGAAGGTGGAAGAGCGCATGGTCTACAACATCCACCAGTTTCATAATTTCGTCATGGAGGATGAAGAGGATCCAGCGGCTCCTGTGAATCTAGTGAACTCCAGACCAAAGAGAGGTAAAAAGTTGGAAAATAATGGTGGCCACACAAAATATTTAGCCCAAGGGCACAATTTGTACATAATCACTTAGAGGTGTACTCACTTTTGCTGCCAACGGTTTAGACATTAATGGCTGTGTGTTGAGTTATTTACACTGTTATATAAGCTGCGCACTGACACTGCACATTGTATGAAAGTGTCAGATCTGCAGTTATTGTCCGATGGAAAACATAGAATAAAATATTTACAAAAATGTGAGGGGTGTACTCACTTTTGTGACATACTGTATCTGCGCAAATTAAGTCTGTATCTAAAGTTTTACTAATTGTCCTCCGTGGCTGTGGAGGCGCCTGAAGTAGCTGTAAAGCTCATAGTACGGTTGTGGCTGACATACGATTCGGCTCTTTCTTCCGGGCCAGGACGTCTCCGCTCTTTCTTCCAGGCCAGCACGTCTCCGCTCTTTCTTCCAGGCCAGCACGTCTCCGCTCTTTCTTCCAGGCCAGCACGTCTCCGCTCTTTCTTCCAGGCCACGACGTCTCCACTCTTTCTTCCAGGCCAGGACGTCTCCGCTCTTTCTTCAGGCCAGCATGTCTCCGCTCTTTCTTCCAGGCCAGGACGTCTCCGCTCTTTCTTCCAGGCCAGCACGTCTCCACTCTTTCTTCCAGGCCAGGACGTCTCCACTCTTTCTTCCAGGCCACGACGTCTCCGCTCTTTCTTCCAGGCCAGGACGTCTCCGCTCTTTCTTCCAGGCCAGGACGTCTCCGCTCTTTCTTCCAGGCCAGGACATCTCCGCTCTTTCTTCCAGGCCAGGACGTCTCCGCTCTTTCTTCCAGGCCAGCACGTCTCCGCTCTTTCTTCCAGGCCAGGACGTCTCCGCTCTTTCTTCCAGGCCAGGACGTCTCCGCTCTTTCTTCCGGGCCAGGACGTCTCCGCTTACTATAGAATGACTGCATTTGATGAAGCTGTAAATATACTGCCGGCTCGTGAATCATAGTGGAATGAATGTTGTGGCCGCGCTGGATGTGCTTAGTCAGGAGATCACAGTATTCTTCTGTAAACTCCGAGCTTCATCTCTGATCGTTGAGACAAACAACTAATCGGGAACAACAATGGTGATCTCACCTCGGCACAAGCATCTGCTCCACATTAGAGCCGAACCTTAGACGTAATCCCTTAAGTGCCCCACATCCATCAGAACTCCACAGTAGTTAGGCAAATTCCACTTTTATTTATGCAACTAATTTCTGTGTCACTAAATTCAAGGAAGCCGCTTCTCTTCTTACCCCAGGATGGAAAATTGCGTTCAATATGCCATTAATCAAAATTAAAGCTGTGGCAGAGTATTACCGGAGCGTCCAGCTATGTAGCTTTGCAGTCTGGGGTCTTCTCTGTTATCACTATGGTGGAGCTGCTAATTGTGCAGATTAAGGTCCAATCAAAGCTGTTTGGAAGGAGAAGACCCTAAAATGCCGTTATTGTGGGGAGCCATACCTGGGACAAAGTCTGCGACACAGTATGGAAGGATCTACTCACTATTATCTGTACATTTTATATTTTGTCTCCAGTAAGACTGAATTTAGACGTCCATGAAACACGGTGCAAGTAGAGACCACAATACATCATATAAATAGCCTAGCCAAATATAGTGATACTGCCATCCAGACATCCACAGGGTAGTAAGGCAGACATTGGCTTGAATTGTAGTCATATATTCATAATTGGCTTACCCATAAGTAATTCTCCTTGCCCTAGTCTCCCACACATACAAAAACCCCTCCAACGCGCGTTTCGCGTCACACAGTGTCAGCTTCTTCAGGGCAGGTTAGTAAATGACCTAGGGAGAGGACCTTAAATAGCCGGTTATGGGTAAGCTAATTATAGAGAATTACTTATGGATAAGCCAGTTATGAATATATGACTACAATTCAAGCCAATGTCTGCCTTATTACCTTGTGGATGTCTGGATGGCAGTCTCACTATATTTGGCTAGGCTATTTATATGATGTCTGATTATTTGGGCTCCCTGTTATTTTGTGGGATCATTTTCCTGACCCCCGTCTCTCACATGCTTGTGGGTTTTATCCCTCTTTAACATCTGAATAGCACTTTTAGTAATTTTCCACAATTGGTGTTAATTAAATGCTGCTTTTAACCTTGTGATTAATAAAATCTTTTGTATATTGCCTTAAAGCTCCTGTTTTCATAGTTCTAATTCTATTATGGAGTGGCCTTTCTAATCCTTCAGTGTGGTCCTTGAGACGTGTGCCGGTTTAACATTCATGTTTCTTGTGTTTTATAGATGTATTAATTTGACGTTACTTAGAACAGAATCAGTAACCTGGAAATATAAAAGTAATTGGTGATCTTGTTCAGCTGATAACATGAGGGGTAACAGTTTCGGTGCGGCTGACGCTGGTCATGTTCAATAATCACAAGAAAATGCTAAGGATTATTTATCACTGGACACATGAGACCTCAGAAATGAGAAGGGGACAATCCGTCACAACAGAGATGGTCGGTCCAGAAGAGCAAACACGTCTCGTCATCAGGTGTGAGACAGTACAATACTGAATCAGAGTGAATACGTCTCGTCATCAGGTATGAGACAGTACAATACTGAATCAGAGTGAATACGTCTCGTCATCAGGTATGAGACAGTACAATAATGAATCAGAGTGAACACGTCTCGTCATCAGGTATGAGACAGTACAATAATGAATCAGAGTGAACACGTCTCGTCATCAGGTATGAGACAGTACAATACTGAATCAGAGTCAACACGTCTCGTCATCAGGTATGAGACAGTACAATAATGAATCAGAGTCAACACGTCTCGTCATCAGGTATGAGACAGTACAATACTGAATCAGAGTGAACACGTCTCGTCATCAGGTATGAGACAGTACAATACTGAATCAGAGTCAACACGTCTCGTCATCAGGTATGAGACAGTACAATAATGAATCAGAGTGAACACGTCTCGTCATCAGGTATGAGACAGTACAATAATGAATCAGAGTGAATACGTCTCGTCATCAGGTATGAGACAGTACAATAATGAATCAGAGTGAACACGTCTCGTCATCAGGTATGAGACAGTACAATACTGAATCAGAGTGAACACGTCTCGTCATCAGGTATGAGACAGTACAATAATGAATCAGAGTGAATACGTCTCGTCATCAGGTATGAGACAGTACAATAATGAATCAGAGTGAACACGTCTCGTCATCAGGTGTGAGACAGTACAATACTGAATCAGAGTGAATACGTCTCGTCATCAGATATGAGACAGTACAATAATGAATCAGAGTGAACACGTCTCGTCATCAGGTGTGAGACAGTACAATACTGAATCAGAGTGAATACGTCTCGTCATCAGGTATGAGACAGTACAATACTGAATCAGAGTCAACACGTCTCGTCATCAGGTATGAGACAGTACAATAATGAATCAGAGTGAACACGTCTCGTCATCAGGTATGAGACAGTACAATACTGAATCAGAGTGAATACGTCTCGTCATCAGGTATGAGACAGTACAATAATGAATCAGAGTGAACACGTCTCATCATCAGGTATGAGACAGTACAATACTGAATCAGAGTCAACACGTCTCGTCATCAGGTATGAGACAGTACAATAATGAATCAGAGTGAACACGTCTCGTCATCAGATATGAGACAGTACAATAATGAATTAGAGTGAACACGTCTCGTCATCAGGTATGAGACAGTACAATACTGAATCAGAGTGAATACGTCTCGTCATCAGGTATGAGACAGTACAATAATGAATCAGAGTCAACATGTCTCGTCATCAGGTATGAGACAGTACAATACTGAATCAGAGTCAACACGTCTCGTCATCAGGTATGAGACAGTACAATAATGAATCAGAGTGAACACGTCTCGTCATCAGGTATGAGACAGTACAATAATGAATCAGAGTGAATACGTCTCATCATCAGGTATGAGACAGTACAATACTGAATCAGAGTCAACACGTCTCGTCATCAGGTATGAGACAGTACAATAATGAATCAGAGTGAACACGTCTCGTCATCAGGTATGAGACAGTACAATAATGAATCAGAGTCAACACGTCTCATCATCAGGTATGAGACAGTACAATACTGAATCAGAGTCAACACGTCTCGTCATCAGGTATGAGACAGTACAATACTGAATCAGAGTGAACACGTCTCGTCATCAGGTATGAGACAGTACAATACTGAATCAGAGTGAACACGTCTCGTCATCAGGTATGAGACAGTACAATACTGAATCAGAGTCAACACGTCTCGTCATCAGGTATGAGACAGTACAATACTGAATCAGAGTGAACACGTCTCGTCATCAGGTATGAGACAGTACAATACTGAATCAGAGTGAACACGTCTCGTCATCAGGTATGAGACAGTACAATACTGATAGGACAGATCTGGGGACACGCTGGGATCGTGGCCCCAACAACTGGACTTCATCATATACAAAGAAAAGAAGATTTGCACCTATTCTGGGTTTAGCTCATCAGACACTGATGTAAGATGGTCTAACATATCAGCTTGAGAACTTTAATCCTTTCACCCTATCACGTGACAGAAATGACTCATACCTGGAAGGAGCCCATACAGTGTAGCATCTACACAGGCCAGGCAGCGGAAAGAGGCGGGAATAGAGAGCAAAACCCCACCCATCCATCAGCTATTCGGCAGCTGCTGCCAATCAAAAAGCTGCACATTTCTGTAACTTTACTTGCTTGTATTTCAAAACCTACACCTCCAATCTGACAACTACAGGTATGTATAGAATCAGCCTGATAGTGCCAGTATAGCACTGTATGTATAAAATCAGCCTGATAGTGCCAGTATAGCACTGTATGTATAGAATCAGCCTGATAGTGCCAGTATAGCACTGTATGTATAGAATCAGCCTGATAGTGCCAGTATAGCACTGTATGTATAGAATCAGCCTGATAGCGCCAGTATAGCACTGTATGTATAGAATCAGCCTGATAGTGCCAGTATAGCACTGTATGTATAGAATCAGCATGATAGTGCCAGTATAGCACTGTATGTATAGAATCAGCCTGATATACCAGTATAGCACTGTATGTATAGAATCAGCCTGATAGTGCCAGTATAGCACTGTATGTATAGAATCCGCCTGATAGTGCCAGTATAGCACTGTATGTATAGAATCAGCCTGCTAGTGCCAGTATAGCACTGTATGTATAGAATCAGCCTGATAGTGCCAGTATAGCACTGTATGTATAGAATCCGCCTGATAGTGCCAGTATAGCACTGTATGTATAGAATCAGCCTGCTAGTGCCAGTATAGCACTATATGTATAGAATCAGCCTGATAGTGCCAGTATAGCACTGAATGTATAGAATCAGCCTGATAGCGCCAGTATAGCACTGTATGTATAGAATCAGCCTGATAGTGCCAGTATAGCACTGTATGTATAGAATCCGCCTGATAGTGCCAGTATAGCACTGTATGTATAGACTCAGCCTGATAGCGCCAGTATAGCACTGTATGTATAGAATCAGCCTGATAGTGTCAGTATAGCATTGTATGTATAGAATCAGCCCGATAGTGCCAGTATAGCACTGTATGTATAGAATCCGCCTGATAGTGCCAGTATAGCACTGTATGTATAGAATCAGCCTGATAGTGCCAGTATAGCACTGTATGTATAGAATCAGCCTGATAGTGCCAGTATAGCACTGTATGTATAGAATCAGCCTGATAGCGCCAGTATAGCACTGTATGTATAGAATCAGCCTGATAGTGCCAGTATAGCACTGTATGTATAGAATCAGCATGATAGTGCCAGTATAGCACTGTATGTATAGAATCAGCCTGATATACCAGTATAGCACTGTATGTATAGAATCAGCCTGATAGTGCCAGTATAGCACTGTATGTATAGAATCCGCCTGATAGTGCCAGTATAGCACTGTATGTATAGAATCAGCCTGCTAGTGCCAGTATAGCACTGTATGTATAGAATCAGCCTGATAGTGCCAGTATAGCACTGTATGTATAGAATCCGCCTGATAGTGCCAGTATAGCACTGTATGTATAGAATCAGCCTGCTAGTGCCAGTATAGCACTATATGTATAGAATCAGCCTGATAGTGCCAGTATAGCACTGAATGTATAGAATCAGCCTGATAGCGCCAGTATAGCACTGTATGTATAGAATCAGCCTGATAGTGCCAGTATAGCACTGTATGTATAGAATCCGCCTGATAGTGCCAGTATAGCACTGTATGTATAGACTCAGCCTGATAGCGCCAGTATAGCACTGTATGTATAGCATCAGCCTGATAGTGTCAGTATAGCATTGTATGTATAGAATCAGCCCGATAGTGCCAGTATAGCACTGTATGTATAGAATCCGCCTGATAGTGCCAGTATAGCTCTGTATGTATAGAATCAGCCTGATAGTGTCAGTATAGCATTGTATGTATAGAATCAGCCCGATAGTGCCAGTATAGCACTGTATGTATAGAATCCGCCTGATAGTGCCAGTATAGCACTGTATGTATAGAATCAGCCTGATAGTGCCAGTATAGCACTGTATGTATAGAATCCGCCTGATAGTGCCAGTATAGCACTGTATGTATAGAATCAGCCTGATAGCGCCAATATAGAACTGTATGTATAGAATCAGCCTGATAGCGCCAGTATAGCACTGTATGTATAGAATCAGCCTGATAGTGCCAGTATAGCACTGTATGTATAGAATCAGCCTGATAGCGCCAATATAGAACTGTATGTATAGAATCAGCCTGATAGCGCCAGTATAGCACTGTATGTATAGAATCAGCCTGATAGTGCCAGTATAGCACTGAATGTATAGAATCAGTCTGATAGTGCCAGTATAGCACTGAATGTATAGAATCAGTCTGATAGCGCCAGTATAGCACTGTATGTATAGAATCCGCCTGATAGTGCCAGTATAGCACTGTATGTATAGAATCAGCCTGCTAGTGCCAGTATAGCACTGTATGTATAGAATCAGCCTGATAGCGCCAGTATAGCACTGTATGTATAGAATCAGCCTGATAGCGCCAGTATAGCACTGTATGTATAGAATCAGCCTGATAGCGCCAGTATAGCACTGTATGTATAGAATCAGCCTGATAGTGCCAGTATAGCACTGTATGTATAGAATCAGCCTGCTAGTGCCAGTATAGCACTGTATGTATAGAATCAGCCTGATAGCGCCAGTATAGCACTGTATGTATAGAATCAGCCTGATAGCGCCAGTATAGCACTGTATGTATAGAATCCGCCTGATAGTGCCAGTATAGCACTGTATGTATAGAATCAGCCTGATAGCGCCAGTATAGCACTGTATGTATAGAATCAGCCTGATAGCGCCAGTATAGCACTGTATGTATAGAATCAGCCTGATAGTGCCAGTATAGCACTGAATGTATAGAATCAGTCTGATAGTGCCAGTATAGCACTGAATGTATAGAATCAGTCTGATAGCGCCAGTATAGCACTGTATGTATAGAATCCGCCTGATAGTGCCAGTATAGCACTGTATGTATAGAATCAGCCTGCTAGTGCCAGTATAGCACTGTATGTATAGAATCAGCCTGATAGCGCCAGTATAGCACTGTATGTATAGAATCAGCCTGATAGCGCCAGTATAGCACTGTATGTATAGAATCAGCCTGATGGTGCCAGCATAGCACTGTATGTATAGAATCAGCCTGATAGTGCCAGTATAGCACTGTATGTATAGAATCAGCCTGATAGTGCCAGTGGTGTTAGGTTATATAGAAATACTGGTGATTGGTGCACTTTAAATAGACAATATTATTATTCAAAGCTATATCTGGGCCCGTCAAAAGAATAGTCATTATACAGCAATGTTGACAGAAAAGTAAAGAAGGTATAGTTCTCGGAAGAAGGGGAGGAAAAGCTCAAATAAAAAAAAACATAAATTGACTTTGTTTAGTAAGGCTTGGAACTCACAATCTAAAAAATGTATGTACTGTATATGTACAGTATGTAAATATGTTTATTTAATTTACTCACTTATCTTGCGCTATTAATTCCACAGCCTTTACAGATGTGATGATCTCTTTCCCCATTGGGGCTCACAAGCTAAATTACATATAGGTCTTTGGAGTGTTGGAGGAAACCTACGAAAGCACGGGAACATACAAACTTTTCGTAGATGTTGTCTTTGCGGGATCTGACCCCAGCGCCATGCTGCAAAGTAAATATTTTTCCAAAGTAATAATAGCGCCAATTTTCATCACTTAACAAAATACAAAAAGAATGAAGAGAAATGTGAATCCTCTTATTCGGTTACCGCCTATCTCCTCTCTCCCCAGTATTCAGTGACCGCCCGTCTCCTCTCTCCCCAGTATTCAGTGACCGCCCGTCTCCTCTCTCCCCAGTATTCAGTGACCGCCCGTCTCCTCCATCCTCAGTATTCAGTGACCGCCCGTCTCCTCCGTCTTCAGTATTCAGTGACCGCCCATCTCCTCTCCTCAGTATTCAGTGACCACCCATCACCTCCATCCTCAGTATATGGTGAGCGACCATCTCCTACATCGCTTTTTCTCGTCATTTGTACCAAGGTTATGGAGGAGTTTGGCAGGAGATTGCTTCAAATATCTTGGAGAAGTGACCCCAGATCTTCAGTGTATGAGGTTTGTGCGGACCCTTCTGTCTCTTGATGTGATCCCAGACAGACGGGATCATGTGAGATCAGGGCTCTATAATGTTGATTTACCACTTTTTATTGCACGTGATCGAGGATGAGTGGCATTTTGTAATTTTATATGTTCATACATCAGACTTTAATGGGTGCAGAAGTATTGAATATGCTACTTTTTTTTCTTTATCTTTGGAAAAAGGAGTGATAATATATTTTTTTAAAAAAAACTTTTTTGACACTTGTACTGATACAAAATGTCAGAGTTGCAGTATATTGTACAAATCACTGTATGACGCTCAAGTCGTGATAGAACTGGGATACTGGTAACGGGGGGTCTTCTGCAGTCCACCGGCTGTCATGCTCGCCCATTGGCACATCTAGATCTCCTCGCTGGGCAGGCATGGGGATATCCCGGATGGCATAGATGTCCGTAAGCTGGAGAACACTACGTTTCATCTTCTGGAATGACTCCATCCAGATCTGACAGAGCGGAGAGCTGCCTTCCGACTTTGTCAGTCTTGCAGGTTATGCGCACAATGGGATTTATGAAAGCGCCATAAGAATTAGCAGAATAAGGGGTCGAGCACCAGTCCTTCCCCTCATTTTATTAGTAGGTTCCCAGTTTGTGGACCACCACTAAAGCTTACAAGTGTCAGTGCACACACAGCATGTGAATGGTCATCTGTACACAAGCAGACGCGGCCCTTAGCCAGCTGTTATTCACTTTCACATATTCTCTTTTATCAGTGGCGACATCAGCACTTCCAGTTATCCGTAACATAAAACTAAGGACCAAGCCGCAGAGCTGTAAACTAATTTTAACATGGACTGGAAAATACTGAGGCTTTTTATTGGTAAAGAAATTCTGCACCAAAGCAGTGGAAAAAATAGTCTGAACGTTGCAGAGCTTAATTATAACTCCGAGCGCAGAGCCAGTGTTTCGAGCTTTTTTGGCAACACGAGGTAAACAAGCAAATGTTCCGAGTAAGCCCTTTGAAGAAATCCATCCAAGACAAACACGATGATTGCGGCTGCAGACAGATTCTGTAGGGCTTTTGTCGGGCACAATAATTGTTTCAAAGGGTAGAAATTAACCTCAGTATTAATAGTCCTGGTCCGTGTCTCCCAGGAAGGCCACGGTCACACCTTCAGTATTTTACCGCAGTATTTGTAGGCAAAACCAGGGGTGGAACAATCAGAGAATAGAAGCACGGGCACAACTGCTGGGTTTATCACCCACTCCTGGTTTTGGCTACAAATACGGAGGTAAAATACTGAACATGTGAAAGTGATTGAAGGCTGAATATCCGCATGATATAACAGCCAATGGGAATTCATACAAAAAATAATCTATATATTGGTATATACTGTCGCTTCTTCAGGGGATAAAGAGCTATAGGCACACCCCTTACCCCGTGAAGAAGCCGCGTCACACAGTGAAACGTGGGGGATAAGCGTTATCGGCTTTAGTTCAGCAGCAGGCACTGCCGGCAGAGACACCTTACAGAGGCAAGTTCAGTATCTGCTGCTTTCTACATATATTGAATGCAAGAAGTGCACTCACATCCATAGCTTCCAGAGCACTCAATTATTGTATCCTTGTTATTTTAGTAGGCCTATTGGCCAATGCTTACATCAGCAAGGATATCCATCTATAGTAGTAGTGTGGAGGGAAGGTATTTTTGTGATTTAATTAGTGTTAATATATTCTGAACCCCTGGATACAGATGCTTCATTTGCATAGTGATATAAGTTCCAGCTTACACCCGCTTCTGGGCCAGTCTTTTTTGCAGCCAGGTTACATATGGCAGACTGCAGGCTAGGTGACATGTGGTGCTGGTAGTCGCTGCTCTTTGGGCTTGGCTTTTTTGCAGCCAGGTTACATATGGCAGACTGCAGGCTAGGTGACATGTGGTGCTGGTAGTCGCTGCTCTTTGGGCTAGGCTTTTTTGCAGCCAGGTTACATATGGCAGACTGAAGGCTAGGTGACATGTGGTGCTGGTAGTCGCTGCTCTTTGGGCTAGGCTTTTTTGCAGCCAGGTTACATATGGCAGACTGCAGGCTAGGTGACATGTGGTGCTGGTAGTCGCTGCTCTTTGGGCTAGGCTTTTTTGCAGCCAGGTTACATATGGCAGACTGAAGGCTAGGTGACACGTGGTGCTGGTAGTCGCTGCTCTTTGGGCTAGGCTTTTTTGCAGCCAGGTTACATATGGCAGACTGCAGGCTAGGTGACATGTGGTGCTGGTAGTCGCTGCTCTTTGGGCTAGGCTTTTTTGCAGCCAGGTTACATATGGCAGACTGCAGGCTAGGTGACATGTGCTGGTAGTTGCTGCTCTTATCACTGCGGCCGTCATGCGAGCGATGCGGTTTGGTGTGGATCCACAGACAGAAGTCACAGAACACGTGAGAAGGACTGGAAAATGGACAAACACATGGAAGAGTCAACATTGTGTCCTCCAGAGCTTCTTTGATGTGTCTGGAACGGTTTTCTATTTACTCATCAGAAAGCCCATGTGTGTTGGGGGTTTCCCATGGTGAAGAGGAGTGAGTAACGGGGGATCTTCGGTATTCGCTGTCTGAACCTCAGCAGTTTTAACTCTTCACTGTTCTTCTGATATAATGCACAATAATAATTTACCTCTGACATAAAGCCCCGTCCTTCTGCTATATGATCCGGCGTGGTGCACAGCGCAGTAATGTTTCTATGGAAATCTGTCTGATGCATGCAGTGTTTTATGCCCGGGTGAAATTCTAGATGATTGAACCCATGCGTGATATTTCTTGGGCATGGTACGGTTTGCCACAGCGACTGCATCGTCCGGCATATAGGAGCATCACCTCACACCAGATGGTCAGATCACGCGGCAGATAAAAGTGTAGGTATGCTTCAAAATGAAAAAGAAAACTTCTCTGCCCCTGCGAATCGCTATCAACCCAAGGTCAAGCACGCAGCCTCCCTCCCAGCACGATCCATCATACACCGTCATTTATTACCACCATAATCAAGTGTGCGGGGATTGATATACTGTCTAGGCTATTGCTTTGCCCTTCAGACCTAGCGGACGTTCTTAGCCCTTGTACGTACTGGGAGCCATCCATCCCCCCGTCACCAGCAGCGAAGCTCTGCCGTTACCTGTGCGGCCCCTCACTCACCAGGTAAGGAATCTACAAACCTAAATTCACACATTAGAGACACTCCCGGCATATACCTCAAATGGAGGAAAAAAAATCACATTATCTAAGCCTAATTCTGGCCTCGGCTTATTGTGAGCGGATCCGGTGTGTTTACAGAAATTCATATTATGGAGGAGAAAACTGGGAGATGACAATGTGAGAAACTGGCGAAAGGCAGCAGAGAAGGCTCTGAGGAGTGGGCGGCTGGAGACCGGTGCTGTAAGGAGCGGGCAGCTGGAGACCGGTGCTGTGAGGAGCGGGCAGCTGGAGACCGGTGCTGTAAGAAGCAGGCGGCTGGAGACCGGTGCTGTAAGGAGCGGGCAGCTGGAGACCGGTGCTGTGAGGAGCGGGCGGCTGGAGACCGGTGCTGTGAGGAGTGGGCGGCTGGAGACCGGTGCTGTAAGGAGCGGGCCGGCTGGAGACCCGTACTGTGAGGAGCGGGCCTGGTGGAGACTCATGCTGTGAGGAGCGGGCCGGCTGGAGACCCATACTGTGAGGAGCGGGCGGCTGGAGACCGGTGCTGTGAGGAGCGGGCGGCTGGAGACCGGTGCTGTAAGGAGCGGGCCGGCTGGAGACCCGTACTGTGAGGAGCGGGCCTGATGGAGACCCATGCTGTGAGGAGCGGGCCGGCTGGAGACCCATACTGTGAGGAGCGGGCCGGCTGGAGACTTGTGGTGTGAGGAGCAGGTGGCTGGAGAGCCGTGCTGTGAGGAGCGGGCCAGCTGGAGAGCCGTGTTGTGAGGAGCGGGCCGGCTGGAGAGCCGTGCTGTGAGGAGCTGGCCGGCTGGAGACCCATGCTGTGAGGAGCGGGCCAGCTAGAGACCTGTGCTGTGAGGAGCGGGCCAGCTGGAGACCTGTGCTGTGAGGAGCGGGCCGGCTGGAGACCTGTGCTGTGAGGAGCGGGCCAGCTGGAGACCTGTGCTGTGAGGAGCGGGCCGGCTGGAGACCTGTGCTGTGAGGAATGGGCCGGATGGAGACCAGTGCTGTGAGGAGCGGGCTGGTTGGAGACCGGTGCTGTGAGGAGCGGGCTGGTTGGAGACCGGTGCTGTGAGGAGCGGGCTGGTTGGAGACTTCACATGTTTCCAATAGGCAACGAGCATCCAGATATAGCCGACAGTGGTAAGCGGATAAATCGGGTAGAGTAGATGAGGATGGGGAGTGAGTAAGGACCATAGGAAACAGTTTAAATTTACGGGGCTTCCTCAGGTGTCAATATTCTCAACACGGCTGATGGCCAGGACCTGGGAGTACAAAACTTCTGCCAATCACTTGATTCAGATAGTTGAGGGTTTCTGCAATCAAAGCCAACAAAGAACTATTGCAATCCCTTGTAGTCGTGCACTAAGCACTGCCGCTGATCACAGTACACCTTGTATCTGCGTCACCGGACCCTGCATTCAGACCGGGCCGTGGGTCACTGGAGGCAGCGCAGGACCCGATCCTACGGCATTCTGGGTTCAGTAGCATATTCACTTATCTGGGGATTTTATGGTACTACGTGCGGGGACAAGAGTAGGAATCGTTACTTTTACTGTAGAGAGATATTGATCGGTAGTAGGACAACACCTATTACACTACGGCTGTGGCTCGTTCTCTATATAACCACCGCAGATGAAAAGGTAATTATAACAAAACCAAATGATTGGTCCGAATCTGCTGCAAAATATGTGTAAGAATAAATTGGCGCATCTTCAGAGAGTATTTTAATGGGCTGTGATTGATTTAATAAAAGAATGGAAGAAAACAAAAATCACAATCCCCCAAAAATTAAGTATAATCTCCCTGAGCCCCTCGTCAGCACATTACATTCCAGAGATGATGGAGATTTCCCACAATACCCGGCACGGTGCCATACGGCAATGGCTGCCAGGCAGTGCTACGGCCCCGCCGCTCCGGCAATCTGCAGCATCAGATCATTCTGAGGTTTTGCTGTCTAATGAATAAAATCTGCCAGACAGATCACTTAAGGGAAAAATGGAGCAGCATCGGAGGGCATCTGATGGTGCAAGTTCTGAGCATCACTCATCTGCTGGAAGGGATCACACATGGGAATTTGCTGGAGCTGCACGCCGTCTGTACGGATGAGTCACACCAATGTGAGCGAAGAAACTCCGGGACCTCGGAAAACAAAGGCTGACAAACATGACTACGGCAAAGTATGAGCAAAATGTCATGAGAAGTAGGTCACGAAAGAAACACGAGTCTGCAACTGAAGATGAGCGATAAAACCCAACTCCGAGAGCCGCGTACAATGTAACCCCCAGGAGCGGCCGCGCGGGACGGGTGCACGGCGTATACCATGCGCAGGATCTGGACAAAAAGATAGATTAAGGGGATGACGACAAGTGATCATCAGTAAGCGGGTCACTCAGCGGGAACGCCGCGCAGATCCAGATGTGGAGACCAAAGCTAAGAATGGCAGCGCTAAGAAGGTCCGGTCAGTGGAAGACGCCGAGGCACATTCATTCAGGATCTGTGTAAGGACGGTGCACACTACTGGTACCAGCACGGCTTTATCTCACACTCCTGATTTCTGTCCGGTCAGTCCATCATTGGGACTGCGGATGTTGGAGGCGAATAGCAATTCATCTGAACACAAGTAAAATAAACATCTACATCTCTGACCTAGTCTCCCGGTACCTACCTGCACGCAACCTCAGATCCTCACAAGATCTCCTTCTCTGCTCCTCTCTTATCTCCTCTTCCCACAATCGCGTACAAGATTTCTCCCGTGCATCCCCCATACTCTGGAACGCTCTACCTCAGCACATCAGACTCTCCACTACCGTGGAAAGCTTCGAGAGGAACCTCAAGACCCACCTCTTCCAACAAGCCTACAACTTACAATATCCCTCAGTCCAGTAGACCACTGCGCAACCAGCTCTGTCCTCACCTATTGTACCATCACCCATTCCCTGTAGACTGTGAGCCCTCGCGGGCAGGGTCCTCTCTCCTCCTATACCAGTCTGTCTTGTACTGTTAATGATTGTTGTACGTATACCCTCTTTCACTTGTAAAGCGCCATGGAATAAATGGCGCTATAATAATAAATAATAATAATAATAAACCGTGGATAGTTCAGAGAATGACGCCGCGCACAGACTGGGAGGATGAATGATGGCAGAATCCCATCTTTAATGAGGCGCAGCGCTGACTTGTGTGGATGGAGGAGCAGCGATCTACGAGGACACAAACAACCGCATGCACTTGTCACTGAAGCTGACAATCTACTCGCCATAGAGCTGGGTCTGAACAATGTATGGAGGGATATATACAGCCATGGAGGCTCAGAAGAGGAAACGTGGCTTTAATATTCCACTTAATTTTATCAAAATATATTTGAAGGAAACATGTGAAGCTGTGCCCATGGTTTACATCCAGTATATTGCTCCAAAGCAGCAGACTCATAAACACGCCACACATGACGTGCACACACATTACACACAGATGTGAGAGGGAAGAGCTCGGCTGCACGGGGTAACAGGAGCGACATACGTGGAGCCGAATCACACCGACACCAAGGGGCTGACCCAGATCAGTACAGGTGGAATGATGACTATACCAGGGGTCCGGGACAAGGGTGGGGGCCGAACCACACCGACACCAAGGAGCTGACCCAGGTCAGTACAGGCGGAATGATGACTATACCAGGGATCCGGGACAAGGGTGGGGGCCGAACCACACCGACACCACTGACCCAGATCAGTACAAGCAAAATCATGACTATACACCGGGGATCCAGGACAAGGGTGGGGGCCGAACCACACTGATACCAAAGAGCTGATCCAGATCAGTACAGGCAGAATGATGACTATTCCAGGGGTCCGGGACAAGGGTGGGGGCCGAACCACACTGATACCAAAGAGCTGATCCAGATCAGCACAGGCGGAATGATGACTATTCCAGGGGTTTGGGACAAGGGTGGGGGCCGAACCACACCGACACCAAGGGGCTGACCCAGATCAGTACAGACAGAATGATGACTATACCAGGGGTCCGGGACAAGGGTGGGGGGCGAACTACACTGATACCAAAGAGCTGTCCCAGATCAGTACAGGTGGAATGATGACTATACCAGGGGTCCGGGACAAGAGTGGGGGCCGAACCACACCTACACCAAGGTGATGACCCAGATCTGTACAGGCGGAATGATGACTATACCGGGACAAAGGTCGAGGCCCAACCAGTCGACACCAAGGAGCTAACCCAGATCAGTAAAGGCAGAATAGTGACTATACCGGGGGTCCGCGACAAGGGTGGGGGCTGGGGATATAACCTAGCAGCAGGTGAGGAATCACAAGCAATCAGTGCAGGGCGCTCTGCCGCTGGATCCATACCTATGGTAATCATTCGCTAAATGCAAAAGTAATTTCCTGCCAAAAACTGCAATAATGAGTTTCTTCCTATGTAATTAAAATAAGGACATGATGATTTGCCATAAATCCTGTCTGGGAACAATGCTCGGGTTATGTTTATTAGTCTTGTGTAGAAACAGAACATGTGAATGTCGGCACCACCAGCGCCACACACAGCTGACATTTATACAATATGATACTGCGACAGCCACATCCTCACACATCCACTGGTAACGCCAGACTGTGACCCCAAACGGTGATCCCAGACTGTGACCCCAGACAGCAACCCCAAACTGGAATCCCAGACGGTATCCCCGAACTGTGATCCTAATCCCAGATTGAAACCCCAGACGGTGACCCCAGACGGTGAGCCAAGACTGTATTCCAGACTGAAAGCCCGGCCATGACATGAACATTTATACCAAAGATCTACCCAATATTCACCTGATCAAGAACATAAAACACATGGACAAGAGTAATGATGGGTCTGATACATCTCCAAGGTTAGTGCACCGGACCTCTCATTACTGGTCCCAGCAGTCAGATTGGACACAGGAGATACGGAATGTTCAGGCATACACCCTTGCCCAATCAGACACTAGTGCATGCTGGGTGGCACAGGTGCAGAGAAAACCATCTGGCACCAGTATTTTGCAGACTCACTATTCAAACCCTAGACTGTTAGCTCTCACGGGCAGGGTCCTCTCTCCTCCTGTACCCTCACCCATCCCCTGTAGATTGTGAGCATTCACAGGCAGGGTCCCCTCTCCTCCTGTATCCTCACCCTTCCCCTGTAGACTGTGAGCATTCACAGGCAGGGTCCTCTCTCTCTTCCTGTATCCTCACCCATCCCCTGTAGACTGTGAGCCATCGTGGGCAGGGTCCTCTCTCCTCCTGTATCCTCACCCATCCCCTGTAGACTGTGAGCCCTCGTGGGCAGGGTCCCCTCTCCTCCTGTACTCTCACCCATGTCCTGTAGATTGTGAGCATTCACAGGCAGGGTCCCCTCTCCTCCTGTACCCTCACCCATCCCCTGTAGACTGTGAGCCATCGTGGGCAGGGTCCCCTCTCCTCCTGTACTCTCACCCATCACCTGTAGATTGTGAGCATTCACAGGCAGGGTTCTCTCTCCTCCTGTGTCCTCACCCATCCCCTGTAGACTGTAAGCCCTCGTGGGCAGGGTCCTCTCTCTCCTCCTGTACCCTCACCCATCCCCTGTAGACTGTAAGCCCTCGTGGGCAGGGTCCTCTCTCCACCTGTATCCTCACCCATCCCCTGTAGACTGTGAGCCCTCGTGGGCAGGGTCCTCTCTCTCCTCCTGTACCCTCACCCATCCCCTGTAGACTGTGAGCCCTCGCAGGCAGGGTCCTCTCTCCTCCTGTATCCTCACCCATGTCCTGTAGATTGTGAGCATTCACAGGCAGGGTCCCCTCTCCTCCTGTACCCTCACCCATCTCCTGTAGACTGTAATCCCTTGTGGGCAGGGTCCTCTCTCCTCCTGTACCCTCACCCATCCCCTGTAGACTGTGAGCCCTCGTGGGCAGGGTCCTCTCTCCTCCTGTACCCTCACCCATCCCCTGTAGACTGTGAGCCCTCGTGGGCAGGGTTCTCTCTCCTCCTGTACCCTCACCCATCCCCTGTAGACTGTGAGCCCTCGTGGGCAGGGTCCTCTCTCCTCCTGTACCCTCACCCATCCCCTGTAGACTGTGAGCCCTCACAGGCAGGGTCCTCTCTCTTCCTGTACCAGTCTGTACCTTGTATTTTTCATGATTACTGTACTTGTTTTTATTATGTATAAACCTTTTCACATGTAAAGCGCCATGGAATAATTGGGGCTATAATAATTAACTGGATACGTGTGATACGCACTGGGCGTTGGTTGTTGCATTGGCATATGTCTTTGTACTACCCATGGTCAGACCGGTCTGGAAAGTGTGACTGGGCGGCCACTAAGGAGGCAGCAGTCATTAGTGCACATGTATCAGCTGCATTTTGTCTTGTCCTCACCTACAGACAGTTTACAGAAGGACGTGATTCTTTCTCTATAAACAACGGAGACTGTGTGGGTGATGGGTCTGATAAATGGCCGCTTGCTGCTTACTTCATGGGTGATGGGTCTGATAAATGGCCGCTTGCTGCTTACTTCATGGGTGATGGGTCTGATAAATGGCCGCTTGCTGCTTACTTCGTGGGTGATGGGTCTGATAAATGGCCGCTTGCTGCTTACTTCGTGGGTGATGGGTCTGATAAATGGTCGCTTGCTGCTTACTTTGTGGGTGATGGGTCTGATAAATGGCCGCTCGCTGCTTACTTCGTGGGTGATGGGTCTGATAAATGGTCGCTTGCTGCTTACTTTGTGGGTGATGGGTCTGATAAATGGTCGCTCGCTGCTTACTTTGTGGGTGATGTGTCTGATAAATGGCCGCTTGCTGCTTACTTCGTGGGTTATGGGTCTGATAAATGGTTGCTCGCTGCTTACTTTGTGGGTGATGGGTCTGATAAATGGTCGCTCGCTGCTTACTGCATGGGTGATGGGTCTGATAAATGGCCGCTTGCTGCTTACTTCGTGGGTGATGGGTCTGATAAATGGCCGCTTGCTGCTTACTTCGTGGGTGATGGGTCTGATAAATGGACACTCGCTGCTTACTGTGTGGGTGATGGGTCTGATAAATGGACACTCGCTGCTTACTGTGTGGGGGCCGGGTCTGATAAATGGCCGCTCGCTGCTTACTGTGTGGGGGCCGGGTCTGATAAATGGCCGCTCGCTGCTTACTGTGTGGGGGCCGGGTCTGATAAATGGTCGCTCGCTGCTTACTGCATGGGTGATGGGTCTGATAAATGGCCGCTTGCTGCTTACTTCGTGGGTGATGGGTCTGATAAATGGCCGCTTGCTGCTTACTTCGTGGGTGATGGGTCTGATAAATGGACACTCGCTGCTTACTGTGTGGGTGATGGGTCTGATAAATGGACACTCGCTGCTTACTGTGTGGGGGCCGGGTCTGATAAATGGCCGCTCGCTGCTTACTGTGTGGGGGCCGGGTCTGATAAATGGCCGCTCGCTGCTTACTGTGTGGGAGCCGGGTCTGATAAATGGCCGCTCGCTGCTTTCTGTATGGGGGCCGGGTCTGATAAATGGCCGCTCGCTGCTTACTGTGTGGGGGCCGGGTCTGATAAATGGCCGCTCGCTGCTTACTGTGTGGGAGCCGGGTCTGATAAATGGCCGCTCGCTGCTTTCTGCATGGGGGAGCCGTTCACCAGCGAAGAAGTTCAATAATTACTGCACTGAATGGAAACCGGACAAGGCTTTGGATCACCACCAGCGACTGCTCAGCGTGGCAGTAAATGTTCTCCTGAGTGGCAGCGAGCAATCGTTCTCACACCAGTGCATTTGGTTTTCTTACCGACAGCAGTAATTCACAGGTGATTAACGAAAGGAAAATGTCCCGAGAGAAATGAATTAATCTTAATATTGTGCTGAGGGAGTAAATGGCTGCGTTCACTTTCAGCCGAGTCCCTACTAGTCAGCGCAGGTAAGAGCGACCCGTGAACTTGTGTATTGAGGGACTCTTCTGTCCCCCGAGGCTTCTCTCCTCCGTGTGCTCGGTTATTGCTCTTGTTACACGGCCGTGCCCCTTCTACGAAATATTAGTGGACCCATCCACATTTAGCAGATGCCCATTGTGGGAGAGATGTGGGAATGATGCTCCTGCATATCTGGTGCGTGCCGTCAGTCATGGCCGTGAGCAGGTCCCGGCGTGGACAGAATAGACCCCCACTTCCCGGCAGACTGTTCATTAGGTGGTGTAACTAGGACTTGAATTAACAGCTCCACATATTTTTTGCTTGAAACAACTTTCCTCCACTCCCTCTAGTACATTGCACAAAGGCTCAGTAGTTTTGTAAACTGATCCACGTGTAGCCCCCCACCGGCCACCTACATTGCCCCCATTGCCCGGAGGGTGTATAACATGCACGCTCAGCCGATCCCTGTCCCGATATTATATGGAGGTCAGCTTTAGGTTACATTTGGTGATTCCCCCAATGAAGCAACCCCTCACACTCAGCCCGACACTGCCAAAGACAGAGGAGCCCTATGTGGATGTCGCAGGGATCAGAAGTTGGGGGCTACAGCACTCATCCATCACCCCCCACAGCCCGGTGGCCTCAGGTTGTAGTATATTTCCTACACTTTCTCTAGAGATAAATCACCCTGAAATGTCTGCAAAGCTCCAGCAAGATGTGGCCCCCGCAAAGCATAAGACAGCGAGACGCTGGCAGCCCGCACCGCTGACGGTACTGCTGACGACACCGCTGACGCACCGCTGATGACACCACTGACGCACCGCTGATGACACTACTGATGACACCACTGACGCACCGCTGATGACACTGCTGATGACACCACTGACGCACCGCTGATGACACCGCTGATGACACCACTGACGCACCGCTGATGACACCACTGATGACACCGCTGATGACACCACTGACGCACCGCTGATGACACCACTGATGACACCACTGACGCACCGCTGATGACACCACTGATGACACCACTGACACACCGCTGATGACACCACTGATGCACCGCTGATGACACCACTGACGCACCGCTGACGGACCGCTGATGACACCACTGACGGCACCGTGATGACACCACTGACGGACCGCTGATGACACCACTGACGGACCGCTGATGACACCACTGACGGCACCACTGATGACACCACTGACGGAACGCTGATGACACCACTGACGGACCGCTGATGACACCACTGACGGCACCACTGACGGCACCACTGATGACACCACTGATGACACCATTGACACCACTGACAGCACCACTGATGACACCACTGACGCACCGCTGACGGCACCACTGACGGACCGCTGATGACACCACTGACGGCACTGTGATGACACCACTGACGGACCGCTGATGACACCACTGACGGACCGCTGATGACACCACTGACGGCACCACTGATGACACCACTGACGGAACGCTGATGACACCACTGACGGACCGCTGATGACACCACTGACGGCACCACTGATGGCACCGCTGATGACACCACTGACGTCACCGCTGATGACACCACTGACGGCACCGCTGAGGGCATCGCTGACGGCATCACTGACGGCACCACTGATGGCCCCTCTGATGACACCACTGACGGCACCACTGACGGCACCGCCAGCACCAGCGGCTTCAATAATTCTCTATGCTGAAACTGCAGAAAGTGACATCAACATTGCGCCACAAACTCCTATGGAAGTCGCTGTTGCAGGCTCGTATGGCTGAGTGCACACAAAGTTTTTGCAGAGTTCTTGGAGCAGAAGTTGAGAAGTTTTTGAAACATTGTGGCGAGTTTCTACTGAAAAAACTTTTGCAAATCAGGTCAGATCTCCAAATGGAGCAATTAACACTAGAAGTCCCAGAGAGGGGTCATTTAACATTTTTACCTTTGGAATGGGGGGGGGGGCTCGAAATTTCTGGGACTTCTAGTGTTAAAGAAAGAGCAATCTGTCCAGTTCACAAATCACAAGCAATGTCCGGGCACACGGATGACACCATTGTGTGAGCACGTCTATCCATCCACCAACAATCACAGCAACCTGTGTGAACGCGGTGAATATAAGCTGATGTCATCCAGTATTAATGGGACGGCAAAGCTGATCGCACCGGCGAGGGGCAGCTCCACTGCCTGAGATCAGAAGTCCTAGTGCCTGACAAGAGACGTCTCACTCAGACTCGGCCACCAGGTGACGTCTCCCAGATTATCGGCGGCTTTTGTTGGATAATCCTTTGGACGACTTTGTGCGGATTCAGATGAGAGGACTCATTTATTGGTTTTGGGAAGTGCTGACAGGTGGCCCTGATTTCATTACAGTCACTGACCGGCATGTACAGGTGGTGCGCAGCTGTGCGGCCGCAGCACCGGGATGTCAGCGCACAGATGCCTCACCAGCAATGAAGTCACAAAGAAACTAAATCACTGAGCTCAGCGCAAACCTGGGAGAGCCGCGCGTGATACAGCGCACGGACAATCACACAGTATACGCGCCATCACATATTCTCCATCACAGAATATGCTCCATCACAGGATACGCTCCATCACAGGATATGCTCCATCACAGGATATGCTCCATCATATATTCTCCACCTCAGGATATTCTCCATCACAGGATACGCTCCATCACAGGATACGCTCCATCACAGGATACGCGCCATCACAGAATATGCTCCATCACAGGATACGCTCCATCACAGGATATGCTCCATCACAGGATACGCTCCATCACAGGATATGCTCCATCACAGGATATTCTCCATCACAGGATACGCTCCATCACAGGATACGCTCCATCACAGGATATGCTCCATCACAGGATATGCTCCATCACATATTCTCCATCACAGGATATGCTCCATCACAGGATACGCTCCATCACAGGATATTCTCCATCACAGGATATTCTCCATCACAGGATATTCTCCATCACAGGATATGCTCCATCACAGGATATGCTCCATCACAGGATATGCTCCATCACAGGATATTCTCCATCACAGGATACGCTCCATCACAGGATATGCTCCATCACAGGATATGCTCCATCACATATTCTCCATCACAGGATATGCTCCATCACAGGATACGCTCCATCACAGGATATGCTCCATCACAGGATATTCTCCATCACAGGATATTCTCCATCATATGATATACTCCATCACAGGATATTCTCCATGATATGATATACTCCATCACAGGATATGCTCCATCACAGAATATGCTCCATCACAGGATATTCTCCATCACAGGATATGCTCCATCACAGAATATGCTCCATCACAGGATATTCTCCATCACAGGATATGCTCCATCACAGAATATGCTCCATCACAGGATATGCTCCATCATATATTCTCCACCTCAGGATATTCTCCATCACAGGATACGCTCCATCACAGGATACGCGCCATCACAGAATATGCTCCATCACAGGATACGCTCCATCACAGGATATGCTCCATCACAGGATACGCTCCATCACAGGATATGCTCCATCACAGGATATTCTCCATCACAGGATACGCTCCATCACAGGATACGCTCCATCACAGGATATGCTCCATCACAGGATATGCTCCATCACATATTCTCCATCACAGGATATGCTCCATCACAGGATACGCTCCATCACAGGATATTCTCCATCACAGGATATTCTCCATCACAGGATATTCTCCATCACAGGATATGCTCCATCACAGGATATGCTCCATCACAGGATATGCTCCATCACAGGATATTCTCCATCACAGGATACGCTCCATCACAGGATATGCTCCATCACATATTCTCCATCACAGGATATGCTCCATCACAGGATACGCTCCATCACAGGATATGCTCCATCACAGGATATTCTCCATCACAGGATATTCTCCATCATATGATATACTCCATCACAGGATATTCTCCATGATATGATATACTCCATCACAGGATATGCTCCATCATAGAATATGCTCCATCACAGGATATTCTCCATCACAGGATATGCTCCATCACAGAATATGCTCCATCACAGGATATTCTCCATCACAGGATATGCTCCATCACAGAATATGCTCCATCACAGGATATGCTCCATCACAGGATATGCTCCATCACAGGATACGCTCCATCACAGGATATGCTCCATCACAGCATACGCTCCATCACAGAATATGCTCCATCACAGGATATACTCCATCACGATATACTCCATCACAGGATATGCTCCATCACAGAATATGCTCCATCATAGGATATGCTCCATCATAGGATATTCTCCATCACAGGATATGCTCCATCACAGGATATGCTCCATCACAGGATACGCTCCATCACAGAATATGCTCCATCACAGGATATTCTCCATCACAGGATATGCTCCATCACAGGATATTCTCCATCACAGGATATGCTCCATCACATATTCTCCATCACAGGATATGCTCCATCACAGAATATGCTCCATCACAGGATATGCTCCATCATATATTCTCCACCTCAGGATATTCTCCATCACAGGATATGCTCCATCACAGGATATGCTCCATCATATATTCTCCACCTCAGGATATTCTCCATCACAGGATATGCTCCATCACAGGATATGCTCCATCACAGGATATTCTCCACCACATATTCTCCATCACATGATATACTCCATCACAGGATATTCTCCACCACATATTCTCCATCACATGATATACTCCATCACGATATACTCCATCACGATATACTCCATCACGATATACTCCATCACGATATACTCCATCACAGGATATTCTCCATCACATATACTCCATCACATGATATTCTCCATCACAGGATATTCTCCACCACATATTCTCCATCACATGATATACTCCATCACGATATACTCCATCACGATATACTCCATCACGATATACTCCATCACGATATACTCCATCACGATATTCTCCATCACAGGATATTCTCCATCACATATTCTCCATTACATGATATTCTCCATCACATGATATTCTCCATCACATATTCTCCATCACATGATATTCTCCATCACATATTCTCCATCATATATTCTCCACCACATGATATACTCCATTACATATTCTCCATCACATGATATTCTCCATCACATATTCTCCACCACATATTCTCCATCACATATTCTCCACTACATGTTCTCCACCTCAGGATATTCTCCAGCACATATTCTCCATCACATGATATTTTCCATCACATGATATTCTCCATCGCAAGATATTCTTTATCACATACTCTCCACCACAGGATATTCTTTATCACATACTCTCCACCGCAGGATGTTCTCCGTCACAGGATATTTTCCATCACATATTCTCTATCAGAGGATAGTCTCCATCACAAGATATTCTCCATCACATATTCTCCATCATATATTCTCCACCACATGATATACTCCATTACATATTCTCCACCACATATTCTCCATTACATGATATTCTCCATCGCAGGATATTCTTTATCACATACTCTCCACCGCAGGATATTCTTCGTCACAGGATATCACATATTCTCTATCAGAGGATATTCTCCATCACAGGATATTCTCCATTGCATATTCTCCATCGTATACTACTACTACTTTCTATCAGAAGCTGATTTCGGGCAGGATTGCCGCTCGGCACCACACACACAAATGTCACAAGAATTTCAACCTTTTTATTACAAGAAAAATGTGTTGATAAAAAGCCGTCCGTGCCCTCATCAGCCGTGTCAGGCTGGAGATACAGCTACTCTCAGCAGGGAACAGTCCAAAAACAATCATGGGGTCCGCGGCTCACATCATGGCAGGTAGACCCCATATTAAGGGTCCAATCAAAGCTCCACCACGGGATATTACTGCCATCCCATAAACCATAAATGGGGGAATGTAGTGCAGAGCTCTCGGGCACACTATTACACACTATAGTCCCCTTTAAAACTGGGTGGAAGGAAGAAATCGGTATTTCATGGATCTGGCCTTATACAAAGGTGATCGACACCACAATAAAACGAAAGCCTGAGGCAGACTTGTGCAAATATACAAAACTGGATCTAATATGTTCCTGAAATGTTATAGCAGAGAGGAAAGTGGGCTGACGAGGTCAGCCAAACATGCCCGCTCCGCAGCCAAAACATCTCACTGTCTTTCATTCTAATCTGTAAAATACGACTTGTTGGCTTATTAGCAGAGAGAAAAGCTGTGAGAAGATGAATGTCCCACAGCAGAGCTCCGCCACCGCAATGTGCCCTAATGTGCATCCAAACTGCAGAGGGACACGGAGGGGACAGAACAAAGCCTCATCACAGGACCCCACGGTCAGCACTGACCGACCAGCAATCAGATCGCTCCGTGCACACTGGATGCATTGCTCTGAGCAGTACAAGTCTTCTTTACACAGGACGATGTGCTGTCGGCAGCAAGTCTGACAGCCTCCAATCACAGACGCTATGGGCGTCTATCGTGGTACAAAAATAAAACAATTGTCATAGGGTCCCCCCATATTATATCAGCACAGATAAGGCCCACGGCTACAGGCTGCAGCCCCCAGCCGTGTGCTTATCCTGGCCATGTATCAAAATGAGGAACCGCATGCGGCTTTTTTTTTTAATTATAAAAACGGCTTGTGATCCCCTCCCAAATTTGACACCCAGCCAAGATAAAGCGTGACAGCTGGGGGCTGGTATGCTTAGTCTGGGGAGACCCATGCTTATTGGCCCTCCCCAGCCTAAAACAGCAGCCTGCAGCCGCCCCGGATTGTCGTATCCATTAGATGTGACAATCCCAGAACTTTACCTGGCTCTTCCAGATTGCACCGATGCGGTGGCAATGGGGGTAATAAGGGCTTAATGTCAACTTACAGCTGCCACTAAGCCCTATATTAGTAATGGGAGGAGTCTATGAGCAGCTATTCAGTAACATAACCAAAGATTTACCAAACTGAAGCAGTAAAAGAAGCGATGTGATGTCTCCACAAGGAGCACCGCTGTGACGTCACATCACCCCTGGCCGGGCGTTTCTGCACTTGATACGTCATACGATTAACTAAGAAAGCTCGAAATCTAAGACTGAGCAAATTAACGTTTCTTTGTGAATTCAGCAGATGGGCATAATCTTTATCATAGAACAATGGCGATCTATTTCTGCAGCCTCGGTCACATTGCTGAAAGCTTTGGAGAGGCAGCCTGACGAGAGGAAGATCAGCAGAGGCCCAGCGGATGAAATGTTGTTTCACCGGGAAAGGCTAGGAGGGCAAAGCTACTCTAAATTACAAAAGACATCTCAGGTGCAAACATCAGGCTGGAGGAGGAAATGTGGCCGACAGGACTAAAGAATGTCTGACAGGAAGGAAAAACACAGAGACGAAGAAATGGTGACAGCTCTATAAAAGCTGCAGCTGAGGGACTTATAAGTAACTGCCTGAATTTTCTCTGGGTATTATAGGTAAACAATTCCAGCCATATTAGATGGTGGAAAGTGCAGAAACGGCCCCTTCGAGACAGCAGCTTCATGTGCGATTCTTCTCTTGGACACGGGTTGTCGGCGCTACTTGACATGGCTGCATTTGTGATACGCATTACATCCATGAATGGTGAGCAGCAGCCGCTCATCCCATCTCGCCCCAACAGGTTGTGCATCTCTCCGATCAGCGGCGCGTTATTTACAGTCCACAATATGAAGAGCAGCTGGCAAGCACGCAAGCACCGACATAAAAGTAACTCATGGGTGTCCGATAGTGCCAAAAAGCCTTCAGCCCTGACAGGACGCTCAGCAATGTTTCCAGAGATATTCATATTGGAAAGACTGAAGATAAAGATGTCCGCTGATTTACAGCCGCACTTATGGACGATGGCGCAGGGCTGGGAGTCCGAAATCCAGCACCAAATTCTCTGAATTTCAATCAAGCATCAGAACATGAAATTCTCAGCCTCGGCCTGTCACTTTACTGCCATGAAATATAGTGAGGCCGGCGCGATAAAGCCATACAAGAGGCACGCGGCTAAGACTAGCGGAGCTGAGACAGGGTACCTAAGAAATAACGGGAGCTGAGACAGCGTGGTACGGGGATCTGAGAAATAACGGGAGCTGAGACAGCATGGTACGGGGATCTGAGAAATAACGGGAGCTGAGACAGCGTGGTACGGGTATCTGAGAAATAATGGAAGCTGAGACAGCGTGGTACGGGGATCTGAGAAATAACGGGAGCTGAGACCGCGTGGTACGGGGATCTGAGAAATAACGGGAGCTGAGACAGCGTGGTACGGGGATCTGAGAAATAACGGGAGCTGAGACAGCGTGGTACGGGGATCTGAGAAATAACGGGAGCTGAGACAACGTGGTACGGGAATCTGAGAAATAACGGGAGCTGAGACAGCATGGTACAGGGATCTGAGAAATAACGGGAGCTGAGACAGCATGGTACGGGGATCTGAGAAATAACGGGAGCTGAGACAGCGTGGTACGGGGATCTGAGAAATAACGGGAGCTGAGACCGCGTGGTACGGGGATCTGAGAAATAACGGGAGCTGAGACAGCGTGGTACGGGGATCTGAGAAATAACGGGAGCTGAGACAGCGTGGTACGGGGATCTGAGAAATAACGGGAGCTGAGACAACGTGGTACGGGAATCTGAGAAATAACGGGAGCTGAGACAGCATGGTACAGGGATCTGAGAAATAACGGGAGCTGAGACAGCGTGGTACGGGGATCTGAGAAATAACGGGAGCTGAGACAGCGTGGTACGGGGATCTGAGAAATAACGGGAGCTGAGACAGCATGGTACAGGGATCTGAGAAATAACGGGAGCTGAGACAGCGTGGTACGGGGATCTGAGAAATAACGGGAGCTGAGACAGCGTGGTACGGGGATCTGAGAAATAACGGGAGCTGAGACAGCGTGGTACGGGGATCTGAGAAATAACGGGAGCTGAGACAGCATGGTACAGGGATCTGAGAAATAACGGGAGCTGAGACAGCGTGGTACGGGGATCTGAGAAATAACGGGAGCGGAGACAGCGTGGTACGGGGATCTGAGAAATAACGGGAGCTGAGAAAACGGGAGCTGAGACAGCGTGGTACGGTGATCTGAGAAATAACGGGAGCTGAGACAGCGTGGTACGGGGATCTGAGAAATAACGGGAGCGGAGACAGCATGGTACGGGGATCTGAGAAATAACGGGAGCTAAGACAGCGTGGTACGGGGATCTGAGAAATAACGGGAGCTGAGACAGCGTGGTACGGGGATCTGAGAAATAACGGGAGCGGAGACAGCATGGTACGGGGATCTGAGAAATAACGGGAGCTGAGACAGCATGGTACAGGGATCTGAGAAATAACGGGAGCTGAGACAGCGTGGTACGGGGATCTGAGAAATAACGGGAGCGGAGACAGCGTGGTACGGGGATCTGAGAAATAACGGGAGCTGAGAAAACGGGAGCTGAGACAGCGTGGTACGGGGATCTGAGAAATAACGGGAGCTGAGACAGCGTGGTACGGGGATCTGAGAAATAACGGGAGCTGAGAAAACGGGAGCTGAGACAGCGTGGTACGGGGATCTGAGAAATAACGGGAGCTGAGACAGCGTGGTACGGGGATCTGAGAAATAACGGGAGCTGAGACAGCATGGTACGGGGATCTGAGAAATAACGGGAGCTGAGACAGCGTGGTACGGGGATCTGAGAAATAACGGGAGCTGAGACAGCGTGGTACGGGGATCTGAGAAATAACGGGAGCTGAGACAGCGTGGTACGGGGATCTGAGAAATAACGGGAGCTGAGACAGCGTGGTACGGGGATCTGAGAAATAACGGGAGCTGAGACAGCGTGGTACGGGGATCTGAGAAATAACGGGAGCTGAGACAGCGTGGTACGGGGATCTAAGACTAGCGGAACAGAGACAGGGTACCTAAGAAATAACGGGAGCTGAGACAGCGTGGTACGGGGATCTAAGACTAGCGGAACAGAGACAGGGTACCTAAGAAATAACGGGAGCTGAGACATCGTGGTACGGGGATCTGAGAAATAACGAGAGCAGAGCACAGCGTGGTACGGGTATCTGAGAAATAACGGGAGCTGAGACAGCGTGGTACGGGGATCTGAGAAATAACGGGAGCTGAGACAGCGTGGTACGGGGATCTGAGAAATAACGGGAGCTGAGACAGCGTGGTACGGGGATCTGAGAAATAATGGGAGCTGAGACAGCGTGGTACGGGGATCTGAGACAGCGTGTACGGGTATCTGAGAATTAACGGAAGCTGAGACAGCGTGGTACGGGTATCTGAGAAATAACGGGAGCTGAGACAGCGTGGTACGGGGATCTGAGAAATAACGGGAGCTGAGACAGCGTGGTACGGGGATCTGAGAAATAACGGGAGCTGAGAGCCTGGAACGGGGATCTGAGAAATAACGGGAGCGTAGCACAGTGTGGTATGGGGATCTGAGAAATAACTGGAGCTGAGACAGCATGGTACGGGTATCCAAGATAAGAGTAACAGCTGAGCACTGCATCGTACAGGTATCTAAGACTAACGGGAGCTGAGCATAGCATGGGACGGGCATCAAAGACAAGCAGCCAGCTGAGCACAATGTGGTATGGGGAGCTAAACACAGCAGGGTACAGGTATCTAAGACTTATGGGCAGCTAAGCACAGTATGGCACAGGTATCTAAGTTAAGAGTAACTGGCAGCTAAGCACTCCGTGGTACAGGTATCTAAGAAATCTGCAGCTCACATACACATACACATATGACACACTTAAGCCTCTGTTACACTGAAAAGATAAAGAGCAGCCACTTTTTCAAACACCCAGTTACAATTAGCATTAGAAATGGACGGCAGCACTTCAGTCACTGGATGTGTTTGCAGCCGGGTGTGAACCACCAACGCCTCAGCGTCTCAGAGAATTGCAGTCTGAAAACTGGGCCGGGGGATCAGACGGAGAGCGGTGCTCAGTCCAACGCTCCCCCGCTGGCTTTTCCCCATCCCATCCAGGTGATTGACAGTTCTCTCCCATGTGTGTTCATAAAAAAAGATCTGTCAATCAAACAGAGCTGGATGGAAGAGGCCGGACTAATCTCATCCCTCCATGTGGTCCCGGGCCGGCTTTACAATTTAAGTTTGAAACTCCCATGAATTTCAGAGTAAAAAGCAGCTGGCAGCAGCCGCACAGCCGGCATCTGATTCAGACCCCTTAAAGATATAAGTGTGAAAATCCAGAATTTATTATGCTGATCTTAAGAAACATTAGTGCGGTGGCTCCAATGCAACACCAATTTCTGCAAGATTGGCCAAATACCTGTGTGGAAGAAGACCGGCCTGCCAATGGGTCAGTGCTGTAATGTATGTAAACCGCTATGGCATTAATGGCGCTATATAAGTTACTAAATATTATTATTATGCTCACTCGATTTGCCACTACCAGAATAGCTGCAGCGGGTGTTGCCCCAGTACTCACTGAAACATCCCACATATTCAGCCCAGTGAACTGCGCATGTATCTGCATGGTGTCAACACGCCACCTCTATGGCATCTTACATCATACGTCTGTCCCCTCAATGCTGAGGTCATCCAGCAGACGTCTGTCCCCCCAGTGCTGGGGTTGTCCAGCAGATGTCTTTCCCCCCAGTGCTGGGGTTGTCCAGCAGATGTCTGTCCCCCCGGTGCTGGGGTCATCAGCAGACATCTGTCCCCCCACTACTGGGGTTGTCCAGCAAACGTCTGTCCCCACCGTACTAGGGTGGTCCAGCAGACGTCTCTCCCCCTGGTGCTGGGGACATCCAGCAGACGTCTCTCCCCCTGGTGCTGGGGACATCCAGCAGACGTCTCTCCCCCCGGTGCTGGGGTTGTCCAGCAGATGTCTGTCCCCCTGATGCTGGGATCGTCCAGCAGACGGTGCTGGGATCGTTTAGCAGAAATCTATCCCCCCGATGCTGGAGTCGTCCAGCAGACGTCTGTCCCCACGGTACTAGGGTGGTCCAGCAGACGTGTATCCCCCTGGTGCTGGGGTCGTCCAGCAGTCGTCTGTCCCCCCGATGCTGGGGTCGTCCAGCAGATATCTGAAGATATTAAGTGAGTGACATCCGACAGCGGGGAGGGTCAGACCCAGCTTAATAGCAGCTTTGTATCTCTTTCCAGATGTACCCCACAAAGATAGGACCCTCCATAGATCAGATAGGGGCTCATACACTTATCTATAAGAAAAAGAATTTATAGCTTCTTTACCCTATTATTATTGTGGATTTGATCAGGGAAACCAGGAAAAAAAGAAACGAAAGCAATCGGGTGAAGTAGCTATAAATTGTCTGTAGCCCGGGCTGAAGTGTTCGCTCCGTTTCTGCAGATTTCTGCATTCCTGGTGTCACTAGAACCAGACATGGACCCGGGACAAGTCTTATCTCCGCTCCACACAACACAAATTGTTTTTCTTCACAATCTTCCTAATATTTATGGAATGTGGGGACCAAAAACTCTGCCTTAAATCATCACCACTTGCTGACATGTTTTTTCTATTTTTTTGTGAGATATATTAATAAATGTTTCCTTAAATGTATGAGGTTTACATAAATGCAGCGGGAGATTCTCTGGAAGATTTGGCTCTAAACTAAGAAACTGACAGGATTTTAATTGATCAAAGGAGATTAGTTTTCTAAACAAGAACATTCCATCAAATGTGAAGGGGAAAGTTCAGCCATATGTGAAGATGAACATGCGGCAAACCCAGCGCGGCCACCGACTCCACCGCACCCGGTCACGAGGAGCAAATACTGAGCAAGGTGCAATGTGGACGGCTGGGCTGGGGGCATCAAGATCACATGTGACCAGGCCGGCCCGAGGTTAGCAATGGAAAAGCTCCGACCTTGGCCACAAACCAGGAAGACACCGTGGCTCATCCAGAAGATCAGAGGAAATCACTTTTCACCAAGGTTTCTGTCGTTGAATCTCCGACTGTTTTGGGCTTTTATAGATTTGCTTTTTTCATCCAATATATTTATAATGTTACCCAGTTTCTCGTGACTGGCACTGTAGTATAAAAAAACAAAACATTTACGCAATGGGTACACAAGGTTTTTCAGTCGGATTTTCCCTGAAACAGATCTCAGAAAACGCTCTAAAGACTGAATATTCGCATTTCTATGTATGATCGACACGGTGCCATCTTCAGGCTTTTGAGCGTCTCGCTTCAGATTTCAAAATGACGAAAAGAGGCTAAAAGAAGTGACCAACCATTCTACACGAGACCGTTCTTCCAGAGGCTATTTTTCAAGAGGCTGTTCTTCCAGAGGCCGCTCTTCTAGAGGCCGCTCTTCAACAGGCCGCTCTTCAACAGGCCGCTCTTCAACAGGCCGCTCTTCAACAGGCCGTTCGTCAACAGGCCGCTCTTCAACAGGCCGTTCGTCAACAGACTATTCTTCAAGAAGCCGTTCTTCAAGAGACCGTTCTTCAAGAGACCGTTCTTCAAGAGACTGTTCTTCAAGGGACCGTTCTTCAAGGGACCGTTCTTCAAGGGACCGTTCTTCAAGAGACCGTTCTTCAAGAGACCGTTCTTCAAGACTTTTCAGCTTGAAAGACCCTTTATCCTTTAGAAAACAAGTCAATGGGAAGACTCAGGAGTTTCCAGGGAGTCTTTCTCAGGGAGCTTTTAAGCAGCATCTTCTGTTCACACCTGGCTGGTGGTTCCTTCATTGCTACATGAAGAAGAAAAAAAACAACCGGAAAACGCCAGGAAAAAAGGACGACCCAAAAACAATGGAAAGACATTTGAAAAAATTACCAGTGGTCAAAACAACATCCACTTAGGATATAGCCCCCACAAATTGCTAAAAATCAGTGTTGTGTCACATCAAAGCTTTCAGGTCTGGATTTTTTTTTTACATTTTTTTCTTCTACTTCCATGTTCTTTTAGATACTTGATTGTCACGTTTCCTGTAAGATTCACAAAAAAAGATCAATTTTTTTTTCTTCTTGCAGCTTTGAATACCTGGTTGGTAAGAAACCCCCTTATTGTGTGGACAGTAATGTGGATTTCCCATCAAAATAAAAAAGAAGCAAATTCAGAGTATTTGAGGTTTTTAATATGGAGCGAATCCAACCTAAAACCCACTTTACAAAGTGTGAACGTACCCAGAAAAGCCTGATTTGGCCACAATGTCCACACATTTTTTTTCCATCTCTGTATCCCAGGAGCCATATATATATATATATATATATATATATATATATATATATATTTTTTTTAGTCTATATCGTTGTATGGAAGCTTGTGTTTTCCGGGGTGTATTGTATTGGTCATTGACACCATTTGGGCTCCATACACTGTAATTACAGATGGGTTACAGTGATTTGCAGGATCTGCTCCCTCTGTGGCCGTTGGACGAGAGTCGGAGAGTCGCCTCTCACCTGACGGCTCCTCTTTGCACACGTGACGGTGTGATTCTGTGCGTCGCACAAGATAAGCAACGGCAAATTTATATTTTTCATATTTTATTACTTTTGTACAAAGAATTCACTTTTGGAAAAGAAAAGTTTTGTGTTTGTTTTGCAATATTCTGAAAGTAATAACTCACATTTTTCTTTCCACAGATCTACGGGAGGTGAGATTTTTTTGAGTGACAACATTCGCTTTTTATTGGACTTTTTGGAGGTGGAATAAAAACTAAAAATCAGTAATTCTGAATTATTTTTTAATGATGTTAATTTTGCTCATTATAATCACGGTAATATTAAATATGTTTAGTTTCTTTTATGTTTTCCTAATTTTACTTAAAAAAAAAAAAATCCCACCATTTTCAAAAGACCCATGGCTTTTTTTTATTTTTCCACAGATGGCTCGCTTTTTGCATAACGAGCTGTGTTTTTTATTGGTGCCACTTAGGAATACATAATACTTTTTGATCATTTTTTATTTCATTTTATGTGAGGCTAGATGAAGAAACATGGCGTCTCTGGCGCGCAGGCAGCATGGTGATATAGTTTTATTGTACAAGCCATCATAGATGTGACATGTGAATAAAAAGTCACAATCTCACTGCACAATGGTAATCATCACTGTCAGCACGGACGTCACTATGGCATGAGATGGCAGGGGACGTCCTCAGGAGGCCCAAGGGTCAGGGCGGAGCGTTTCCTCATTATCAGGTGCTAGCGAGCAGGTAAGGTACAGTGTCTGTCTCCAGCCCCTCCAGGGACATCAGGATGGGACGATGCAATATTCTATTACTATCTCTGTAATAATCCAATAGCAAAACAATCCACTTTATCTGATCATGAGCGTATTCACTTCTGTGGTTTCAAGCCCCAAGAATTTCAGCCTGGGATATGTCATAGTCAGGTTTGGGAGCATGGCGGTCATATGTATGAAAATATGCCATGTGAAATGCAAGTCACTAGTTACGGACAGTACAGACGGAAGAGTAGTCAGGCAAGCCGGAGTCTGGTAACAGGAGAACTTGTATGGATACAGAGAGTACATAGAAGCGTAGTCAAGTCACAATCTGAGGGTCAGAATTCAAGGAGGGCACGTTATAGAGTTAGGGAGAAAACGGAGATGTGGTCAGGTGACGGTCCGAGGTCAAAAGCCAGGAGGTCATGACAGGAACAGGGAGCGGGCTGTGAGGAGTCACACAACAATCCGGGGTCAAAAAAACAAAGATCGGAACACATGCAGAAACACAGGCCGACAGCACAACTACAGAACCAGAATGTACGACTGGTAAGGTTCTGTGAGAGCATGCTCAGTAAAGAAGAAAATAAATTACCAGGAAGATGGAATACCTGAGTAATCCGCACCTCGCAGAACCAACATGAAAGCCTGCGCTGTCAATCAACCTACCTGCTCAGTAGGTCAGGAAAACACAGCAGAGCATCTCCTAATGTGCAAAATGCTCTGCACACAGGAATCGTGCCACTGACAGCTCAGTAGTCCAGGAAAACACAGCAGAGCATCTCCTAATGTGCAAGATGCTCTGCACACAGGAATCGTGTCACTGACAGCTCAGTAGTCCAGGAAAACACAGCAGAGCATCTCCTAATGTGCAAGATGCTCTGCACATAGGAATCATGACACCATGGATTAGACACACGGTGTCCTTGCATATAATTAGCCATTCTCCTCTCCCCAACCAGGAGGAGCGGTGTGTGTGTGTGTGTGTGTGTGTGTGTGTGTGTGTGTGTGTGTGTGTGTGTGTGTGTGTGTGTGTGTGTGTGGGAGGGGAGGAAGTTTGGGAACCTTTCATATCTCCAATCCAGGGACACCAGGGTTCAGACTCAAGAGATCCAACCAGGATTCTGCCCGAATTTCAGATGTTCTGCTCTGCGGGATCTTTCACTGATCGGATTAGTAATCACGTCTCTAGTTTCAGACGGTTTGCCTTTTGGAAACACTATGTCCAGCTCACGTTGTTGGCTCAGATGGAAGCAATGATTGTGGGGCGATGGAGGGGAGCCGTTGTCTGCAGCAACCAGAGAGGAAAAAAAGGGTGAGCGCCCAGAATCATCGTCCAGGAAATGTATATTACCATATTAAAAGCAATGTTCACTGAAGATCCATTATAAAAGTAGGTAAGTACAAAGGTCATGATACCAGACATTACGCGTTTCGGATAGAGCAGTCCATAGTCAATGCATAATGTCTGGTTACATGATTTTTGTACTTGTCTACATTTTTTTAATGGATCTTCAGTAAACATTGCTTTTAATAACATACACCTCCTGGACTTTGATGCTGGGCGCTCACCCTTTGGGTATGTCCTTTCATGTTCTCTCATTAGGGTATATTATGTATGGAGTCTTTACCAGTGACAGACGCTCCTTACACCTGGGGAAATCCACCGTCCACAGGGCATATGCTGCTGACAGAAACAGATGGATGTACAGATAATGACACAATCCCAGAAACACATTGACCTGGCTGTACTGAAGCGTATGAGATGAAAGCACAGACACAGAAGTCATTCTCCGGAGCTGCGCTCTCCGCTCGCTTTGTTTCCCGTTTTCCCATCTTGTGCACCCAGAACGCTGTCCACACATTTCATTACTTCTGTCCATCATTGACAAAGTCTCATAAATCACCTGAAAGCTGCCAAGCGGAGTTATCACCCAGCAGAGATTAATGAACTTACATAGAATATTCTGGAAAACACTAATTGCAGCCAAATATAAGAGATGAAATTGAAAACAAAAAAGCAGTAAACGTCCGGAGCACGACCCCCGGGGCCGGCCTCGCAGGACTCACGCCTTAGGTACAGTGCACAATATACACCTAGATAGCCTCAGTCATTCTGCAAAATATAAGAACTGGACACGATGTCGGTGACCACATCCGGACCCTCACGGGGAATCCGAGGGGCGAGCAGCTGCCTAAACTCATCCATCAGATCAGTCTCTGGACGCGGCACCAAGGATTGTAGCGGGAAATAATTTCCTTCAGTGAGAAGTCTCCTGCGTGTGGTCAGGTTGTGGGATTACATAGACCACCAATCTGTGAATGGACCACCAACATGTCTACAGTGCAGGACAATCCCGGGGAACAACATGGCCCGACCCCACCACAGTGCTAATGACCCCGAATCCCAAGGCTGAGCCCTACCACCATTACGATCAAGTCCTCCTCCAATCAGAAATGATGGAACCTTTTATTATGGACTTGTAATAGGATGGTCACTGAGCCGCCCATGGCAGATGGAGACCACCAACACCTAGATGACCGCACACCGGCACCAAGGCCCAGTTGTTGCGTCATGGTACATTTTAGCCTTACTGTGGAGGATGACAGGTGATGGTGTGAAGGTTTATACACCGGCATTCGAGGCTATGCGGTCAGGATACAGAGGTCGCCTCGTCTGATGCATTGGGGGATGACAGGGGATGGTATTGAGGTTTATACACTGGTATTCGAGGCTATGAGGTCAGGATACAGAGCTCGCCTCGTCTCATGGATTGGGGGGATGACAGGTGACGGTGTGGAGGTTTATTATACCGGCATCCGAGGCTATGCGGTCAGGATACAGAGCTCGCCTCGTCTCATGGATTGGGGGATGACAGGTGACGATGTTGAGGTTTATTATACCGGCATCCGAGGCTATGCGGTCAGGATACAGAGCTCGCCTCGTCTCATGGATTGGGGGATGTGAGCAAGGATGGTTGACCTTAGGGAGATCAACACCCACCACTGCGGAGACACCATCACGTGTTTCTCAACGCAGTGATTCTAGAGCAATGCCCCCTGGGAAATATTCAAAGCAAGAAGGCCTGGGGGATGACAGGTGACGGTGTTGAGGTTTATACACCAGCATCCGAGGCTATGCAGTCAGGATACAGAGCTCGCCTCATCTGATGGATTGGGGGATGACAGGTGACGGTGTTGAGATTTATACAGCGGCATCAGAGGCTATGCAGTCAGGATACAGAGCTCGCCTCGTCTCATGGATTCGGGGGATGACAGGTGACGGTGTTGAGGTCTACACACCGGCATCCGAGGCTATGCAGTCAGGATACAGAGCTCACCTCGTCTGATGGATTCGGGGGATGACAGGTGACGGTGTTGAGGTCTACACACCGGCATCCGAGGCTATGCGGTCAGGATACAGAGCTCGCCTCGTCTGATGGATTCGGGGGATGACAGGTGACGGTGTTGAGGTCTATACACCGGCATCCGAGGCTATGCGGTCAGGATACAGAGCTCGCCTCGTCTGATGGATTCGGGGGATGACAGGTGACGGTGTTGAGGTCTATACACTGGCATCCGAGGCTATGCGGTCAGGATACAGAGCTCGCCTCGTCTGATGGATTCGGGGGATGACAGGTGACGGTGTTGAGGTCTATAAACTGGCATCCGAGGCTATGCGGTCAGGTTACAGAGCTCGCCTCGTCTGATGGATTCGGGGGATGACAGGTGACAGTGTTGAGGTCTATACACCGGCATCCGAGGCTATGCGGTCAGGTTACAGAGCTCGCCTCGTCTGATGGATTCGGGGGATGACAGGTGACGGTGTTGAGGTCTATACACTGGCATCCGAGGCTATGCGGTCAGGATACAGAGCTCGCCTCGTCTGATGGATTCGGGGGATGACAGGTGACGGTGTTGAGGTTTATACACCGGCATCCGAGGCTATGCAGTCAGGATACAGAGCTCACCTCGTCTGATGGATTCGGGGGATGACAGGTGACGGTGTTGAGGTCTACACACCGGCATCCGAGGCTATGCGGTCAGGATACAGAGCTCGCCTCGTCTGATGGATTCGGGGGATGACAGGTGACGGTGTTGAGGTCTATACACCGGCATCCGAGGCTATGCGGTCAGGATACAGAGCTCGCCTCGTCTGATGGATTCGGGGGATGACAGGTGACGGTGTTGAGGTCTATACACTGGCATCCGAGGCTATGCGGTCAGGATACAGAGCTCGCCTCGTCTGATGGATTCGGGGGATGACAGGTGACGGTGTTGAGGTCTATAAACTGGCATCCGAGGCTATGCGGTCAGGTTACAGAGCTCGCCTCGTCTGATGGATTCGGGGGATGACAGGTGACAGTGTTGAGGTCTATACACCGGCATCCGAGGCTATGCGGTCAGGTTACAGAGCTCGCCTCGTCTGATGGATTCGGGGGATGACAGGTGACGGTGTTGAGGTCTATACACTGGCATCCGAGGCTATGCGGTCAGGATACAGAGCTCGCCTCGTCTGATGGATTCGAGGGATGACAGGTGACGGTGTTGAGGTCTATACACCGGCATCCAAGGCTATGCGGTCAGGATACAGAGCTCGCCTCGTCTGATGGATTCGGGGGATGACAGGTGACGGTGTTGAGGTCTATACACCGGCATCCGAGGCTATGCGGTCAGGATACAGAGCTCGCCTCGTCTGATGGATTGGGGGATGACAGGTGACGGTGTTGAGGTCTATACACCGGCATCCGAGACTATGCGGTCAGGATACAGAGCTCGCCTCGTCTGATGGATTGGGGAATGACTTGCTGCCTCCTCACCAATTAACTCTGGAACATCTCGGAGTCTTGTGAAAACACAAGCACCTTCTAAATGATCCTAAATGATCTATTTCCCTTCTGAATATAGAGGTACGAGCGCTGCATTTCCAGCTGTACAATGTTTACTTTTTCGTTTTCTTGCTTTTTTTTCTTTCTAACAATCCTGTTTGTTTCCCTGTGTTGATTATTCAAAGCAGATGTGCTGTATCCGAGGACCTGCCCTTCTATCTTCTCGCAGCTGGCCCGGAATTGCAGGGTTTCAGGAATTAAAGGGAACGAGGGGAGAGAAATAAAGCTGAGGGAATAGCGCCCCTGTGGCCGGTGCCTACCTGTGCGGACCCTTCCCCTCCTCACCAGCGCTGCCATACACAGTGTCCAACCCCCACCCACCCCCACCCCCGTCTCCTGCACATCCAATGGGTGAAGCATCTTCACAGGTCATAATAAGCCACTAAAGGTCAGAGGTCCCTAGAGCTCTGGTGTGGCCGGAGAAGAGACATATCACTCCGAGGACAGGCTTCTTGGAGATGACCCTGAGGACATCCACGACCCTCTGACTCTACAAGAACGGCTCCGCACTGAAGCCCCCAGTAATCCGGGAGCATCAATGTTTCACCGGTCTTCTCACTAATCTGATGCTTGCTCTTTTGGGGTATGAGATGTCCACCCATGGAGGTCCGGGCAGCACCTGTACAAATTCTCATGATTTATTGAAGAGGTCCTTTTCATACCCCAATCTCTCCCTACCCTGCACCCATGTTTGTCCCTACTCTCCACCTTTATGGATTCCAACCTTGTGCCTTCTCAAAGCTCTGTTCTCATCAGGAGAAGCAGAAGCTTTGTTTTTCCTCCCTGCAGAGCAGCGCTCCTGATGACCCATGCTATTAGTATTACCTGCACTAGAAGCAGCAGGACCAAAGGCTCGGACTAGTGATTAATATGCAGATAGGACACCTCAGGCTTAGTAATGTACAGAGGGGCTAGAGGAGAATGTGCCCAATACTCGTAGGTGCAGCACAGTTACAGACTTGTGCCCCGCAGAATACTGCTCAGATTGTCGCCGCTATGACAGGAATGCCGGGGATACTTGATGATGCGCGTTTGTAGCTGTAATATTGGAGAGATGAGATAATCCCCAGTAACGATGGCTGGCACAGGTGAGGAATGTGACTGCTGCAGACGCTCAGCTCTGCTGTATCAGGCGGCCGGGCGGATAGTCAGCTGCGTCCCAGCGCCCTCTGCTGGTCAGAGAAGGCAGGCACAGCCCGGCAGAAATCACAGGAGGAAGATAGATGACAGCCCGGACTTCACTGCTTCCCGGAGGATGAAGATGCCGAGAGCCGCACACCGGTGCATGGGACAATCTCATGTTTATATGGAAAGAAAAAGAAAAATTCAAAGTCCTCAGATGATGATCCCTCTTTGGAAATAAGTGATACTGCACCTCTCGCAGGGGTGAGAATTTAAGAAAGTAACCGTTGCTTCTAATAAATCATCAGTACAAGTGAAAAATAAGAAACCCTGTGATAATCTGAGCAGACAAATCTGATTATTTCTCCTCTCAGGGTACAGTCACACTTAAGCGACGCTCCAGCAATCCCAACAGCAATCTGAACTGGTCAGGATCGCTGGTGCGTCACTACATGGTCGCTGGTGAGCTGTCAATCAGGCAGATCTCACCAGCAACCAGTGACCAGCCCCCAGCCAGCAGCGACGCGTGGAAGCGATGCTGTGCTTGGTAACTAAGGTAAATATCGGGTAACCAAGCGCTTGGTTACCCGATATTTACCTTGGTTACCAGCGCACACCGCTTAGCGCTGGCTCACTGCACTCCTAGCCAGAGTACACATCGGGTTAATAAGCAAACTGCTTTGCTTATTTACCCGTGTACTCTGTCTACGCGTGCAGGGAGCCAGCACTGGCAGCCTGAGAGTGGCAGACGCTAGTAACCAAGGTAAATATTGGGTAACCAAGCAAAGGGCTTTGCTTCATTACCCGATATTTACCTTGGTTACAGCTTATCGCAGGCTGCCAGACGCCGGCTCCCTGCACATTCAGATCATTGCTCTCTCGCTGTGAAACACAGCCGATGTGTGCTTCATAGCGGGAGCGCAACGCCCAAAAAATGAACCAGCACTGTGTGTAACGAGCAGCGATCTCACAGCAGGGGCCAGATCGCTTCTCAGTGTCACACACAGCAACATCGCGGATGAGGTCACTGGTGCGTCACAAAACCGTGACTCAGCAGCAATCTCGCTATGTGAGAAGTGCCCCTCAGATGATCTTTTAATCTCAGAATTTTCAATTTACAAACACAATCTGTTTCCTGACAAACGACAGTTGGTGCTCATAAAGTTCTATGGAGAACTGTGCCGTTCCAGGAGAACTTGCAGCAGATCGTCTGTGTCGGCCGCCAGCTCCTCCATTCTCCATAGAACTTCATGAGCACCAACTGTCCTCTCCTCTCTCAGTGATTGGAAAGTCAGTGTTCAGTAAGGACAGATATTACCCATGAACTTAAGGTGAAAGATCGGTCCAGGAGGAGAAGGACGCAGATTCTCTGAGGAGGAGAAGGACGCAGATTCTCTGAGGAGGAGAAGGACGCAGATTCTCTGAGGAGGAGAAGGACGCAGATTCTCTGAGGAGGAGAAGGACGCAGATTCTCTGAGGAGGAGAAGGACGCAGATTCTCTGAGGAGGAGAAGGACGCAGATTCTCTGAGGAGGAGAAGGACGCAGATTCTCTGAGAAGATGTGTAACAAAGTTACTTATTTTCATGTGAGCTATGAGATTAACTGGACAGTGAGTGTTTGTGTCTTTACTAGAAATAAGCGGACTCGCAGATACCCGGGACCGGCGCGTCCCTGTTCTCTTTTTTTTTTAAAAAATCCGGATCCGATCCGGAATCCCGCTCCCATATAAGTCTATGGGGATCAGAATCCAGAGATTAAAAACGTTGGTCAGTTGTAGAAGGGATAGGGGAATGGAAGAGCACGCAGTTTACTTACCAAGGCTCCAGCATGGCTGTACACTGCTCCCAGGCCACTAATTACTGCTCATCCACATGCATTGCTTTACCCGACCACCGGCGCCTGTGATTACCTGTGATCATCGCATCAGGGCAATCGGGAAGAGCTGGGTAAAGCACAGAGCTTGTCGCATCTAATAGACTGGTGGGCAACTGCAGGCTGCTATTTTTAGGCTGGGGGCGGTCCGATGGCCCTTCCCAGCCTGAGAATACGAGCCCCAGCTGTTGGGCTTCATCATGGCTGGGTATCAAAATTGGGAGAACTGCACGCCATTTTTTAAAATGAATTTATATAAATAAAAAAAACCTGCATACGGTTCCTCTTATTTTGATACACAGCCAAGATAAGCGTAGGGCTGGGGGCTGCAGCCTGTAACCGTATGCTTTATCTGTGCTGCGTATCATAATATGGGGGGACTCTATACCAATTGTTTTATTTATTTTAATACCGCAATACTGACCCGCAGATAGCACCTGTGAATGGTTGCAGACACACGCTGTCACTCAGGCTGGGGGCATGTCTGACTGCAACTAATCACAGACGCAAGGACGGCCGGTGGCGGGGAGAGCAGGGAAAGCAGTGCATATGTGATGAGATAATGTGCAGCACTGCAAGTGAATGAGTGACCTGGACGCAGTTTGCCACCATGACGGAGCCTCAGTACGCATGAAGCGCTCGTTTCATTCTTATTTTCTTTATTATTCCTTTATTTATTTATTTTTTTTAATTTCTCGAGTGCTGGATCAAACCCCTGGAACCCCTGGAGTGCTATTGAAACCTCGTGGATTTGGACTTTGACAGTCCGGGTCCGCTTATCCATAGTCTTCACCTTTCTTCTCCGCTTACCCCTAGTCTTCACCTTTCTTCTCCGCTTATCCTTAGTCTTCACCTTTCTTCTCCGCTTATCCTTAGTCTTCACCTTTCTTCTCCGCTTATCCATAGTCTTCACCTTTCTTCTCCGCTTATCCCTAGTCTTCACCTTTCTTCTCCGCTTATCCCTAGTCTTCACCTTTCTTCTCCACTTATCCATAGTCTTCACCTTTCTTCTCCACTTATCTCTAGTCTTCACCTTTCTTCTCCGCTTACCCCTAGTCTTCACCTTTCTTCTCCGCTTATCCTTAGTCTTCACCTTTCTTCTCCGCTTACCCCTAGTCTTCACCTTTCTTCTCCGCTTATCCTTAGTCTTCACCTTTCTTCTCCGCTTACCCCTAGTCTTCACCTTTCTTCTCCGCTTATCCTTAGTCTTCACCTTTCTTCTCCGCTTACCCCTAGTCTTCACCTTTCTTCTCCGCTTATCCTTAGTCTTCACCTTTCTTCTCCGCTTATCCCTAGTCTTCACCTTTCTTCTCCGCTTACCCCTAGCCTTCACCTTTCTTCCCCGCTTACCCCTAGTCTTCACCTTTCTTCTCCGCTTACCCCTAGTCTTCACAATTCTTATCCGCTTATCCCTAGTCTTCACATTTCTTCTCCGCTTATCCATAGTCTTCACCTTTCTTCTCCGCTTATCCCTAGTCTTCACATTTCTTCTCCGCTTACCCCTAGTCTTCACCATTTTTCTCCGCTTATCCCTAGTCTTCACATTTCTTCTCCACTTATCCCTAGTCTTCACCTTTCTTCTCCGCTTATCCCTAGTCTTCACCTTTCTTCTCCGCTTATCCTTAGTCTTCACCTTTCTTCTCCGCTTATCCTTAGTCTTCACCTTTCTTCTCCGCTTATCCATAGTCTTCACCTTTCTTCTCCGCTTATCCTTAGTCTTCACCTTTCTTCTCCGCTTATCCTTAGTCTTCACCTTTCTTCTCCGCTTATCCATAGTCTTCACCTTTCTTCTCCGCTTATCCCTAGTCTTCACATTTCTTCTCCACTTATCCTTAGTCTTCACCTTTCTTCTCCGCTTATCCCTAGTCTTCACCTTTCTTCTCCGCTTACCCTTAGTCTTTACCTTATTTCTCCGCTTATCCCTAGTCTTCACCTTTCTTCTCCGCTTATCCCTAGTCTTCACATTTCTTCTCCGCTTATCCCTAGTCTTCACCTTTCTTCTCCACTTATCCCAAGTCTTCACCTTTCTTCTCCGCTTACCCCTAGTCTTCACCTTTCTTCTCCGCTTATCCTTAGTCTTCACCTTTCTTCTCCGCTTATCCTTAGTCTTCACCTTTCTTCTCCGCTTATCCATAGTCTTCACCTTTCTTCTCCGCTTATCCCTAGTCTTCACCTTTCTTCTCCGCTTATCCCTAGTCTTCACCTTTCTTCTCCACTTATCCATAGTCTTCACCTTTCTTCTCCACTTATCTCTAGTCTTCACCTTTCTTCTCCGCTTACCCCTAGTCTTCACCTTTCTTCTCCGCTTATCCTTAGTCTTCACCTTTCTTCTCCGCTTACCCCTAGTCTTCACCTTTCTTCTCCGCTTATCCTTAGTCTTCACCTTTCTTCTCCGCTTACCCCTAGTCTTCACCTTTCTTCTCCGCTTATCCTTAGTCTTCACCTTTCTTCTCCGCTTACCCCTAGTCTTCACCTTTCTTCTCCGCTTATCCTTAGTCTTCACCTTTCTTCTCCGCTTATCCCTAGTCTTCACCTTTCTTCTCCGCTTACCCCTAGCCTTCACCTTTCTTCTCCGCTTACCCCTAGTCTTCACCTTTCTTCTCCGCTTACCCCTAGTCTTCACAATTCTTATCCGCTTATCCCTAGTCTTCACATTTCTTCTCCGCTTATCCATAGTCTTCACCTTTCTTCTCCGCTTATCCCTAGTCTTCACATTTCTTCTCCGCTTACCCCTAGTCTTCACCATTTTTCTCCGCTTATCCCTAGTCTTCACATTTCTTCTCCACTTATCCCTAGTCTTCACCTTTCTTCTCCGCTTATCCCTAGTCTTCACCTTTCTTCTCCGCTTATCCTTAGTCTTCACCTTTCTTCTCCGCTTATCCTTAGTCTTCACCTTTCTTCTCCGCTTATCCATAGTCTTCACCTTTCTTCTCCGCTTATCCTTAGTCTTCACCTTTCTTCTCCGCTTATCCTTAGTCTTCACCTTTCTTCTCCGCTTATCCATAGTTTTCACCTTTCTTCTCCGCTTATCCCTAGTCTTCACATTTCTTCTCCACTTATCCTTAGTCTTCACCTTTCTTCTCCGCTTATCCCTAGTCTTCACCTTTCTTCTCCGCTTACCCTTAGTCTTTACCTTATTTCTCCGCTTATCCCTAGTCTTCACCTTTCTTCTCCGCTTATCCCTAGTCTTCACATTTCTTCTCCGCTTATCCCTAGTCTTCACCTTTCTTCTCCACTTATCCCAAGTCTTCACCTTTCTTCTCCGCTTATCCCTAGTCTTCACCTTTCTTCTCCGCTTATCCCTAGTCTTCACCTTTCTTCTCCGCTTATCCTTAGTCTTCACCTTTCTTCTCCACTTATCCCTAGTCTTCACCTTTCTTCTCCACTTATCCTTAGTCTTCACCTTTCTTCTCCGCTTATCCCTAGTCTTCACCTTTCTTCTCCGCTTACCCCTAGTCTTCACCTTTCTTCTCCGCTTACCCCTAGTCTTCACCATTTTTCTCCGCTTATCCTTAGTCTTCACCTTTCTTCTCCGCTTATCCCTAGTCTTCACCTTTCTTCTCCGCTTACCCTTAGTCTTTACCTTTCTTCTCCGCTTATCCCTAGTCTTCACTTTTCCTCTCCGCTTATCCCTAGTCTTCACCTTTCTTCTCCGCTTATCCTTAGTCTTCACCTTTCTTCTCCGCTTATCCCTAGTCTTCACCTTTCTTCTCCGCTTACCCTTAGTCTTCACCTTTCTTCTCCACTTATCCCTAGTCTTCACTTTTCCTCTCCGCTTATCCCTAGTCTTCACCTTTCTTCTCCGCTTATCCTTAGTCTTCACCTTTCTTCTCCACTTATCCTTAGTCTTCACCTTTCTTCTCCGCTTATCCCTAGTCTTCACCTTTCTTCTCCGCTTACCCCTAGTCTTCACCTTTCTTCTCCGCTTATCCTTAGTCTTCACCTTTCTTCTCCGCTTATCCCTAGTCTTCACCTTTCTTCTCCGCTTATCCCTAGTCTTCACCTTTCTTCTCCGCTTATCCCTAGTCTTCACCTTTCTTCTCCGCTTACCCTTAGTCTTTACCTTATTTCTCCGCTTATCCCTAGTCTTCACCTTTCTTCTCCGCTTACCCCTAGTCTTCACCATTTTTCTCCGCTTATCCCTAGTCTTCACATTTCTTCTCCACTTATCCCTAGTCTTCACCTTTCTTCTCCGCTTATCCCTAGTCTTCACCTTTCTTCTCCGCTTATCCTTAGTCTTCACCTTTCTTCTCCGCTTATCCTTAGTCTTCACCTTTCTTCTCCGCTTATCCATAGTCTTCACCTTTCTTCTCCGCTTATCCTTAGTCTTCACCTTTCTTCTCCGCTTATCCTTAGTCTTCACCTTTCTTCTCCGCTTATCCATAGTCTTCACCTTTCTTCTCCGCTTATCCCTAGTCTTCACATTTCTTCTCCACTTATCCTTAGTCTTCACCTTTCTTCTCCGCTTATCCCTAGTCTTCACCTTTCTTCTCCGCTTACCCTTAGTCTTTACCTTATTTCTCCGCTTATCCCTAGTCTTCACCTTTCTTCTCCGCTTATCCCTAGTCTTCACATTTCTTCTCCGCTTATCCCTAGTCTTCACCTTTCTTCTCCACTTATCCCAAGTCTTCACCTTTCTTCTCCGCTTACCCCTAGTCTTCACCTTTCTTCTCCGCTTATCCTTAGTCTTCACCTTTCTTCTCCGCTTATCCTTAGTCTTCACCTTTCTTCTCCGCTTATCCATAGTCTTCACCTTTCTTCTCCGCTTATCCCTAGTCTTCACCTTTCTTCTCCGCTTATCCCTAGTCTTCACCTTTCTTCTCCACTTATCCATAGTCTTCACCTTTCTTCTCCACTTATCTCTAGTCTTCACCTTTCTTCTCCGCTTACCCCTAGTCTTCACCTTTCTTCTCCGCTTATCCTTAGTCTTCACCTTTCTTCTCCGCTTACCCCTAGTCTTCACCTTTCTTCTCCGCTTATCCTTAGTCTTCACCTTTCTTCTCCGCTTACCCCTAGTCTTCACCTTTCTTCTCCGCTTATCCTTAGTCTTCACCTTTCTTCTCCGCTTACCCCTAGTCTTCACCTTTCTTCTCCGCTTATCCTTAGTCTTCACCTTTCTTCTCCGCTTATCCCTAGTCTTCACCTTTCTTCTCCGCTTACCCCTAGCCTTCACCTTTCTTCTCCGCTTACCCCTAGTCTTCACCTTTCTTCTCCGCTTACCCCTAGTCTTCACAATTCTTATCCGCTTATCCCTAGTCTTCACATTTCTTCTCCGCTTATCCATAGTCTTCACCTTTCTTCTCCGCTTATCCCTAGTCTTCACATTTCTTCTCCGCTTACCCCTAGTCTTCACCATTTTTCTCCGCTTATCCCTAGTCTTCACATTTCTTCTCCACTTATCCCTAGTCTTCACCTTTCTTCTCCGCTTATCCCTAGTCTTCACCTTTCTTCTCCGCTTATCCTTAGTCTTCACCTTTCTTCTCCGCTTATCCTTAGTCTTCACCTTTCTTCTCCGCTTATCCATAGTCTTCACCTTTCTTCTCCGCTTATCCTTAGTCTTCACCTTTCTTCTCCGCTTATCCTTAGTCTTCACCTTTCTTCTCCGCTTATCCATAGTTTTCACCTTTCTTCTCCGCTTATCCCTAGTCTTCACATTTCTTCTCCACTTATCCTTAGTCTTCACCTTTCTTCTCCGCTTATCCCTAGTCTTCACCTTTCTTCTCCGCTTACCCTTAGTCTTTACCTTATTTCTCCGCTTATCCCTAGTCTTCACCTTTCTTCTCCGCTTATCCCTAGTCTTCACATTTCTTCTCCGCTTATCCCTAGTCTTCACCTTTCTTCTCCACTTATCCCAAGTCTTCACCTTTCTTCTCCGCTTATCCCTAGTCTTCACCTTTCTTCTCCGCTTATCCCTAGTCTTCACCTTTCTTCTCCGCTTATCCTTAGTCTTCACCTTTCTTCTCCACTTATCCCTAGTCTTCACCTTTCTTCTCCACTTATCCTTAGTCTTCACCTTTCTTCTCCGCTTATCCCTAGTCTTCACCTTTCTTCTCCGCTTACCCCTAGTCTTCACCTTTCTTCTCCGCTTACCCCTAGTCTTCACCATTTTTCTCCGCTTATCCTTAGTCTTCACCTTTCTTCTCCGCTTATCCCTAGTCTTCACCTTTCTTCTCCGCTTACCCTTAGTCTTTACCTTTCTTCTCCGCTTATCCCTAGTCTTCACTTTTCCTCTCCGCTTATCCCTAGTCTTCACCTTTCTTCTCCGCTTATCCTTAGTCTTCACCTTTCTTCTCCGCTTATCCCTAGTCTTCACCTTTCTTCTCCGCTTACCCTTAGTCTTCACCTTTCTTCTCCACTTATCCCTAGTCTTCACTTTTCCTCTCCGCTTATCCCTAGTCTTCACCTTTCTTCTCCGCTTATCCTTAGTCTTCACCTTTCTTCTCCGCTTATCCCTAGTCTTCACCTTTCTTCTCCGCTTACCCCTAGTCTTCACCTTTCTTCTCCGCTTATCCTTAGTCTTCACCTTTCTTCTCCGCTTATCCCTAGTCTTCACCTTTCTTCTCCGCTTATCCCTAGTCTTCACCTTTCTTCTCCGTTTATCCCTAGTCTTCACATTTCTTCTCCGCTTATCCTTAGTCTTCACCTTTCTTCTCCGCTTATCCCTAGTCTTCACCTTTCTTCTTCGCTTACCCCTAGTCTTCACATTTCTTCTCCACTTATCCATAGTCTTCACCTTTCTTCTCCGTTTATCCCTAGTCTTCACATTTCTTCTCCGCTTATCCCTAGTCTTCACCTTTCTTCTCCGCTTATCCCTAGTCTTCACCTTTCTTCTCCGTTTATCCCTAGTCTTCACATTTCTTCTCCGCTTATCCTTAGTCTTCACCTTTCTTCTCCGCTTATCCCTAGTCTTCACCTTTCTTCTCCGCTTACCCCTAGTCTTCACCTTTCTTCTCCGCTTACCCCTAGTCTTCACCATTTTTCTCCGCTTATCCTTAGTCTTCACCTTTCTTCTCCGCTTAGCCCTAGTCTTCACCTTTCTTCTCCGCTTACCCCTAGTCTTCACCTTTCTTCTCCGCTTACCCCTAGTCTTCACCTTTCTTCTCCGCTTACCCCTAGTCTTCACCTTTCTTCTCCGCTTATCCCTAGTCTTCACATTTCTTCTCCGCTTATCCTTAGTCTTCACCTTTCTTCTCCGCTTATCCCTAGTCTTCACCTTTCTTCTCCGCTTATCCTTAGTCTTCACCTTTCTTCTCCGCTTATCCCTAGTCTTCACCTTTCTTCTCCGCTTATCCCTAGTCTTCACCTTTCTTCTCCGCTTACCCCTAGTCTTCACCATTTTTCTCCGCTTATCCTTAGTCTTCACCTTTCTTCTCCGCTTATCCATAGTCTTCACCTTTCTTCTCCGCTTACCCCTAGTCTTCACATTTCTTCTCCGCTTACCCCTAGTCTTCACCTTTCTTCTCCGTTTACCCCTAGTCTTCACCTTTCTTCTCTGCTTATCCCTAGTCTTCACCTTTCTTCTCCGCTTATCCCTAGTCTTCACCTTTCTTCTCCGCTTATCCCTAGTCTTCACCTTTTTTCTCCGCGTATCCCTAATCTTCACTTTTCTTCTCCGCTTATCCCTAATCTTCACTTATCTTCTCCGCTTATCCCTAGTCTTCACCTTTCTTTTCCGCTTACCCCTAGTCTTCACATTTATTCTCCGCTTACCCCTAGTCTACACCTTTCTTCTCCGCTTACCCCTAGTCTTCACTTTTCTGCTCCGCTTACCCCTAGTCTTCACCTTTCTTTTCCGCTTACCCCTAGTCTTCACATTTATTCTCCGCTTACCCCTAGTCTTCACCTTTCTTCTCCGCTTACCCCTAGTCTTCACCTTTCTTCTCCGCTTACCCCTAGTCTTCACCTTTCTTCTCCGCTTATCCCTAGTCTTCACCTTTCTTCTCCGCTTACCCCTAGTCTTCACCATTTTTCTCCGCTTATCCTTAGTCTTCACCTTTCTTCTCCGCTTATCCATAGTCTTCACCTTTCTTCTCCGCTTACCCTAAGTCTTTACCTTTCTTCTCCGCTTACCCCTAGTCTTCACCTTTCTTCTCAGCTTATCCCTAGTCTTCACCTTTCTTCTCCGCTTACCCCTAGTCTTCACATTTCTTCTCCGCTTACCCCTAGTCTTCACCTTTCTTCTCTGCTTATCCCTAGTCTTCACCTTTCTTCTCCGCTTACCCCTAGTCTTCACCTTTCTTCTCCGTTTACCCCTAGTCTTCACCTTTCTTCTCCGCTTATCCCTAGTCTTCACCTTTCTTCTCTGCTTATCCCTAGTCTTCACCTTTCTTCTCCGCTTATCCCTAGTCTTCACCTTTCTTCTCCGCTTATCCCTAGTCTTCACCTTTCTTCTCCGCTTACCCCTAGTCTTCACCTTTCCTCTCCGCTTATCCCTAGTCTTCACCTTTCTTCTCCGCTTATCCCTAGTCTTCACCTTTCTTCTCCGCTTACCCCTAGTCTTCACCTTTCTTCTCCGCTTACCCCTAGTCTTCACCTTTTTTCTCCGTGTATCCCTAATCTTCACTTTTCTTCTCCGCTTACCCCTAGTCTTCACCTTTCTTCTCTGCTTATCCCTAGTCTTCACCTTTCTTCTCCGCTTACCCCTAGTCTTCACCTTTCTTCTCCGTTTACCCCTAGTCTTCACCTTTTTTTTCCGCGTATCCCTAATCTTCACTTTTCTTCTCCGCTTACCCCTAGTCTTCACCTTTCTTCTCTGCTTATCCCTAGTCTTCACCTTTCTTCTCCGCTTATCCCTAGTCTTCACCTTTTTTCTCCGCTTATCCTTAGTCTTCACCTTTCTTCTCCGCTTACCCCTAGTCTTCACATTTCTTCTCCGCTTACCCCTAGTCTTCACCTTTCTTCTCCGCTTATCCCTAATCTTCACTTTTCTTCTCCGCTTATCCCTAGTCTTCACCTTTCTTCTCCGCTTACCCCTAGTCTTCACCTTTCTTCTCCGCTTATCCTTAGTCTTCACCTTTCTTCTCCGCTTACCCCTAGTCTTCACCTTTCTTCTCTGCTTATCCCTAGTCTTCACCTTTCTTCTCCGCTTACCCCTAGTCTTCACCTTTCTTCTCCGTTTACCCCTAGTCTTCACCTTTCTTCTCTGCTTATCCCTAGTCTTCACCTTTCTTCTCCGCTTATCCCTAGTCTTCACCTTTTTTCTCCGCTTATCCTTAGTCTTCACATTTCTTCTCCGCTTACCCCTAGTCTTCACCTTTCTTCTCCGCTTACCCCTAGTCTTCACCTTTCTTCTCCGCTTATCCCTAATCTTCACTTTTCTTCTCCGCTTATCCCTAGTCTTCACCTTTCTTCTCCGCTTACCCCTAGTCTTCACCTTTCTTCTCCGCTTATCCTTAGTCTTCACCTTTCTTCTCCGCTTATCCCTAGTCTTCACCTTTCTTCTCCGCTTACCCCTAGTCTTCACATTTCTTCTCCGCTTACCCCTAGTCTTCACCTTTCTTCTCCGCTTATCCCTAGTCTTCACCTTTCTTCTCCGCTTATCCCTAATCTTCACTTTTCTTCTCCGCTTATCCCTAGTCTTCACCTTTCTTCTCCGCTTACCCCTAGTCTTCACCTTTCTTCTCCGCTTATCCTTAGTCTTCACCTTTCTTCTCCGCTTACCCCTAGTCTTCACCTTTCTTCTCCGCTTACCCCTAGTCTTCACCTTTCTTCTCCGCTTACCCCTAGTCTTCACCTTTCTTCTCCGCTTATCCTTAGTCTTCACCTTTCTTCTCCGCTTACCCCTAGTCTTCACCTTTCTTCTCCGCTTATCCCTAGTCTTCACCTTTCTTCTCCGCTTATCCCTAGTCTTCACATTTCTTCTCCGCTTATCCTTAGTCTTCACCTTTCTTCTCCGCTTATCCCTAGTCTTCACCTTTCTTCTCCGCTTACCCCTAGTCTTCACCATTTTTCTCCGCTTACCCCTAGTCTTCACCTTTCTTCTCAGCTTATCCCTAGTCTTCACCTTTCTTCTCCGCTTACCCCTAGTCTTCACCTTTCTTCTCCGCTTACCCCTAGTCTTCACCTTTCTTCTCTGCTTATCCCTAGTCTTCACCTTTCTTCTCCGCTTACCCCTAGTCTTCACCTTTCTTCTCCGTTTACCCCTAGTCTTCACCTTTCTTCTCTGCTTATCCCTAGTCTTCACCTTTCTTCTCCGCTTATCCCTAGTCTTCACCTTTTTTCTCCGCTTATCCTTAGTCTTCACATTTCTTCTCCGCTTACCCCTAGTCTTCACCTTTCTTCTCCGCTTACCCCTAGTCTTCACCTTTCTTCTCCGCTTATACCTAATCTTCACTTTTCTTCTCCGCTTATCCCTAGTCTTCACCTTTCTTCTCCGCTTACCCCTAGTCTTCACCTTTCTTCTCCGCTTATCCTTAGTCTTCACCTTTCTTCTCCGCTTATCCCTAGTCTTCACCTTTCTTCTCCGCTTACCCCTAGTCTTCACATTTCTTCTCCGCTTACCCCTAGTCTTCACCTTTCTTCTCCGCTTATCCCTAGTCTTCACCTTTCTTCTCCGCTTATCCCTAATCTTCACTTTTCTTCTCCGCTTATCCCTAGTCTTCACCTTTCTTCTCCGCTTACCCCTAGTCTTCACCTTTCTTCTCCGCTTACCCCTAGTCTTCACCTTTTTTCTCCGCTTATCCTTAGTCTTCACATTTCTTCTCCGCTTACCCCTAGTCTTCACCTTTCTTCTCCGCTTACCCCTAGTCTTCACCTTTCTTCTCCGCTTACCCCTAGTCTTCACCTTTCTTCTCCGCTTACCCCTAGTCTTCACCTTTCTTCTCCGCTTACCCCTAGTCTTCACCTTTCTTCTCCGCTTACCCCTAGTCTTCACCTTTCTTCTCCGCTTATCCCTAGTCTTCACCTTTCTTCTCCGCTTACCCCTAGTCTTCACCTTTCTTCTCCGCTTACCCCTAGTCTTCACCTTTCTTCTCCGCTTATCCCTAGTCTTCACCTTTCTTCTCCGCTTATCCCTAGTCTTCACATTTCTTCTCCGCTTATCCTTAGTCTTCACCTTTCTTCTCCGCTTATCCCTAGTCTTCACCTTTCTTCTCCGCTTATTCTTAGTCTTCACCTTTCTTCTCCGCTTATCCCTAGTCTTCACCTTTCTTCTCCGCTTATCCCTAGTCTTCACATTTCTTCTCCGCTTATCCTTAGTCTTCACCTTTCTTCTCCGCTTATCCCTAGTCTTCACCTTTCTTCTCCGCTTACCCCTAGTCTTCACCATTTTTCTCCGCTTACCCCTAGTCTTCACCTTTCTTCTCAGCTTATCCCTAGTCTTCACCTTTCTTCTCCGCTTACCCCTAGTCTTCACCTTTCTTTTCTGCTTATCCCTAGTCTTCACATTTCTTCTCCGCTTATCCCTAGTCTTCACATTTCTTCTCCGCTTACCCCTAGTCTTCACCTTTCTTCTCAGCTTATCCCTAGTCTTCACCTTTCTTCTCCGCTTACCCCTAGTCTTCACATTTCTTCTCCGCTTACCCCTAGTCTTCACCTTTCTTCTCTGCTTATCCCTAGTCTTCACCTTTCTTCTCCGCTTACCCCTAGTCTTCACCTTTCTTCTCCGTTTACCCCTAGTCTTCACCTTTCTTCTCTGCTTATCCCTAGTCTTCACCTTTCTTCTCCGCTTATCCCTAGTCTTCACCTTTCTTCTCCGCTTATCCCTAGTCTTCACCTTTTTTCTCCGCGTATCCCTAATCTTCACTTTTCTTCTCCGCTTATCCCTAATCTTCACTTATCTTCTCCGCTTATCCCTAGTCTTCACCTTTCTTTTCCGCTTACCCCTAGTCTTCACATTTATTCTCCGCTTACCCCTAGTCTTCACCTTTCTTCTCCGCTTACCCCTAGTCTTCACCTTTCTTCTCCGCTTACCCCTAGTCTTCACCTTTCTTTTCCGCTTACCCCTAGTCTTCACCTTTCTTCTCCGCTTACCCCTAGTCTTCACCTTTCTTCACCGCTTACCCCTAGTCTTCACCTTTTTTCTCCGCTTATCCTTAGTCTTCACCTTTCTTTTCCGCTTACCCCTAGTCTTCACCTTTCTTCTCCGCTTACCCCTAGTCTTCACCTTTTTTCTCCGCTTATCCTTAGTCTTCACCTTTCTTCTCCGCTTACCCCTAGTCTTCACCTTTCTTCTCCGCTTACCCCTAGTCTTCACCTTTTTTCTCCGCTTATCCTTAGTCTTCACATTTCTTCTCCGCTTACCCCTAGTCTTCACCTTTCTTCTCCGCTTACCCCTAGTCTTCACCTTTCTTCTCCGCTTACCCCTAGTCTTCACCTTTCTTCTCCGCTTACCCCTAGTCTTCACATTTCTTCTCCGCTTACCCCTAGTCTTCACCTTTCTTCTCCGCTTATCCCTAGTCTTCACCTTTCTTCTCCGCTTATCCCTAATCTTCACCTTTCTTCTCTGTTTACCCCTAGTCTTCACCTTTCTTTTCTTGCAGTTTTGGTTACTGGATGGCTTCTATACAGTGAGGCATCTCCTGGTCATGAGGTGTAAGAATTCTCAATCCCCGAGGACTTGGCCTCAGCATAGACTGGATGCAGATAGCAGCATCACCTGAGGTGGAGTCTGCAGATAAGAGTACCTACGTTTATATATCGGAGCATTCCTCTCGTCTCTCCTATGCTGTGACAGGTGACGAATGGTCCTGGGACGTTACAATGATGACTTTCCAGAGGGCTTGTGATTGCAGCATCACCTTCGTCACTACGCACTGATAAATCGATTTATTTCTATAGATGCTGTTTTTGTTTTCTTTTTTTTTTTGTTTGCTGGAAAAGCTATTGAGTGCATAATCTGAAGGAGCTGCCAAACTTACAACAACGCCGAGTCTTGTGGTTTTAGTTTGACATCAAAGCGACCGGCACATAAAGGCGTCTCAGACGGCTCCCAGCACCGGGGGCTATTTATAAGTCCGACACAGACTCTGTTAAAGGGATATTGTCCGAGCCTTTCCCGTCATGATCTTCATGGAATTACGAGCACTGAGAAACCGCACAAAATCTTGCCAGAAAACTGGCATCAACCACAGAAAGAACCGGCAGCGATATCCCCCGAGATCCACTAACACCAGGCGGGATCTGCGGCTCAGATCACAGAGGCGTCTCCAGACTAATGACAGTGATGACCAGAATAAGAGTCTGTCATTGTGTGTCTGTATACACATGTATATACATGTGCCACTGCTACTCTATATATACAGTGAGGTCCAGAAAATACAGAGGGGTCACCACAAGGGGCAAATACAGAGGAGTCACCACAAGGAGCAAATACAGAGGAGTCACCACAAGGAGCAAATACAGAGGAGTCACCACAAGGAGCAAATACAGAGGAGTCACCACAAGAAGCAAATACAGAGGAGTCACCACAAGGAGCAAATACAGAGGAGTCACCACAAGGAGCAAATACAGAGGAGTCACCACAAGGGGCAAATACAGAGGAGACACCACAAGGAGCAAATACAGAGGAGTCACCACAAGGAGCAAATACATAGGAGTCACCACAAGGAGCAAATACAGAGGAGTCACCACAAGGGGCAAATACAGAGGAGTCACCACAAGGAGCAAATACAGAGGGGTCACCACAAGGGGCAAATACAGAGGGGTCACCACAAGGAGCAAATACAGAGGAGTCACCACAAGGAGCAAATACAGAGGAGTCACCACAAGGGGCAAATACAGAGGAGTCACCACAAGGAGCAAATACAGAGGGGTCACCACAAGGAGCAAATACAGAGGGGTCACCACAAGGAGCAAATACAGAGGAGTCACCACAAGGGGCAAATACAGAGGAGACACCACAAGGGGCAAATACAGAGGAGACACCACAAGGGGCAAATACAGAGGAGTCACCACAAGGGGCAAATACAGAGGGGTCACCACAAGGTGCAAATACAGAGGAGTCACCACAAGGTGCAAATACAGAGGGGTCACCACAAGGGGCAAATACAGAGGAGACACCACAAGGAGCAAACACAGAGGAGTCACCACAAGGTGCAAATACAGAGCAGTCACCACAAGGAGCAAATACAGAGGAGTCACCACAAGGAGCAAATACAGAGGGGTCACCACAAGGAGCAAATACAGAGGAGTCACCACAAGGAGCAAATACAGAGGAGTCACCACAAGAAGCAAATACAGAGGAGTCACCACAAGGAGCAAATACAGAGGAGTCACCACAAGGAGCAAATACAGAGGGGTCACCACAAGGAACAAATACAGAGGAGTCACCACAAGGAGCAAATACAGAGGAGTCACCACAAGGGGCAAATACAGAGGAGACACCACAAGGGGCAAATACAGAGGAGACACCACAAGGAGCAAATACAGAGGAGTCACCACAAGGAGCAAATACAGAGGAGTCACCACAAGGAGCAAATACAGAGGGGTCACCACAAGGAGCAAATACAGAGGAGACACCACAAGGAGCAAATACAGAGGAGACACCACAAGGGGCAAATACAGAGGAGACACCACAAGGAGCAAATACAGAGGAGTCACCACAAGGAGCAAATACAGAGGGGTCACCACAAGGAGCAAATACAGAGGAGTCACCACAAGGAGCAAATACAGAGGAGTCACCACAAGAAGCAAATACAGAGGAGTCACCACAAGGAGCAAATACAGAGGAGTCACCACAAGGAGCAAATACAGAGGAGTCACCACAAGGAGCAAATACAGAGGAGTCACCACAAGGAGCAAATACAGAGGAGTCACCACAAGGAGCAAATACAGAGGAGACACCACAAGGGGCAAATACAGAGGAGACACCACAAGGAGCAAATACAGAGGGGTCACCCCAAGGAGCAAATACAGAGGAGTCACCACAAGGAGCAAATACAGAGGAGTCACCACAAGGAGCAAATACAGAGGGGTCACCACAAGGAACAAATACAGAGGAGTCACCACAAGGAACAAATACAGAGGAGTCACCACAAGGAGCAAATACAGAGGAGTCACCACAAGGAGCAAATACAGAGGAGACACCACAAGGGGCAAATACAGAGGAGACACCACAAGGAGCAAATACAGAGGGGTCACCACAAGAAGCAAATACAGAGGAGTCACCACAAGGAGCAAATACAGAGGAGTCACCACAAGGAGCAAATACAGAGGAGTCACCACAAGAAGCAAATACAGAGGAGTCACCACAAGGAGCAAATACAGAGGGGTCACCACAAGGAACAAATACAGAGGAGTCACCACAAGGAACAAATACAGAGGAGTCACCACAAGGAGCAAATACAGAGGAGTCACCACAAGGAGCAAATACAGAGGAGACACCACAAGGGGCAAATACAGAGGAGACACCACAAGGAGCAAATACAGAGGGGTCACCACAAGAAGCAAATACAGAGGAGTCACCACAAGGAGCAAATACAGAGGAGTCACCACAAGGAGCAAATACAGAGGAGTCACCACAAGGAGCAAATACAGAGGAGTCACCACAAGGAGCAAATACAGAGGAGTCACCACAAGAAGCAAATACAGAGGAGTCACCACAAGGAGCAAATACAGAGGAGTCACCACAAGAAGCAAATACAGAGGAGTCACCACAAGGGGCAAATACAGAGGAGTCACCACAAGGAGCAAATACAGAGGAGTCACCACAAGGAGCAAATACAGAGGAGTCACCACAAGGAGCAAATACAGAGGAGTCACCACAAGAAGCAAATACAGAGGGGTCACCACAAGGAGCAAATACAGAGGAGTCACCACAAGGAGCGAATAGAGGAGTCACCACAAGGTGCAAATACAGAGGGGTCACCACAAGGAGCAAATACAGAGGAGTCACCACAAGGTGCAAATACAGAGGAGTCACCACAAGGAGCAAATACAGAGGAGTCACCACAAGGAGCAAATACAGAGGAGTCACCACAAGGAGCAAATACAGAGGAGACACCACAAGGGGCAAATACAGAGGAGACACCACAAGGGGCAAATACAGAGGAGTCACCACAAAGGGCAAATACAGAGGGGTCACCACAAGGAGCAAATACAGAGGGGTCACCACAAGAAGCAAATACAGAGGGGTCACCACAAGGAGCAAATACAGAGGAGTCACCACAAGGAGCACATACAGAGGAGTCACCATACGGAGCATATACAGAGGGGTCACCACAAGGGGCAAATACAGAGGAGTCACCACAAGGAGCAAATACAGAGCAGTCACCACAAGGAGCAAATACAGAGGAGTCACCACAAGGAGCAAATACAGAGGAGTCACCACAAGAAGCAAATACAGAGGGGTCACCACAAGGAGCAAATACAGAGGAGTCACCACAAGGAGCGAATACAGAGGAGTCACCACAAGGTGCAAATACAGAGGGGTCACCACAAGGAGCAAATACAGAGGAGTCACCACAAGGTGCAAACCATTCATCAGCCCAATAATAGAAAAGCCGGATTAGACTTTGCCCAAAAAAAATCTAAAGAATCCGCTCAGTTGTGGAGAATACCCAAAGAGATAGAGTCTTTATACAGTTAGGTCCAGAAATATTTGGACAGTGACACAAGTTTTGTTATTTTAGCTGTTTAGAAAAACATGTTCAGAAATACAATTCTATATATAATATGGGCTGAAAGTGCACACTCCCAGCTGCAATATGAGAGTTTTCACATCCAAATCGGAGAAAGGGTTTAGGAATCATAGCTCTGTAATGCATAGCCTCCTCTTTTTCAAGGGACCAAAAGTAATTGGACAAGGGACTCTAAGGGCTGCAATTAACTCTGAAGGCGTCTCCCTCGTTAACCTGTAATCAATGAAGTAGTTAAAAGGTCTGGGGTTGATTACAGGTGTGTGGTTTTGCATTTGGAAGCTGTTGCTGTGACCAGACAACATGCGGTCTAAGGAACTCTCAATTGAGGTGAAGCAGAACATCCTGAGGCTGAAAAAAAAGAAAAAATCCATCAGAGAGATAGCAGACATGCTTGGAGTAGCAAAATCAACAGTCGGGTACATTCTGAGAAAAAAGGAATTGACTGGTGAGCTTGGGAACTCAAAAAGGCCTGGGCGTCCACGGATGACAACAGTGGTGGATGATCGCCGCATACTTTCTTTGGTGAAGAAGAACCCGTTCACAACATCAACTGAAGTCCAGAACACTCTCAGTGAAGTAGGTGTATCTGTCTCTAAGTCAACAGTAAAGAGAAGACTCCATGAAAGTAAATACAAAGGGTTCACATCTAGATGCAAACCATTCACCAATTCCAAAAATAGACAGGCCAGAGTTAAATTTGCTGAAAAACACCTCATGAAGCCAGCTCAGTTCTGGAAAAGTATTCTATGGACAGATGAGACAAAGATCAACCTGTACCAGAATGATGGGAAGAAAAAAGACTGGAGAAGAAAGGGAACGGCACATGATCCAAGGCACACCACATCCTCTGTAAAACATGGTGGAGGCAACGTGATGGCATGGGCATGCATGGCTTTCAATGGCACTGGGTCACTTGTGTTTATTGATGACATAACAGCAGACAAGAGTAGCCGGATGAATTCTGAAGTGTACCGGGATATACTTTCAGCCCAGATTCAGCCAAATGCCGCAAAGTTGATCGGACGGCGCTTCATAGTACAGATGGACAATGACCCCAAGCATACAGCCAAAGCTACCCAGGAGTTCATGAGTGCGAAAAACTGGAACATTCTGCAATGGCCAAGTCAATCACCAGATCTTAACCCAATTGAGCATGCATTTCACTTGCTCAAATCCAGACTTAAGACGGAAAGACCCACAAACAAGCAAGACCTGAAGGCTGCGGCTGTAAAGGCCTGGCAAAGCATTAAGAAGGAGGAAACCCAGCGTTTGGTCATGTCCATGGGTTCCAGACTTAAGGCAGTGATTGCCTCCAAAGGATTCGCAACAAAATATTGAAAATAAAAATATTTTGTTTGGGTTTGGTTTATTTGTCCAATTACTTTTGACCTCCTAAAATGTGGAGTGTTTGTAAAGAAATGTGACAATTCCTACAATTTCTATCAGATATTTTTGTTCAAACCTTCAAATTAAACGTTACAATCTGCACTTGAATTCTGTTGTAGAGGTTTCATTTCAAATCCAATGTGGTGGCATGCAGAGCCCAACTCGCCAAAATTATGTCACTGGCCAAAGATTTCTGGACCTACCTGTATTTGCCAGATATGAAAGACACTCAAACAAGCCATAATTATAAATGTATAAAACATTTTATTTACATAATGCTGTGGATGTGTCAATAAGTAAATCAAGGTGATATAGAGAAAGGACCAAAGGGAATGGGTGCTGAAAGGGAGAAAAGGAGAGAAAACCCCACGTGTCCTGGATGAAATTAATTCGTCGGGGGACGAAGTATATCTGCGAAACACGTGTTGGGACGTCGGTCTCCACGTGCTACCCCGGCTTTCTGTGATCCATCACCCTGGTAGGTGCAGCGCCCTTGGGCTTTATTTAGGTTTACTTATTTATCAGGCTTTACTATATCCCTGGGCTGTCATCCTCTGTGTGGTTACTTATTACCCTGGGAGGGGGTTTATGGATCCCTGGGAGATTTTCTCTCTTAATTTCATCCGGGACACGTGGGGTTTTCTCTCCTTTTCTCCCTTTCAGCACCCATTCCCTTTGGTCCTTTCTCTATATCACCTTGATTTACTTATTGACACATCCACAGCATTATGTAAATAAAATGTTTTATACATTTATAATTATGGCTTGTTTGAGTGTCTTTCATATCTGGCAAATATAAAGACTCTATCTCTTTGGGTATTATCAGTTTTGAGTTGTTGCTAATACTTATGTGGCTCTCTTTTGTTCTTATTCAGTTGTGGAGAAGCAGCAGATGACGGATGAGACTAAGATCAACCTGTACCAGAATGATGGAAGAAGAAAGTCTGGAGAAGGTTTGGAGCGGTTCCTGAACCAGAGAACAGCACGTCCTCTGTAACACATGGCGGAGGCGGTGTGCTGGCCAGCCATGCAGGGCTAACAATGGCCCTGGGGCACTAGTGGTGATACTAGTGTTTATTGATGATGAGACTGAAGTCAGAAGCAGCCGGATGAATTCTAATGTGCATGGGGCGAGACTTTCTGCTCAGATTCATCCAAATGGAGCAATGATTGGACAACGCTTCACCGACGGACAATGACCCAAAACATCCTGCAAAAGTGAATTAGTGGAATATTCTGCAATGGCTGAGTCCTCACCAGATCTCAGCTCTATCAAGCTGCATTTTACATGAAGAAGACAAAACTTAAGGAGAAAGAGCCACAAAGAAGAAACAACTGAAGTCACCGCAGTAAGGCAGCAAAACCTCAAACTGGAGAAGATCAGCGATGGAGACGTCCACAGCCGAAAGCCTCACACCGGAGAAGACCAGCGATGGAGACGTCCACGGCCGAAAGTCTCACACCGAAGGAGACCAGTGATGGAGACGTGCACAGCCGAAAGTCTCACACCGGAGGAGACCAGCGATGGAGACATCCACGGCTGAAAGCCTCACACCACAGGAGACCAGTGATGGAGACATCTAAGGCCGAAAGCTTCACACTAGAGGAGACCAGTGATGGAGACGTCCACGGCCGAAAGTCTCACACCGAAGGAGACCAGTGATGGAGACGTCCACGGCCGAAAGTCTCACACCGGAGGAGACCAGTGATGGAGACGTCCACGGCCGAAAGTCTCACACCGAAGGAGACCAGTGATGGAGACGTGCACAGCCGAAAGTCTCACACCGGAGGAGACCAGCGATGGAGACGTCCACGGCCGGAAGACTAAAGTCATTGCTGCAAAGGATTCTCTACAAAGGGATAAAAATGGACATTTTATTTATGGGAAAATTAGTTTGTCCAATTACGTTTGAGCCCCTGAAATGAGGAGATTTTGTAGAAAAATGGCTGCAATTCCTAAACGTTTCACAGGAGATTTTTGTTCAACCCCTGTGATTACACCTGTATACATGTCCCCACTATTACATAACACATTTAGGCCAATGAATGTGCCAGCAGGAGGCGGCCGATCCATAAAGCAGCATAATGTAAAGTCCTATAACTTGATTAGCTTTGCGGGAACATCAACAACTCGTATCTGGTGTGAAAACATTGCAAAATGTATTGTTAGTGTTATTTGCTGTTTTGCATCGGTCGTTGCTGGAAGTTTGGTATCGCGCACACACGAGATTGGGGCCAGAAACTTGTCGCAGATTTACTGTTCTGCTGCCTGTATCCAGTGTATTAGGAGCCGTGCGCCCCCCAGGATAACCCGGTGACCCCTCACTCCAGTGCTTTATCCTGAATGAACATCATTCTCTTTGGTCAGATAAATTCTCCACAGATTACACCACTATGGTCAAATAGAAATAAAAGAAATCATAATAATTCCATAATTTCACCAAACAATTCACCTTCCGTTCATATGAAAAAAAGTAAACTTTCCATATCCCTTCATTATCCCGTCCGCACAGGAGGTCGCCCTGCCCCATAATGCCCCTATACCCTGCTAACATCAGAAATAGCTCTCCGCTCCGGAGCCTGGTGGTGTCTGCAGTCGGCCACAAGTAAGGATGGCGGTGACACAATGACATGGCTGTGACCACACTGCCACTTACTCAGTCATCCTCCATGCTGGTTTATTGCCTGCGACTGAATCTAATGACAAGGCAGAAAGAAAGTCCCAAAACAAGAAGCAGCCGGAGATTGTAAGTCCAAGGGATGAATATCACAGATTCCTGCACCGGGATCTTACCATGAGCGTCTGCCATCTACAAATGTAAGGATCCGCGAGCGTCATCTATCTACAAGTGCCAGGATCCGCGAGCGTCATCTATCTACAAGTGCCAGGATCCGCGAGCATCATCTATCTACAAGTGCCAGGATCTACGAGCGTCAGCCATCTACAAGTGCCAGGATCTACGAGCGTCAGCTATCTACAAGTGCCAGGATCCGCGAGCGTCATCTATCTACAAGTGCCAGGATCCGCGAGCATCATCTATCTACAAGTGCCAGGATCTACGAGCGTCAGCCATCTACAAGTGCCAGGATCTACGAGCGTCAGCTATCTACAAGTGCCAGGATCCGCGAGCGTCAGCTATCTACAAGTGCCAGGATCCGCGAGCATCAGCTATCTACAAGTGCCAGGATCCGCGAGCATCAGCTATCTACAAGTGTCAGGATCCGCGAACATCATCTATCTACAAGTGCCAGGATCTACGAGCGTCAGCTTTCTACAAGTGTCAGGATCTGTGAGCGTCAGCTATCTACAAGTGCCAGGATCCGCGAGCATCAGCTATCTACAAGTGCCAGGATCCGCGAGCATCAGCTATCTACAAGTGCCAGGATCCGCGAGCATCAGCTATCTACAAGTGTCAGGATCCGCGAACATCATCTATCTACAAGTGCCAGGATCTACGAGCGTCAGCTTTCTACAAGTGTCAGGATCTGTGAGCGTCAGCTATCTACAAGTGTCAGCATCCACGAGTGTCAGTTATCTACAAGTGTCAGGATCCGCGAGCATCAGCCATCTACAAGTGTCAGGATCCGTGAGCGTCAGCTATCTACAAGTGTCAGGATCCACGAGTGTCAGTTATCTACAAGTGTCAGGATCCACGAGCGTCAGCCATCTACAAGTGTCAGGATCCACGAGTGTCAGCCATCTACAAGTGTCAGGATCCGCGAGCATCAGCTATCTACAAGTGTCAGGATCCGCGAACATCATCTATCTACAAGTGCCAGGATCTACGAGCGTCAGCTTTCTACAAGTGTCAGGATCTGTGAGCGTCAGCTATCTACAAGTGTCAGGATCCACGAGTGTCAGTTATCTACAAGTGTCAGGATCCACGAGCGTCAGCTATCTACAAGTGTCAGGATCCACGAGCGTCAGCCATCTACAAGTGTCAGGATCCGTGAGCGTCAGCTATCTACAAGTGTCAGGATCCACGAGTGTCAGTTATCTACAAGTGTCAGGATCCGCGAGCATCAGCCATCTACAAGTGTCAGGATCCGTGAGCGTCAGCTATCTACAAGTGTCAGGATCCACGAGTGTCAGCCATCTACAAGTGTCAGGATCCGCGAGCATCAGCTATCTACAAGTGTCAGGATCCACGAGTGTCAGCCATCTACAAGTGTCAGGATCCGCGAGCATCAGCCATCTACAAGTGTCAGGATCCACGAGTGTCAGTTATCTACAAGTGTCAGGATCCACGAGTGTCAGTTATCTACAAGTGTCAGGATCCACGAGCGTCAGCTATCTACAAGTGTCAGGATCCACGAGCGTCAGCCATCTACAAGTGTCAGGATCCACGAGTGTCAGTTATCTACAAGTGTCAGGATCCACGAGTGTCAGTTATCTACAAGTGTCAGGATCCACGAGCGTCAGCCATCTACAAGTGTCAGGATCCGCGAGCATCAGCTATCTACAAGTGTCAGGATCCACGAGTGTCAGTTATCTACAAGTGTCAGGATCCGCGAGCGTCAGCTATCTACAAGTGTCAGGATCCACGAGCGTCAGCTATCTACAAGTGTCAGGATCCACGAGCGTCAGCCATCTACAAGTGCCAGGATCCGCGAGCATCAGCTATCTACAAGTGTCAGGATCCACGAGTTTCAGTTATCTACAAGTGTCAGGATCCGCGAGCATCAGCTATCTACAAGTGTCAGGATCCACGAGCGTCAGTTATCTACAAGTGTCAGGATCCACGAGCGTCAGCTATCTACAAGTGTCAGGATCCACGAGTGTCAGTTATCTACAAGTGTCAGGATCCACGAGTGTCAGCTATCTACAAGGGTCAGGATCCACGAGCGTCAGCCATCTACAAGTGCCAGGATCCACGAGCGTCAGCTATTTACAAGTGTCAGGATCCGCGAGCGTCAGCCATCTACAAGTGCCAGGATCCGCGAGCGTCAGCCATCTACAAGTGTCAGGATCCGTGAGCGTCAGCTATCTACAAGTGTCAGGATCCACGAGTGTCAGTTATCTACAAGTGTCAGGATCCGCGAGCATCAGCCATCTACAAGTGTCAGGATCCGTGAGCGTCAGCTATCTACAAGTGTCAGGATCCACGAGTGTCAGTTATCTACAAGTGTCAGGATCCACGAGCGTCAGCCATCTACAAGTGTCAGGATCCACGAGTGTCAGCCATCTACAAGTGTCAGGATCCGCGAGCATCAGCTATCTACAAGTGTCAGGATCCGCGAACATCATCTATCTACAAGTGCCAGGATCTACGAGCGTCAGCTTTCTACAAGTGTCAGGATCTGTGAGCGTCAGCTATCTACAAGTGTCAGGATCCACGAGTGTCAGTTATCTACAAGTGTCAGGATCCACGAGCGTCAGCTATCTACAAGTGTCAGGATCCACGAGCGTCAGCCATCTACAAGTGTCAGGATCCGTGAGCGTCAGCTATCTACAAGTGTCAGGATCCACGAGTGTCAGTTATCTACAAGTGTCAGGATCCGCGAGCATCAGCCATCTACAAGTGTCAGGATCCGTGAGCGTCAGCTATCTACAAGTGTCAGGATCCACGAGTGTCAGCCATCTACAAGTGTCAGGATCCGCGAGCATCAGCTATCTACAAGTGTCAGGATCCACGAGTGTCAGCCATCTACAAGTGTCAGGATCCGCGAGCATCAGCCATCTACAAGTGTCAGGATCCACGAGTGTCAGTTATCTACAAGTGTCAGGATCCACGAGTGTCAGTTATCTACAAGTGTCAGGATCCACGAGCGTCAGCTATCTACAAGTGTCAGGATCCACGAGCGTCAGCCATCTACAAGTGTCAGGATCCACGAGTGTCAGTTATCTACAAGTGTCAGGATCCACGAGTGTCAGTTATCTACAAGTGTCAGGATCCACGAGCGTCAGCCATCTACAAGTGTCAGGATCCGCGAGCATCAGCTATCTACAAGTGTCAGGATCCACGAGTGTCAGTTATCTACAAGTGTCAGGATCCGCGAGCGTCAGCTATCTACAAGTGTCAGGATCCACGAGCGTCAGCTATCTACAAGTGTCAGGATCCACGAGCGTCAGCCATCTACAAGTGCCAGGATCCGCGAGCATCAGCTATCTACAAGTGTCAGGATCCACGAGTTTCAGTTATCTACAAGTGTCAGGATCCGCGAGCATCAGCTATCTACAAGTGTCAGGATCCACGAGCGTCAGTTATCTACAAGTGTCAGGATCCACGAGCGTCAGCTATCTACAAGTGTCAGGATCCACGAGTGTCAGTTATCTACAAGTGTCAGGATCCACGAGTGTCAGCTATCTACAAGGGTCAGGATCCACGAGCGTCAGCCATCTACAAGTGCCAGGATCCACGAGCGTCAGCTATTTACAAGTGTCAGGATCCGCGAGCGTCAGCCATCTACAAGTGCCAGGATCCGCGACCGTCAGCCATCTACAAGTGCCAGGATCCGCGAGCGTCAGCGATCTACAAGTGTCAGAATCCGCGAGCGTCAGCCATCTACAAGTGCCAGGATCCACGAGCGTCAGCTATTTACAAGTGTCAGGATCCGCGAGCGTCAGCTATCTACAAGTGTCAGGATCCGCGAGCGTCAGCTATCTACAAGTATCAGGATCCGCGAGCGTCAGTTATTTACAAGTGTCAGGATCCACGAGCATCAGCTATTTACAAGTGTCAGGATCCACGAGCATCAGCCATCTACAAGTGTCTGGATCCGCGAGCGTCAGCCATCTACAAGTGTCAGGATCCAGGAGCGTCAGCCATCTACAATTGTCAGGATCTACAAGTGTCAGGATCCGTGAGCGTCAGCGATCTACAAGTGTCAGGATCCGCGAGCGTCAGCCATCTACAAGTGCCAGGATCCACGAGCGTCAGCTATTTACAAGTGTCAGGATCCGCGAGTGTCAGCTATCTACAAGTGTCAGGATCCGCGAGCGTCAGCTATCTACAAGGATCAGGATCCGCGAGCGTCAGTTATTTACAAGTGTCAGGATCCACGAGCATCAGCTATTTACAAGTGTCTGGATCCGCGAGCGTCAGCCATCTACAAGTGTCAGGATCCGCGGGCGTCAGTTATCTACAAGTGTCAGGAACTACGAGTGTCAGATATCTACAAGTGTCAGGATCCGCGGGCGTCAGTTATCTACAAGTGTCAGGAACTACGAGTGTCAGTTATCTACAAGTGTCAGGAACTACGAGTGTCAGCCATCTACAAGTGTCAGGATCCGCGGGCGTCAGTTATCTACAAGTGTCAGGAACTACGAGTGTCAGTTATCTACAAGTGTCAGGAACTACGAGTGTCAGTTATCTACAAGTGTCAGGAACTACGAGTGTCAGTTATCTACAAGTGTCAGGAACTACGAGTGTCAGTTATCTACAAGTGTCAGGAACTACGAGCGTCAGCTATCTATAAGTGTAAGGATCCAGGAGCGTCAGCCATCTACAATTGTCAGGATCTACGAGCGTCAGCTATCTACAAGTGTCAGGATCCGTGAGCGTCAGCCATCTACAAGGGTCAGGATCCGCGAGCGTCAGCTATCTACAAGTGTCAGGATCCGCGGGCGTCAGTTATCTACAAGTGTCAGGAACTACGAGTGTCAGATATCTACAAGTGTCAGGATCCGCGGGCGTCAGTTATCTACAAGTGTCAGGAACTACGAGTGTCAGTTATCTACAAGTGTCAGGAACTACGAGTGTCAGCCACCTACAAGTGTCAGGATCCGCGGGCGTCAGTTATCTACAAGTGTCAGGAACTACGAGTGTCAGTTATCTACAAGTGTCAGGAACTACGAGTGTCAGTTATCTACAAGTGTCAGGAACTACGAGTGTCAGTTATCTACAAGTGTCAGGAACTACGAGTGTCAGTTATCTACAAGTGTCAGGAACTACGAGCGTCAGCTATCTATAAGTGTAAGGATCCAGGAGCGTCAGCCATCTACAATTGTCAGGATCTACGAGCGTCAGCTATCTACAAGTGTCAGGATCCGTGAGCGTCAGCCATCTACAAGGGTCAGGATCCGCGAGCGTCAGCTATCTACAAGTGTCAGGATCCGCGAGTGTCAGTTATCTACAAGTGTCAGGATCCGGGATCGTCAGCCATCTACAAGTGTCAGGATCCGCGAGCGTCATCTATCTACAAGTGTCAGGATCTGCGAGCGTCATCTACAAGTGTCAGGATCCGCGAGCGTCAGCTATCTACAAGTGTCAGGATCCGCGAGCGTCAGTTATCTATAGGTGTCAGGATCCCGCTTTGTACGATCAGTGAACCACTTGTCGCTCTGTGTACAGTCGTATACGAGGTCTATGGCTGATCAGCACTGGTTTATAGGAATACAAGCCACCTGGATATTCTGCAACCTCCCACAAGATCCTCTGCTGAAATCCTCTGTGCTGAGGTGAGTAATAGACATTTTATTTTTTAGACACTTTTCCTTTTTTTCATAAGATATCAGCTTCTACCGCTTCTCTTAAAACATTTTATCTTCTTAGATAATGAGGGAATGTGAGCTTGGCGCGGTGTCTCGCCCCTTCACCACTTAGGCCACTTACATAAAAAGCTCTGACATTCCTGGGCCGAGGGAGGATAACTCAGACCCAAATTATACACACGAGTCCTCATTATAAACAGCTTTGTGTCATACGTGGAATTTATGTGTGGTTTGTGATCACGTGTTCCTGGGAGGAGATGAGCGATCGTACAAAGTGTAAGGAAACATGCACAGTACCTGCCCGTCCTGACCCACGTGGACCTGATGGATCTGTAGGTTCCCCTGCAAAACACACACGGATGTTAGAGGTGGAAGTAATGAACACTGGGCATTTGTTATTTTATTTGTTCTTCCCCACACTGCCCCTTATCATGGCAGCCGCGGGCCCGTCCTCAGAGATCGGACACTATCACTGAGGACGGAGGATCAGTGCAGGAACAGGAGAAGACTTTGTAAGAGCCATTCTGCAGTTTATCATCAGGTTTCATAACAACATATAATATTTCAGAAAATCAAGAGCAAAACCAGCAAAGGGGTTACGATCCGTGCATGGAGATCTGTGCGGCAGCAGCTCCTCCACCTGCAGAGAATCGGCCGGGATGAAATGAGGGCATCGGGGCGACACCTCCCGCCTCATCCGTCTCACTAATGCTCCACATATTTCACTCCATCTTTATATAGAGGTATTCAGTGGGGTTCCCCTAGAAAAGGCAGAATCCTCTCAATAGAATTTACTGTAAGGGGCACTTTGCACGTTGCGACATCGCTAGCCGATGCTTGTGATGCCGAGCGCGATAGTCCCCGCCCCCGTCGCACATGCGATATCTGGTGATCACTGCCGTAGCGAACACTATCGCTACAGCAGCTTCACATGCACTCACCTGCCCTGCGACCCGCCTCCTTCCTAAGGGGGCGGGTCGTGCAGTGTCAAACGGCAGGCGGCCAATAGAAGTGGAGGGGCGCAGATGAGCGGGACGTAAACATCCCGCCCACCTCCTTCCTTCCGCATAGCCGGTGGAGGCAGGTAAGGAGATGTTCCTCGCTCCTGCAGCTTCATACACAGCGATGTGCGCTGCCGCAGGAACGAGGAACAACATCGTATCTCATATTGGTGCGACATTATGAAAATGTCCGACGCTACACAAATCACCGATTTACGACACTTTTGCGATCGTTTATCGGCGCATCTAGGCTTTACACGTTGCGACATCGTTACTGGCACTGGATGTGAGTCACTTTCGATTTGTCCCTGACGATATCACAGTAGTGATGTCGCAACGTGCAAAGTACACCTAAGGCTACAACGATCAGGGTTCACAACATTTTGGATTCCGCTGCGCTGCATTGTACAGAAGAAGCACAGTGGATGAGACTTACAGAAATCCCATGCACACTGTGCTTCTTTTCTCCGCAGCATAAACGGACCGGCGGTGCAGCTTCCCGATCTACAGAGAAGAGTGGTCTCCGGAAGGAGAACACAGACAAAGTCCGCAGCACCCCGAATCCTGATTGTGGGCACGAACTGCTGCGGTCTCCTGTGGACAACACTCACACCCCCCAGGCTGCGTCCAGGACGTAACGTGTGCTGATCGAGTGCCTACAGGGTTATATCCATCTGGGACATTAATTACATATGGACAGGATACACCATAAAGGGTCACACTGCCAGGGATCGGACTGATTTCTTAAGAACAGACCCCCACCTCATGCTGTCAGGAGTGGAGACTTGGCCGCACTTGTGTTGTGGGGGTCTTTCCATTCATTTCCGTTCCTGGCAGCGCATGAGGGGGGGACCCTGTTGACCATCTGTCGGACATTACTCTGCTGATATGGCACAAATAGCCCAGGACGGGCAATCATTGTGCATCAACTTTTTACATAGCAGCAGTGATGACATTGATTCCACATAAGGAGATTTCCTAAAGATTTATGCCAGAATTCTGGCACAATGTGACCCAAAAGACTCTCATATGCCCTGCACCACACATTTTGCACCTCTTTAGCCAAGGGGGTGTGGTCTAATGTGCGGGGGTGTGGCCTGAGACACAGTGCAGGTTTCTGGGGTAAGCTTAGGCTACGCCGCCCGCAGCACAGGAGCCGCTCAGATACCTGCTGCATTTTCGGACTGTCTCGTCTAGGTTTACATTGTCTCACTGAATTTTACTATCTTTCCTGCCCCTTTAAGTCCATGGAAACAGCTGTAAAGTGAGTTAGGCTTTGGCTGCCAACAAAGCAATATAGAGAAACCACCTCGCTATGTAACACCTTCCCCTCCATTGTCCTGATTCTGCACATTCGTGTGTAGGATCCCGGCAGATCCATGAAATCCGCCCGGGACGCCACGGCTCATTGGAAACTCACAACTGACAAAACTTGCAAACTGCGAGATATGAAACAGGTCTGGAAAAACCGCAGGAGCTGAAATATTTCACTTTCCTGTAATGTCATCAGTTTTCTGACCAATATCACAAACACAAATCCGTTTGGATGGTTCCGGCGCTGCTCTCGGTATGTACTGGAGATCACGGAGCCCGGAGGCTGCTCCAGGCCGCACTGTCAGTATGTACTGGACATCCCGGATGGCTGCGCCAGGCCGCATTGTCAGTATGTACTGGACATCCCGGAAGGCTGCTCCAGGCCGCACTGTCAGTATGTACCGGACATCCCGGATGGCTGCTCCAGGCCGCACTGTCAGTATGTACCGGACATCCCGGATGGCTGCTCCAGGCCGCACTGTCGGTATGTACTGGACATCCCGGATGGCTGCTCCAGGCCGCACTGTCAGTATGTACTGCACATCCCGGATGGCTGCTCCAGGCCGCACTGTCAGTATGTACTGGACATCCCGGATGGCTGCGCCAGGCCGCATTGTCAGTATGTACTGGACATCCCGGAAGGCTGCTCCAGGCCGCACTGTCAGTATGTACCGGACATCCCGGATGGCTGCTCCAGGCCGCACTGTCAGTATGTACTGGACATCCCGGATGGCTGCTCCAGGCCGCACTGTCAGTATGTACCGGACATCCCGGATGGCTGCTCTAGGCCGCACTGTCGGTATGTACTGGACATCCCGGATGGCTGCTCCAGGCCGCACTGTCAGTATGTACCGGACATCCCGGATGGCTGCTCCAGGCCGCACTGTCGGTATGTACGGGACATCCCGGATGGCTGCTCCAGGCCGCACTGTCGGTATGTACTGGACATCCTGGATGGCTGCTCCAGGCCGCACTGTCAGTATGTACTGGACATCCCGGATGGCTGCTCCAGGCCGCACTGTCAGTATGTACTGGACATCCCGGAAGGCTGCTCCAGGCCGCACTGTCAGTATGTAATGCACATCCCAGATGACTGCTCCAGGCCGCACTGTCGGTATGTACTGGACATCCTGGATGGCTGCTCTAGGCCGCACTGTCAGTATGTACTGGACATCCCGGATGGCTGCTCCAGGCCGCACTGTCGGTATGTACTGGACATCCCGGATGGCTGCTCCAGGCCGCACTGTCGGTATGTACTGGACATCCCGGATGGCTGCTCCAGGCCGCACTGTCAGTATGTACTGGACATCCCGGATGGCTGCTCCAGGCCGCACTGTCGGTATGTACTGGACATCCTGGATGGCTGCTCTAGGCCGCACTGTCAGTATGTACTGGACATCCCGGATGGCTGCTCCAGGCCGCACTGTCAGTATGTACTGGACATCCCAGATGGCTGCTCCAGGCCGCACTGTCGGTATGTACGGGACATCCCGGATGGCTGCTCCAGGCCGCACTGTCAGTATGTACTGGACATCCCAGATGGCTGCTCCAGGCCGCACTGTCGGTATGTACTGGACATCCCGGATGGCTGCTCCAGGCCGCACTGTCAGTATGTACTGGACATCCCGGATGGCTGCTCCAGGCCGCACTGTCGGTATGTACTGGACATCCCGGATGGCTGCTCCAGGCCGCACTGTCAGTATGTACTGCACATCCCGGATGGCTGCTCCAGGCCGCACTGTCAGTATGTACTGGACATCCCAGATGGCTGCTCCAGGCCGCACTGTCGGTATGTACGGGACATCCCGGATGGCTGCTCCAGGCCGCACTGTCAGTATGTACCGGACATCCCGGATGGCTGCTCTAGGCCGCACTGTCAGTATGTACTGGACATCCCGGATGGCTGCTCCAGGCCGCACTGTCAGTATGTACTGGACATCCCGGATGGCTGCTCCAGGCCGCACTGTCGGTATGTACTGGACATCCCGGATGGCTGCTCCAGGCCGCACTGTCAGTATGTACTGCACATCCCGGATGGCTGCTCCAGGCCGCACTGTCAGTATGTACTGGACATCCCAGATGGCTGCTCCAGGCCGCACTGTCGGTATGTACGGGACATCCCAGATGGCTGCTCCAGGCCGCACTGTCGGTATGTACTGGACATCCCGGATGGCTGCTCCAGGCCGCACTGTCAGTATGTACTGGACATCCCGGATGGCTGCTCCAGGCCGCACTGTCGGTATGTACTGGACATCCCGGATGGCTGCTCCAGGCCGCACTGTCAGTATGTACTGGACATCCCAGATGGCTGCTCCAGGCCGCACTGTCAGTATGTACTGGACATCCCGGATGGCTGCTCCAGGCTGCACTGTCAGTATGTACTGGACATCCCGGATGGCTGCTCCAGGCCGCACTGTCAGTATGTACTGGACATCCCGGATGGCTGCTCCAGGCCGCACTGTCAGTATGTACTGGACATCCCGGATGGCTGCTCCAGGCCGCACTGTCAGTATGTACTGGACATCCCGGATGGCTGCTCAAGGCCGCACTGTCAGTATGTACTGCACATCCCGGATGGCTGCTCCAGGCCGCACTGTCGGTGTGTACTGGACATCCCGGATGGCTGCGCCAGGCCGCACTATCGATATGTACTGGAGGACCCGGATGGCTGCGCCAGTGAGAATCATCGGACTTGTATGGACTGTGTCACATGGAATATTAACAATGTTGTAAACAGTGTTGCGCAGTAACCGGTAATTACCTCGCTGTCCTGCGTGATCTGGACCTGCTCTCCCTGCGGCACCTGAGCGATGTGTAGATGTCCCTGTAAGAAACAGAGGAACCGCGTGAGAAGCCAAGACCCGCTCAATGATGCAAAAAGACACAGAGAAAAGGGGCCAATGACACTGTACAGTCCCAACTCACACCCAGAGCAGCAATCACAATTCTGCTGCTTCTCAGTGGATAGAAATGAATAATCAAAAACCCTGCAGAGAGTCACCGTAGTGAGATAAACAATGAAAAAATCCCCAATCATGAGCCAGCATGAAAAACTAAAAAAAAAGGGGGATAGTGACCATAACAATAATGTGAGAATAAAATGCTAAATTTTATTAATGGAAAATGTTAAAATTCAATTTCATTATATTCAGTTACATTATAAAATCAATCATTCAAACACATTATAAAAAACAATTCATGGACAAAAATATTCCCTTATTTTAGCAGCAGAAAAACCAGAAAAATAAAGTGCACAGTGAAAAGACCAATTATTAAATATCGCCTGATAATAATTTTTTTTTTTTATCAAAAAGTAAGTATTCTGTTATAAAGTGCTAGATTGGGCCAAAATCTGTTTCTAGGTATAAAATAATTCCCATTACATATCCCGTGTATATGATGAAATAAATGCAACAAACTAAATAAAATAGATTCTCTATCTTAATGTATGGTCTGATGGTCCTGCTTGCTGCATACCCCGACGAGCATTTCGTGCATTTGTCTTCCTCAGGGCACTTCTAGGGTGTGGGAGGGTGGGGGTAGTCTACAGATGTACAGTAGATACTTTGGATGGAGTGTACAGATGTAGATACTTCTGGGGGGGAGTGTACAGATGTAGATACTTCTGAGGGGGTAGTGTATAGATGTAGATACTTCTGGGGGGAGTGTACAGATTTATATACTTCTGGGGGTAGTGTACAGAAGTAGATACTTCTGAGGGGGGAAAGTACAGATGTAGGGTGGAGTGTACAGATGTAGATACTTCTGGGGGGGAGTGAACAGATGTAGATACTTCTGGGGGCGGAGTGTACAGATGTAGGGCGGAGTGTACAGATGTAGATACTTCTGGGGGGAGTGTACAGATGTAGATACTTCTGGGGGGAGTGTACAGATGTAGATACTTCTGGGGGAGTGTACAGATGTAATACTTCTGGGGGGGTGTACAGATTGTTATACTTCTGGGGGGAGTGTACAGATGTAGATACTTCGGGGGAGGTGTACATATGTAGATACTTCTGGGGGGGAGTGTACATATGTAGATACTTCTGGGGGGGAGTGTACAGATGTAGATACTTCTGGGGGGGAGTGTACAGATGTAGATACTTCTGGGGGGGAGTGTACAGATGTAGATACTTCGGGGGAGGTGTACATATGTAGATACTTCTGGGGGGGAGTGTACATATGTAGATACTTCTGGGGGGAGTGTACAGTTGTAGATACTTCTGGGGGGGAGTGTACAGATGTAGATACTTCTGGGGGGAGTGTACAGATGTAGATACTTATGGGGGGGTGCACAGATGTAGATACTTCTGGGGGGAGTGTACAGATGTAGATACTTCTGGGGGGAGTGTACAGATGTAGATACTTCTGGGGGGAGTGTATAGATGTAGATACTTCTGGGGGGAGTGTACAGATGTAGATACTTCTGGGGGGAGTGTACAGATGTAGATACTTCTGGGGGGAGTGTATAGATGTAGATACTTCTGGGGAAGTGTACAGATGTAGATACTTCTGGGGGGAGTGTACAGATGTAGATACTTCTGGGGGGAGTGTATAGATGTAGATACTTCTGGGGGGAGTGTACAGATGTAGATACTTCTGGGGGGAGTGTATAGATGTAGATACTTCTGGGGGAGTGTACAGATGTAGATACTTCTAGGGGAGTGTACAGATGTAGATACTTCGGGGTGGGGGGTGGGGGTGTGAGTGTACAGATGTAGATACTTCTGGGGGAGTGTACAGATGTAGATACTTCTGGGGGAGTGTACAGATGTAGATACTTCTGTGGGGGGGGTGTACAGATGTAGATACTTCTGGGGGGAGTGTATAGATGTAGATACTTCTGGGGGGAGTGTACAGATGTAGATACTTCTGGGGGAGTGTACAGATGTAGATACTTCTGGGGGAGTGTACAGATGTAGATACTTCTGGGGGCGGAGTGTACAGATGTAGGGCGGAGTGTACAGATGTAGATACTTCTGGGGGGAGTGTACAGATGTAGATACTTCTGGGGGGAGTGTACAGATGTAGATACTTCTGGGGGAGTGTACAGATGTAATACTTCTGGGGGGGTGTACAGATTGTTATACTTCTGGGGGGAGTGTACAGATGTAGATACTTCGGGGGAGGTGTACATATGTAGATACTTCTGGGGGGGAGTGTACATATGTAGATACTTCTGGGGGGGAGTGTACAGATGTAGATACTTCTGGGGGGGAGTGTACAGATGTAGATACTTCTGGGGGGGAGTGTACAGATGTAGATACTTCGGGGGAGGTGTACATATGTAGATACTTCTGGGGGGGAGTGTACATATGTAGATACTTCTGGGGGGAGTGTACAGTTGTAGATACTTCTGGGGGGGAGTGTACAGATGTAGATACTTCTGGGGGGAGTGTACAGATGTAGATACTTATGGGGGGGTGCACAGATGTAGATACTTCTGGGGGGAGTGTACAGATGTAGATACTTCTGGGGGGAGTGTACAGATGTAGATACTTCTGGGGGGAGTGTATAGATGTAGATACTTCTGGGGGGAGTGTACAGATGTAGATACTTCTGGGGGGAGTGTACAGATGTAGATACTTCTGGGGGGAGTGTATAGATGTAGATACTTCTGGGGAAGTGTACAGATGTAGATACTTCTGGGGGGAGTGTACAGATGTAGATACTTCTGGGGGGAGTGTATAGATGTAGATACTTCTGGGGGGAGTGTACAGATGTAGATACTTCTGGGGGGAGTGTATAGATGTAGATACTTCTGGGGGAGTGTACAGATGTAGATACTTCTAGGGGAGTGTACAGATGTAGATACTTCGGGGTGGGGGGTGGGGGTGTGAGTGTACAGATGTAGATACTTCTGGGGGAGTGTACAGATGTAGATACTTCTGGGGGAGTGTACAGATGTAGATACTTCTGTGGGGGGGGTGTACAGATGTAGATACTTCTGGGGGGAGTGTATAGATGTAGATACTTCTGGGGGGAGTGTACAGATGTAGATACTTCTGGGGGAGTGTACAGATGTAGATACTTCTGGGGGAGTGTACAGATGTAGATACTTCTGTGGGGTGTGGGGGGGGGTGTACAGATGTAGACACTTCTGGGGGGAGTGTATAGATGTAGATACTTCTGGGGGGGAGTGTACAGATGTAGATACTTCTGGGGGAGTGTACAGATGTAGATACTTCTGGGGGGAGTGTACAGATGTAGATACTTCTGGGGGAGTGTACAGTTGTAGATACTTCCGGGGGGGAGAGTACAGATGTAGGTACTGCGGGGGGGGGGGGGGGGGGGAGGTGTACAGATGTAGATACTTCTGGGGGGGTGTACAGATGTAGATACTTCGGGGGGGGGGGGAGTGTACAGGTGTAGATACTTCTGGGGGGGGAATTTACAGATGTAGATACTGCGGGGGGGGGGGGGGGGTGTTCCTGATGTAGATACTTCTGGGGGGGTGTACAGATGTAGATACTTCCGGGGAGGGAAAATGTACAGATGTAGATACTGCGGGGGGAAGAGGGGGGGGTGTTCCTGATGTAGATACTTCTGGGGGGGATGTACTGATGTAGATACTTCTGGGGGGAGTGTACAGATGCAGATACTTCTGGGGGAGTGTATAGATGTAGATACTTCTGGGGGGGGGTGTACAGATGTAGATACTTCGGGGGGGGGGACTGTACAGATGTAGATACTGTGGGGGGCAGTGCACAGATGTAGATACTTCGGGGGGGGGGGGGGGTGTTCCTGATGCAGATACTTCGGGGGGGGGGGGGTTCCTGATGTAGATAGTTCCGGGGGGGGGGGGGGATGTACAGATGTAGTAGATATTTCTGTTTTTTCTAACCACTATAATCCTAATTTCCCCCTGATCTTTGTTTTGTGATGAGTTTCTGCGCTGAGGGGAGATTAAGGTGCTGGATTTGGAGCTCAGACAAGACGCCTGTGACGACTTTCTTCTACAATTGCCTGTGAATTTCAAAGCTCCTTCGATATCAAACGGCCTCATTTCCTCTGGACGGAAGTGTCCCATTCAGAGGAGGCAAAACAAAACAGCCTGAACTTATCAAACTGACAATAGGGAGAGTCTCCAGCCTAAACTTCATGCAGCCTTGATAAGAGACACTTTGCCTCCATTCCCTGCAATCCGGAAAAGAATGGGGGGGATTAACCCTGCGTCTGCCGTGGTGTAGCATTGGCTGCATTTACACGTGTCCACCCTTACCTTTGCTTAAATTTGGGTAACGACTTCAATTCCCAGATGTGCCGGCAACTTTTCACCCCTAATCCTCATAACGTGGGGCAGAATTGGTCACGTTTCCAAAAAGCAGCGGCAACCACCACAATGCAATGGCACCGTGCGACTCCCCATATACCATGCCTTTACATCAGTGCATATGGGAATATTGTGAAGATGTAGAATGCTGAAGACCTCACACAGGGGCTCCAGCTCTCGCCCATGACCATGATGTTCACGGTGCAGGACACTCCCCAGAGGCTGCGGGCCGGACGCTCCCCAGAGGCTGCGGGCCGGACGCTCCCCAGAGGCTGCGGGCCGGACGCTCCCCAGAGGCTGCGGGCCGGACGCTCCCCAGAGGCTGCGGGCCGGACGCTCCCCAGACACTACGGGCCGGACGCTCCCCAGAGACTATGGGCCGGACGCTCTCCAGAGACTACGGGCCGGACGCTCCCCAGAGGCTGCGGGCCGGACGCTCCCCAGAGGCTGGGCCGGACGCTCCCCAGAGGCTGGGCCGGACGCTCTCCAGAGGCTGCGGGCCGGACGCTCCCCAGAGGCTGGGCCGGACGCTCTCCAGAGACTACGGGCTGGACGCTCCCCAGAGGCTGCGGGCCGGACGCACCCCAGAGGCTGGGGCCGGACGCTCCCCAGAGACTACGGGCCGGACGCTCCCCAGAGACTACGGGCCGGACGCTCCCCAGAGACTACGGGCCGGACGCTTCCCAGACACTACGGGCCGGACGCTCCCCAGAGACTACGGGCCGGACGCTCCCCAGAGGCTGCGAGCTGGCCATTCACCAGAGGCTGCGGGCCGGACGCTCCCCAGAGGCTGCGGGCCGGACGCTCCCCAGAGGCTGCGGGCCGGACGCTCCCCAGAGGCTGCGGGCCGGACGCTCCCCAGAGGCTGCGGGCCGGACGCTCCACAGAGGCTGCGGGCCGGACGCTCCACAGAGGCTGCGGGCCGGACGCTCCACAGAGGCTGCGGGCCGGACGCTCCCCAGAGGCTGCGGGCCGGACGCTCCCCAGAGGCTGCGGGCCGGACGCTCCCCAGAGGCTGGGGCCGGACGTTCCCCAGAGGCTGGGGGCCGGACGCTCCCCAGAGGCTGCGAGCCGGACGCTCCCCAGAGGCTGCGGGCCGGACGCTCCCCAGAGGCTGCGGGCCGGACGCTCCCCAGAGGCTGCGGGCCGGACGCTCCCCAGAGGCTGCGGGCCGGACGCTCCCCAGAGGCTGCGGGCCGGACGCTCCCCAGAGGCTGCGGGCCGGACGCTCCCCAGAGGCTGCGGGCCGGACGCTCCCCAGAGGCTGCGGGCCGGACGCTCCCCAGAGGCTGCGAGCCGGACGCTCCCCAGAGGCTGCGGGCCGGATGCTCCCCAGAGGCTGCGAGCCGGACGCTCCCCAGAGGCTGCGGGCCGGACGCTCCCCAGAGGCTGGGCCGGACGCTCTCCAGAGACTACGGGCTGGACGCTCCCCAGAGGCTGCGGGCCGGACGCACCCCAGAGGCTGGGGCCGGACGCTCCCCAGAGACTACGGGCCGGACGCTCCCCAGAGACTACGGGCCGGACGCTCCCCAGAGACTACGGGCCGGACGCTTCCCAGACACTACGGGCCGGACGCTCCCCAGAGACTACGGGCCGGACGCTCCCCAGAGGCTGCGAGCTGGCCATTCACCAGAGGCTGCGGGCCGGACGCTCCCCAGAGGCTGCGGGCCGGACGCTCCCCAGAGGCTGCGGGCCGGACGCTCCCCAGAGGCTGCGGGCCGGACGCTCCACAGAGGCTGCGGGCCGGACGCTCCACAGAGGCTGCGGGCCGGACGCTCCACAGAGACTGCGGGCCGGACGCTCCCCAGAGGCTGCGGGCCGGACGCTCCCCAGAGGCTGCGGGCCGGACGCTCCCCAGAGGCTGGGGCCGGACGTTCCCCAGAGGCTGGGGGCCGGACGCTCCCCAGAGGCTGCGAGCCGGACGCTCCCCAGAGGCTGCGGGCCGGACGCTCCCCAGAGGCTGCGGGCCGGACGCTCCCCAGAGGCTGCGGGCCGGACGCTCCCCAGAGGCTGCGGGCCGGACGCTCCCCAGAGGCTGCGGGCCGGACGCTCCCCAGAGGCTGCGGGCCGGACGCTCCCCAGAGGCTGCGGGCCGGACGCTCCCCAGAGGCTGCGGGCCGGACGCTCCCCAGAGGCTGCGGGCCGGACGCTCCCCAGAGGCTGCGAGCCGGACGCTTCCCAGAGGCTGCGGGCCGGATGCTCCCCAGAGGCTGCGAGCCGGCCATTCACCAGAGGCTGCGGGCCAGACGCTCCCCAGAGGCTGCGGGCCGGACGCTCCCCAGAGGCTGCGGGCCGGACGCTCCCCAGAGGCTGCGGGCCGGACGCTCCCCAGACACTACGGGCCGGACGCTCCCCAGAGACTACGGGCCGGACGCTCCCCAGAGGCTGCGGGCCGGACGCTCCCCAGAGGCTGGGCCGGACGCTCTCCAGAGACTACGGGCTGGACGCTCCCCAGAGGCTGCGGGCCGGACGCTCCCCAGAGGCTGCGGGCCGGACGCACCCCAGAGGCTGGGGCCGGACGCTCCCCAGAGACTACGGGCCGGACGCTCCCCAGAGACTACGGGCCGGACGCTCCCCAGACACTACGGGCCGGACGCTCCCCAGAGACTACGGGCCGGACGCTCCCCAGAGGCTGCGAGCTGGCCATTCACCAGAGGCTGCGGGCCGGACGCTCCCCAGAGGCTGCGGGCCGGACGCTCCCCAGAGGCTGCGGGCCGGACGCTCCCCAGAGGCTGCGGGCCGGACGCTCCACAGAGGCTGCGGGCCGGACGCTCCACAGAGGCTGCGGGCCGGACGCTCCCCAGAGGCTGCGGGCCGGACGCTCCCCAGAGGCTGCGGGCCGGACGCTCATTGTCGTTATACCTGATCTGTGGCAAGGAGCACTAAAGTCTACGAGGCTTTGTGAAAGGAAATGAAAGCGGCCAGGTCTGTCTCAGAAGACACTCCATAACCTCATGAATAATGGTTCATTCATTTCACCTCTCTACATGAGTCTTTGTGATCCGTGTACAAGACTTAAATCAGTGCCGACTCCGCTCCAAGCTCCAGCTATCAACTGTGAAATGAGGCGTCATCATCGCTCCATCGCTGACAATAGCGGAGATAGTTCTGCGAGATAATATAACATTCTCTGGGAAAAATCAGTCGCCAGAGGAAATAAACGTCTCTTTATTGGACGGATCGCTGACTGGATTTACAACCTTCATGGTGCGCTCCCTCAATCTCCACATGTCTATGTTTTATCTGCCTGTACATGTCGTGGCCTCTAATGTCCCACCCGCAGGGAGACAGGAGTATTGTGATCTGTGTGCTCATGCTGATCCTCCTGGTGCATGCACAGAATGCAGAGGCAATGTATGTATGTGCTGCTGAATCTGATGTTTGTGATACAGGACGTCCGTGGGTTTGTTGCGGTTTTTTTCTTATCAAGCTTGGAAATTGCATACGTGATACAAAGCGTTATATCAGACTTACCACCTGGACCTGGCCGTCCTCGCCGATCTGGTGGAACTGCACCTGCTGGGCATTGGCCAGGGCGTAGTGCAGGGCCTGGGGGGGCGTCTGCTGCAGGTCACTGGATGACGACACTGTATTCTGCACACCGTCTGCAGGAGGAACGGACAGGACACACGAGCGTTACAGAAACCAAAACAATCAGCAGAAAAGAATTACAGAATGGTAACGCTGCTGGGTTGTGATATTTGCACCTTATTTATGGGGGATTTTCCCTGATTCGAGGGCCGTAGAATAGTGACTGCAGGCGTAAATTTATTAACAATTTACAGCATTCCTTCTAGAACGGATTGATGCTGCGCTAAGTGCGGCTGGTGCAGCGTGCGGTCACATTTCTACTGTTACAAAGGAAACATGGAACACATTTTTTGAAGCCGTCTCCTCATGATGGGATATCTCCTCTGCGAGTTCTCTGACCCGACCACAAGAGCCCGATGTTCTCAGGACTCCTCAGATCTACAGACGCAGAATGATGGGATATCTCCTCCGCGAGTTCTCTGACCCGACCACAAGAGCCTGATGTTCTCAGGACTCCTCAGATCTACAGACGCAGAATGATGGGATATCTCCTCTGCGAGTTCTCTGACCCGACCACAAGACTCCGATGTTCTCAGGACTCCTCAGATCTACAGACGCAGAATGATGGGATATCTCCTCCGCGAGTTCTCTGACCCGACCACAAGAGCCCGATGTTCTCAGGACTCCTCAGATCTACAGACGCACGCAGAATGATGGGATATCTCCTCCGCGAGTTCTCTGACCCGACCACAAGACTCCGATGTTCTCAGGACTCCTCAGATCTACAGACGCACGCAGAATGATGGGATATCTCCTCCGCGAGTTCTCTGACCCGACCACAAGACTCCGATGTTCTCAGGACTCCTCAGATCTACAGACGCAGAATGATGGGATATCTCCTCCGCGAGTTCTCTGAGCCGACCACAAGACTCCGATGTTCTCAGGACTCCTCAGATCTACAGACGCAGAATGATGGGATATCTCCTCTGCGAGTTCTCTGACCCGACCACAAGACTCCGATGTTCTCAGGACTCCTCAGATCTACAGACGCAGAATGATGGGATATCTCCTCTGCGAGTTCTCTGACCCGACCACAAGAGCCTGATGTTCTCAGGACTCCTCAGATCTACAGACGCAGAATGATGGGATATCTCCTCTGCGAGTTCTCTGACCCGACCACAAGACTCCGATGTTCTCAGGACTCCTCAGATCTACAGACGCAGAATGATGGGATATCTCCTCTGCGAGTTCTCTGACCCGACCACAAGAGCCCGATGTTCTCAGGACTCCTCAGATCTACAGACGCACGCAGAATGATGGAATATCTCCTCTGCAAGTTCTCTGACCCGACCACAAGAGCCCGATGTTCTCAGGACTCCTCAGATCTACAGACACACGCAGAATGATGGGATATCTCCTCTGCGAGTTCTCTGACCCGACCACAAGAGCCCGATGTTCTCAGGACTCCTCAGATCTACAGACGCACGCAGAATGATGGGATATCTCCTCTGCGAGTTCTCTGACCCGACCACAAGACTCCGATGTTCTCAGGACTCCTCAGATCTACAGACGCACGCAGAATGATGGGATATCTCCTCTGCGAGTTCTCTGACCTGACCACAAGACTCCGATGTTCTCAGGACTCCTCAGATCTACAGACGCACGCAGAATGATGGGATATCTCCTCCGCGAGTTCTCTGACCCGACCACAAGACTCCGATGTTCACAGGACTCCTCAGATCTACAGACGCAGAATGATGGGATATCTCCTCTGCGAGTTCTCTGACCCGACCACAAGAGCCCGATGTTCTCAGGACTCCTCAGATCTACAGACGCACGCAGAATGATGGAATATCTCCTCTGCAAGTTCTCTGACCCGACCACAAGAGCCCGATGTTCTCAGGACTCCTCAGATCTACAGACGCACGCAGAATGATGGAATATCTCCTCTGCAAGTTCTCTGACCCGACCACAAGAGCCCGATGTTCTCAGGACTCCTCAGATCTACAGACACACGCAGAATGATGGGATATCTCCTCTGCGAGTTCTCTAACCCGACCACAAGAGCCCGACGTTCTCAGGACTCCTCAGATCTACAGACGCACGCAGAATGATGGGATATCTCCTCCGCGAGTTCTCTGACCCGACCACAAGAGCCCGATGTTCTCAGGACTCCTCAGATCTACAGACGCACGCAGAATGATGGGATATCTCCTCTGCGAGTTCTCTGACCCGACCACAAGAGCCTGATGTTCTCAGGACTCCTCAGATCTACAGACGCAGAATGATGGGATATCTCCTCTGCAAGTTCTCTGACCCGACCACAAGAGCCCGATGTTCTCAGGACTCCTCAGATCTACAGACGCAGAATGATGGGATATCTCCTCCGCGAGTTCTCGGACCCCGATGCTCTCAGGACTCCTCAGATCTATAGACGCAGAATGATGGGGCAGATGTCTCGCCACTTACAAGCCCCCCATAATGTAAACTCTCTGGCTCTGAATGTACAGTTTTGATATGTGAGGACTTCGCTGGCCGGAGGAGTCAGACAGCAGTGGAGTGACGCGGCTCACCGGTTCTACGGCAGCTGTTTAGTGTCACCTCAGCTCATCCCTGGATGCGGTGTCACTTTTATTGTAGTCCCCAGTGTACAAATAAACAAATTTTGGGAAATAGCCGTATGTCTGAAACTGTTCATAGGCATTCCCTTCTCACAGCTTGTGGCCATCACATCCTGAAGCTCTAAGATCCTCCCTGCTACGTGTCCTACAATAGGGGGTCCCAGAAGAAAGGCATTGCTCTGCGGGGGGTACACCCATCATGTGTGGGTCTTATAAATGGGGCTCCTTCTTCCTTGGCTTTTCCAGAACTCATAACTCGTAAGAGGAGAAATCCAGGACCACCTCTTTCTGGATGCTCCGGTTTTGGCCACCTTACCAGGTGGGATGGTTCTTTGAACATCAAGTGTGGAATTAAGTGTTCGCACTGCGCAGTGCCCGGAGGATTGTGAGGGCCAAACACATCATCTCAGTAATGCTCTGGCATGGACAGGTGAAACATCCGGGGCCGACACTGCGTCCACACCTACAAGGACAGCCGTCACCAAGACATGCTGCAGGTGCCAATAACAAGAAAGATCATGGTGAATGAGCGTTATAAGGAGCACTCCCAATATGTAGCGTAGTTGCATCATTTATGCACTGGTCGCCATCTTCCCCGGTCTCGTCTACATCACACGACTCTTCAAATTACACAGGGATCTATGTGTGGAGCACGAGTTGCCTTCTCAGTGTAAGTCTGTGGCACCTTCATCTGAATGTCCATTGGATTTCACTGACAAAGTAGCTCTGCCCAACATGATGGTCCCTGTTTGAGCCAGAAAAGACTAAGAGCAGCGCTCACCTGACCTAGAGGAGCACCGGGGCAGCACTCACCTGACCTAGAGGAGCACCGGGGCAGCACTCACCTGACCTAGAGGAGCACCGGGGCAGCACTCACCTGACCTAGAGGAGCACTGGGGCAGCGCTCACCTGACCTAGAGGAGCACCGGGGCAGCGCTCACCTGACCTAGAGGAGCACCGGGGCAGCGCTCACCTGACCTAGAGGAGCACCGGGGCAGCACTCACCTGACCTAGAGGAGCACCGGGGCAGCGCTCACCTGACCTAGAGGAGCACCGGGGCAGCACTCACCTGACCTATAGGAGCACTGGGGCAGCGCTCACCTGACCTAGAGGAGCACTGGGGCAGCGCTCACCTGACCTAGAGGAGCACCGGGGCAGCACTCACCTGACCTAGAGGAGCACCGGGGCAGCGCTCACCTGACCTAGAGGAGCACCGGGGCAGCGCTCACCTGACCTAGAGGAGCACCGGGGCAGCGCTTACCTGACCTAGAGGAGCACCAGGGCAGCACTCACCTGACCTAGAGGAGCACCGGGGCAGCACTTACCTGACCTAGAAGAGCACCGGAGCAGCACTCACCTGACCTAGAGGAGCACCGGGGTAGCGCTCACCTGACCTAGAGGAGCACCGGGGCAGCGCTCACCTGACCTAGAGGAGCACCGGGGCAGCACTCACCTGACCTAGAGGAGCACCGGGGCAGCGCTCACCTGACCTAGAAGAGCACCGGAGCAGCACTCACCTGACCTAGAGGAGCACCGGGGTAGCGCTCACCTGACCTAGAGGAGCACCGGGGCAGCGCTCACCTGACCTAGAGGAGCATAGGAGCAGCAGTCACTTAACCTAGAGGAGCACCGGGGTAGTGCTCACCTGACCTAGAGGAGCACCGGAGCAGCACTCACCTGACCTAGAGGAGCACCGGGGCAGCGCTCACCTGACCTAGAGGAGCACCGGGGCAGCACTCACCTGACCTAGAGGAGCACCGGAGCAGCACTCACCTGACCTAGAGGAGCACCGGGGTAGCGCTCACCTGACCTAGAGGAGCACCGGGGCAGCGCTCACCTGACCTAGAGGAGCACCGGGGTAGCGCTCACCTGACCTAGAGGAGTATAGGAGCAGCAGTCACCTAACCTAGAGGAGGACCAGTCACCTGCCCTAGAGAAGTAGCACTCACCTGAGCAGCACTAGGCAGCAGGGAAGACAGTGAATGGTAAAGTATATTAATGCTCCTACACTACATTACATAGACAGGATTAGGAGAGCTTCACGAGATCTCTCACTTCATGACAATCTTTCAGTGTAATCAGGCTACAATCACCCGATAAATGGGGAAACAAACGCTCGTTCATTGGGTGAACTGATCTGTTGTGCAGCACAAAAGATGATCATTCTCGGCAGCACATCATTCTGTGTAAACAGGACTTGGGCTGCCAAAAACAATGGCAGCCTGTGCAATCTGTTACAGATCTATTACAGATAACATTATCGCGATCTGCTGTGTAAACAGGTTAGTAAACGTTTAGTGCCGCTGGTCAGTCCGTGTGCACGGAGCTTTACACTGACTCGTGGACTGTCCGTCTTCCTGAGAGGCGGTGGCACCGGAGCTCTGTGTTATACCCATACAATGGAGACACATTACACTTGTGTGTCCTCTATACATTGTAGCATCCAGGGATCGTCACCTGCAGGTTTTGCATTCATGAAGCACCGCGGCTTTCTCCTTCCTTCCTGTAGCACCGGGCTGAGAGTCGCACAATCATGCTCCAACCTGCCAATACGGTGGAATGGTCTCTCCCCCTGTAACCCCATTACTAACATTCCTCACCCCGGGGCCGGCTCCTTGGGCTTTTTTCCAGAGCTCTTTATCCTCACCTTGAGTCAATCATTAGAAAATGAGAAATATTTCAGAATTTTTATGTTTTTCAAATCCCGACCTCCCATATATTATACATAGAAGACACCCGTCAGCTAATAGCAGATCAGTGAGGCCGGTCAGATCCCAGATCAGCCAGAAGGTAGCACATTATTACAGTAAGGATGGCCGCCGGGTCAGGCACATCAGAGGCATACAAGGGGTATTAGTATTGGGGGTCTATACTGTATATAGATGCTGTAGAGTGGTCAGAGCTTTGGTTATAATAATGTCTTCATTTCATACATTTTATTACATATGTCCTAAGTACGTGAGCACCCCACAACTAGCACAGAGTCAGCGTCCCCCAATGCGAGGGGCTGCAGACATACGAGGACAGGCCTGAGCGCTCTGCAGACTGACGAGGACGGGCCCGAGCGCTCTGCAGACAGACGAGGACGGGCCCGAGCGCTCTGCAGACAGACGAGGACGGGCCCGAGCGCTCTGCAGACTGATGAGGACAGGCCTGAGCGCTCTGCAGACAGACGAGGACAGGCCTGAGCGCTCTGCAGACAGACGAGAACAGGCCTGAGCGCTCTGCAGACTGACGAGGACAGGCCTGAGCGCTCTGCAGACTGACGAGGACGGGCCCGAGCGCTCTGCAGACAGACGAGGACGGGCCCGAGCGCTCTGCAGACAGACGAGGACGGGCCCGAGCGCTCTGCAGACTGATGAGGACAGGCCTGAGCGCTCTGCAGACAGACGAGGACAGGCCTGAGCGCTCTGCAGACAGACGAGGACAGGCCTGAGCGCTCTGCAGACTGACGAGGACAGGCCTGAGCGCTCTGCAGACAGACGAGGACGGGCCTGAGCGTTCTGCAGACTGACGAGGACGGGCCCGAGCGCTCTGCAGACAGACGAGGACGGGCCCGAGCGCTCTGCAGACTGATGAGGACAGGCCTGAGCGCTCTGCAGACAGACGAGGACAGGCCTGAGCGCTCTGCAGACAGACGAGGACGGGCCCGAGCGCTCTGCAGACTGATGAGGACAGGCCTGAGCGCTCTGCAGACAGACGAGGACAGGCCTGAGCGCTCTGCAGACAGACGAGGACAGGCCTGAGCGCTCTGCAGACAGACGAGGACAGGCCTGAGCGCTCTGCAGACAGACGAGGACGGGCCTGAGCGCTCTGCAGACTGACGAGGACGGGCCCAAGCACTCTGCAGACAGATGAGGAAAGGCCCGAGCGCTCTGCAGACTGACGAGGACAGGCCTGAGCGCTCTGCAGACTGACGAGGACAGGCCTGAGCGCTCTGCAGACAGACGAGGACGGGCCTGAGCGCTCTGCAGACAGACGAGGACAGGCCTGAGCGCTCTGCAGACAGACGAGGACGGGCCTGAGCGCTCTGCAGACTGACGAGGACAGGCCTGAGCGCTCTGCAGACAGACGAGGACGGGCCTGAGCGCTCTGCAGACTGATGAGGACAGGCCTGAGCGCTCTGCAGACTGATGAGGACAGGCCTGAGCGCTCTGCAGACTGACGAGGACAGGCCTGAGCGCTCTGCAGACTGACGAGGACAGGCCTGAGCGCTCTGCAGACAGACGAGGACGGGCCCGAGCGCTCTGCAGACAGAAGAGGACGGGCCCAAGCACTCTGCAGACAGATGAGGAAAGGCCCGAGCGCTCTGCAGACTGACGTGGATGGGCCTGAGCGCTCTGCAGACTGATGAGGACAGGCCTGAGCGCTCTGCAGACTGACGAGGACAGGCCTGAGCGCTCTGCAGACTGACGAGGACAGGCCAGTACGCTCTGCAGACTGGCGAGGATGGGCCAGATTGCTCTGCAGACTGACGAGGATGGGCCCGAGCGCTCTGCAGACTGACGAGGGCAGGCCTGAGCGCTCTGCAGACAGACGAGGATGGGCCCGAGCGCTCTGCAGACAGACAAGGACAGGCCTGAGCGCTCTGCAGACTGACGAGGACAGGCCTGAGTGCTCTGCAAACTGACGAGGACAGGCCTGAGCGCTCTGCATAAACAACCAAAAAATTGAGTTTGCAGACAACATTTGTTTTGCTAAATCACAATAGTATTTTTATTTTTATAAATTCATCACTTCAAAATTTATGATACAAAAATAGTAGAAAAATACATTTTATTCATATAGTGCTGGTCAAACAGATTGTTGATTAAAAACACCCTACCCCATAAAACCAAAGAAACACAGACTGGTGCAGTGTGGTATAATGAAAAGATCATCAAAGCAGACCTATTGCACAATTGTCCAGACCGATGGGTACACAAAGAATTATTAATAGTATGACCTCTATCATGAAGTTAATCACATAAAGTGCTAGTGCAGATTAACAACATATAAGGGAGACAGCCGATTCTGTGCAGGGTATATAGATAACCATCAGACATACTGAATAGCCTTGGCTGCCCCTAAAAATGGTAGAGAGCCATCACAGAGGATAATCAATCAATAAGCGTACCACAGGGATCAAAAACGCACACTGTTTATGCATATATGGTGAGGTTTGCCATGAGTTAAAAATGATGATTATGGAGTTCTATGTCCTGTTTTGGCTGAGCGCTCTGCAGACTGACGAGGACAGGCCTGAGTGCTCTGCAGACTGACGAGGACAGGCCTGAGCGTTCTGCAGACTGACGAGGACAGGCCTGAGTGCTCTGCAGACTGACGAGGACAGGCCTGAGCGTTCTGCAGAGTGATGAGGACAGGCCTGAGCGCTCTGCAGACAGACGAGGATGGGCCTGAGCGCTCTGCAGACTGACGAGGACAGGCCTGAGTGCTCTGCAGACTGACGAGGACAGGCCTGAGCGTTCTGCAGAGTGATGAGGACAGGCCTGAGCGCTCTGCAGACAGACGAGGATGGGCCTGAGCGCTCTGCAGACTGACGAGGACAGGCCCGAGCGCTCTGCAGACTGACGAGGACAGGCCCGAGCGCTCTGCAGACTGACGAGGACGGGCCCGAGCGCTCTGCAGACAGACAAGGACAGGCCTGAGCGCTCTGCAGACTGACGAGGACAGGCCTGAGTGCTCTGCAGACTGACGAGGACAGGCCTGAGCGCTCTGCAGACTGACGAGGACAGGCCTGAGCGCTCTGCAGACTGACGAGGAAAGGCCCGAGAGACTGAATAACATGAATAGGTGGAAAGTAATATCACAGTCGGGAGGAATATATCTCGTAAGAGCTGATGACAGAGACTTGTCCGGAGCAGCTCATCAGCCTCTGTGCTCCAACCACACGGAGCAGCCGTCATGTCGTATATTATCAGGACTGCACCTCCAGGACATAACTGCAACACAACAGCGGGGCGATGATAGAGGGGCCACGGGCTGATGGAAGTCAGGTGTTCTCTACAAAGCATCAGCCGTCCTCCAGGCGGGGATAATTCACTCCAGTGTCCTGTGTGCGGATCGTGGGGTGAGTTATGGCCGCAGCATTCCTGCCTAATATTACATCGCAGACTGGAAAGAGAAGCCGTCACCAGATACCAGGCCGATCATTAGCAGCGCGGCTACGACCTGCACTGGAACGCAGGATGACATCACATAGTATACACATGTCATATCTCTCCAGGAGAAGCCGTCACCAGATACCAGGCCGATCATTAGCAGCGCGGCTACGACCTGCACTGGAACGCAGGATGACATCACATCATATAGTATACACGTCATATCTCTCCAGGAAAAGCCGTCACCAGATACCAGGACGATCATTAGCAGCGCGGCTACGACCTGCACTGGAACGCAGGATGACATCACATCATATACTATACACATATCATATCTCTCCAGGAGAAGCCGTCACCAGATACCAGGCCGATCATTAGCAGCGCGGCTACGACCTGCACTGGAACGCAGGATGACATCACATCATATAGTATACACATGTCATATCTCTCCAGGAGAAGCCGTCACCAGATACCAGGCCGATCATTAGCAGCGCGGCTACGACCTGCACTGGAACGCAGGATGACATCACATAGTATACACATGTCATATCTCTCCAGGAGAAGCCGTCACCAGATACCAGGCCGATCATTAGCAGCGCGGCTACGACCTGCACTGGAACGCAGGATGACATCACATAGTATACACATGTCATATCTCTCCAGGAGAAGCCGTCACCAGATACCAGGCCGATCATTAGCAGCGCGGCTACGACCTGCACTGGAACGCAGGATGACATCACATCATATACTATACACATGTCATATCTCTCCAGGAGAAGCCGTCACCAGATACCAGGCCGATCATTAGCAGCGCGGCTACGACCTGCACTGGAACGCAGGATGACATCACATCATATAGTATACACATGTCATATCTCTCCAGGAGAAGCCGTCACCAGATACCAGGCCGATCAATAGCAGCGCGGCTACGACCTGCACTGGAACGCAGGATGACATCACATCACATAGTATACACATGTCATATCTCTCCAGGAGAAGCCGTCACCAGATACCAGGCCGATCATTAGCAGCGCGGCTACGACCTGCACTGGAACGCAGGATGACATCACATCATATAGTATACACATATCATATCTCTCCAGGAGAAGCCGTCACCAGATACCAGGCTGATCATTAGCAGCGCGGCTACGACCTGCACTGGAACGCAGGATGACATCACATCATATACTATACACATGTCATATCTCTCCAGGGGAAGCCGTCACCAGATACCAGGCCGATCAATAGCAGCGCGGCTACGACCTGCACTGGAACGCAGGATGACATCACATCATATACTATACACATGTCATATCTCTCCAGGAGAAGCCGTCACCAGATACCAGGCCGATCATTAGCAGCGCGGCTACGACCTGCACTGGAACGCAGGATGACATCATATAGTATACACATGTCATATCTCTCCAGGAGAAGCCGTCACCAGATACCAGGCCGATCAATAGCAGCGCGGCTACGACCTGCACTGGAACGCAGGATGACATCACATCATATACTATACACATGTCATATCACTCCAGGAGAAGCCGTCACCAGATACCAGGCCGATCATTAGCAGCGCGGCTACGACCTGCACTGGAACGCAGGATGACATCATATAGTATACACATGTCATATCTCTCCAGGAGAAGCCGTCACCACATACCAGGCCGATCATTAGCAGCGCGGCTACGACCTGCACTGGAACGCAGGATGACATCACATCATATAGTATACACATGTCATATCTCTCCAGGAGAAGCCGTCACCAGATACCAGGCCGATCAATAGCAGCGCGGCTACGACCTGCACTGGAACGCAGGATGACATCACATCATATAGTATACACATGTCATATCTCTCCAGGAGAAGCCGTCACCAGATACCAGGCCGATCATTAGCAGCGCGGCTACGACCTGCACTGGAACGCAGGATGACATCACATCATATAGTATACACATGTCATATCTCTCCAGGAGAAGCCGTCACCAGATACCAGGCCGATCAATAGCAGCGCGGCTACGACCTGCACTGGAACGCAGGATGACATCACATCATATAGTATACACATGTCATATCTCTCCAGGAGAAGCCGTCACCAGATACCAGGCCGATCATTAGCAGCGCGGCTACGACCTGCACTGGAACGCAGGATGACATCACATCATATAGTATACACATGTCATATCTCTCCAGGAGAAGCCGTCACCAGATACCAGGCCGATCATTAGCAGCGCGGCTACGACCTGCACTGGAACGCAGGATGACATCACATCATATAGTATACACATGTCATATCTCTCCAGGAGAAGCCGTCACCAGATACCAGGCCGATCATTAGCAGCGCGGCTACGACCTGCACTGGAACGCAGGATGACATCACATCATATAGTATACACATGTCATATCTCTCCAGGAGAAGCCGTCACCAGATACCAGGCCGATCATTAGCAGCGCGGCTACGACCTGCACTGGAACGCAGGATGACATCACATCATATACTATACACATGTCATATCACTCCAGGAGAAGCCGTCACCAGATACCAGGCCGATCATTAGCAGCGCGGCTACGACCTGCACTGGAACGCAGGATGACATCACATCATATAGTATACACATGTCATATCTCTCCAGGAGAAGCCGTCACCAGATACCAGGCCGATCATTAGCAGCGCGGCTACGACCTGCACTGGAACGCAGGATGACATCACATCACATAGTATACACATGTCATATCTCTCCAGGAGAAGCCGTCACCAGATACCAGGCCGATCAATAGCAGCGCGGCTACGACCTGCACTGGAACGCAGGATGACATCACATCATATACTATACACATGTCATATCACTCCAGGAGAAGCCGTCACCAGATACCAGGCCGATCATTAGCAGCGCGGCTACGACCTGCACTGGAACGCAGGATGACATCACATCATATAGTATACACATGTCATATCTCTCCAGGAGAAGCCGTCACCAGATACCAGGCCGATCATTAGCAGCGCGGCTACGACCTGCACTGGAACGCAGGATGACATCACATCATATACTATACACATGTCATATCACTCCAGGAGAAGCCGTCACCAGATACCAGGCCGATCATTAGCAGCGCGGCTACGACCTGCACTGGAACGCAGGATGACATCACATCATATAGTATACACATGTCATATCTCTCCAGGAGAAGCCGTCACCAGATACCAGGCCGATCATTAGCAGCGCGGCTACGACCTGCACTGGAACGCAGGATGACATCACATCACATAGTATACACATGTCATATCTCTCCAGGAGAAGCCGTCACCAGATACCAGGCCGATCAATAGCAGCGCGGCTACGACCTGCACTGGAACGCAGGATGACATCACATCATATACTATACACATGTCATATCACTCCAGGAGAAGCCGTCACCAGATACCAGGCCGATCATTAGCAGCGCGGCTACGACCTGCCCTGGAACGCAGGATGACATCACATCATATACTATACACATGTCATATCACTCCAGGAGAAGCCGTCACCAGATACCAGGCCGATCATTAGCAGCGCGGCTACGACCTGCACTGGAACGCAGGATGACATCACATCATATAGTATACACATATCATATCTCTCCAGGAGAAGCCGTCACCGGATACCAGGCTGATCATTAGCAGCGCGGCTACGACCTGCACTGGAACGCAGGATGACATCACATCATATACTATACACATGTCATATCTCTCCAGGAGAAGCCGTCACCAGATACCAGGCCGATCATTAGCAGCGCGGCTACGACCTGCACTGGAACGCAGGATGACATCACATCATATAGTATACACATGTCATATCTCTCCAGGAGAAGCCGTCACCAGATACCAGGCCGATCATTAGCAGCGCGGCTACGACCTGCACTGGAACGCAGGATGACATCACATCATATACTATACACATGTCATATCACTCCAGGAGAAGCCGTCACCAGATACCAGGCCGATCATTAGCAGCGCGGCTACGACCTGCACTGGAACGCAGGATGACATCACATCATATAGTATACACATGTCATATCACTCCAGGAGAAGCCGTCACCAGATACCAGGCCGATCATTAGCAGCGCGGCTACGACCTGCACTGGAACGCAGGATGACATCACATCATATAGTATACACATGTCATATCTCTCCAGGAGAAGCCGTCACCAGATACCAGGCTGATCATTAGCAGCGCGGCTACGACCTGCACTGGAACGCAGGATGACATCACATCATATACTATACACATATCATATCTCTCCAGGAGAAGCCGTCACCAGATACCAGGCCGATCATTAGCAGCGCGGCTACGACCTGCACTGGAACGCAGGATGACATCACATCATATAGTATACACATGTCATATCTCTCCAGGAGAAGCCGTCACCAGATACCAGGCCGATCATTAGCAGCGCGGCTACGACCTGCACTGGAACGCAGGATGACATCACATCATATACTATACACATGTCATATCTCTCCAGGAGAAGCCGTCACCAGATACCAGGCCGATCATTAGCAGCGCGGCTACGACCTGCACTGGAACGCAGGATGACATCACATCATATACTATACACATATCATATCTCTCCAGGAGAAGCCGTCACCAGATACCAGGCCGATCATTAGCAGCGCGGCTACGACCTGCACTGGAACGCAGGATGACATCACATCACATAGTATACACATATCATATCTCTCCAGGAGAAGCCGTCACCAGATACCAGGCCGATCATTAGCAGCGCGGCTACGACCTGCACTGGAACGCAGGATGACATCACATCATATAGTATACACATATCATATCTCTCCAGGAGAAGCCGTCACCAGATACCAGGCCGATCATTAGCAGCGCAGCTACGACCTGCACTGGAACGCAGGATGACATCACATCACATAGTATACACATATCATATCTCTCCAGGAGAAGCCGTCACCAGATACCAGGCCGATCATTAGCAGCGCGGCTACGACCTGCACTGGAACGCAGGATGACATCACATCATATAGTATACACATATCATATCTCTCCAGGAGAAGCCGTCACCAGATACCAGGCCGATCATTAGCAGCGCGGCTACGACCTGCACTGGAACGCAGGATGACATCACATCACATAGTATACACATGTCATATCTCTCCAGGAGAAGCCGTCACCAGATACCAGGCCGATCATTAGCAGCGCGGCTACGACCTGCACTGGAACGCAGGATGACATCACATCATATACTATACACATGTCATATCTCTCCAGGAGAAGCCGTCACCAGATACCAGGCCGATCATTAGCAGCGCGGCTACGACCTGCACTGGAACGCAGGATGACATCACATCATATAGTATACACATGTCATATCTCTCCAGGAGAAGCCGTCACCAGATACCAGGCCGATCATTAGCAGCGCGGCTACGACCTGCACTGGAACGCAGGATGACATCACATCACATAGTATACACATGTCATATCTCTCCAGGAGAAGCCGTCACCAGATACCAGGCCGATCAATAGCAGCGCGGCTACGACCTGCACTGGAACGCATGATGACATCACATCACATAGTATACACATGTCATATCTCTCCAGGAGAAGCCGTCACCAGATACCAGGCCAATCATTAGCAGCGCGGCTACGACCTGCACTGGAACGCAGGATGACATCACATCATATACTATACACATGTCATATCTCTCCAGGAGAAGCCGTCACCAGATACCAGGCCGATCATTAGCAGCGCGGCTACGACCTGCACTGGAACGCAGGATGACATCACATCATATACTATACACATGTCATATCACTCCAGGAGAAGCCGTCACCAGATACCAGGCCGATCATTAGCAGCGCGGCTACGACCTGCACTGGAACGCAGGATGACATCACATCACATAGTATACACATGTCATATCTCTCCAGGAGAAGCCGTCACCAGATACCAGGCTGATCATTAGCAGCGCGGCTACGACCTGCACTGGAACGCAGGATGACATCACATCACATAGTATACACATATCATATCTCTCCAGGAGAAGCCGTCACCAGATACCAGGCCGATCATTAGCAGCGCGGCTACGACCTGCACTGGAACGCAGGATGACATCACATCATATACTATACACATATCATATCTCTCCAGGAGAAGCCGTCACCAGATACCAGGCCGATCATTAGCAGCGCGGCTACGACCTGCACTGGAACGCAGGATGACATCACATCATATAGTATACACATGTCATATCTCTCCAGGAGAAGCCGTCACCAGATACCAGGCCGATCATTAGCAGCGCGGCTACGACCTGCACTGGAACGCAGGATAACATCACATCATATAGTATACACATGTCATATCACTCCAGGAGAAGCCGTCACCAGATACCAGGCCGATCATTAGCAGCGCGGCTACGACCTGCACTGGAACGCAGGATGACATCACATCATATAGTATACACATATCATATCTCTCCAGGAGAAGCCGTCACCAGATACCAGGCCGATCATTAGCAGCGCGGCTACGACCTGCACTGGAACGCAGGATGACATCACATCACATAGTATACACATGTCATATCTCTCCAGGAGAAGCCGTCACCAGATACCAGGCCGATCATTAGCAGCGCGGCTACGACCTGCACTGGAACGCAGGATGACATCACATCATATAGTATACACATGTCATATCACTCCAGGAGAAGCCGTCACCAGATACCAGGCCGATCATTAGCAGCGCGGCTACGACCTGCACTGGAACGCAGGATGACATCACATCACATAGTATACACATGTCATATCACTCCAGGAGAAGCCGTCACCAGATACCAGGCCGATCATTAGCAGCGCGGCTACGACCTGCACTGGAACGCAGGATGACATCACATCATATACTATACACATATCATATCTCTCCAGGGGAAGCCGTCACCAGATACCAGGCCGATCATTAGCAGCGCGGCTACGACCTGCACTGGAACGCAGGATGACATCACATCACATAGTATACACATGTCATATCTCTCCAGGAGAAGCCGTCACCAGATACCAGGCCGATCATTAGCAGCGCGGCTACGACCTGCACTGGAACGCAGGATGACATCACATCATATACTATACACATGTCATATCACTCCAGGAGAAGCCGTCACCAGATACCAGGACGATCATTAGCAGCGCGGCTACGACCTGCACTGGAACGCAGGATGACATCACATCATATACTATACACATGTCATATCTCTCCAGGAGAAGCCGTCACCAGATACCAGGCCGATCATTAGCAGCGCGGCTACGACCTGCACTGGAACGCAGGATGACATCACATCATATAGTATACACATGTCATATCACTCCAGGAGAAGCCGTCACCAGATACCAGGCCGATCATTAGCAGCGCGGCTACGACCTGCACTGGAACGCAGGATGACATCACATCATATAGTATACACATGTCATATCTCTCCAGGAGAAGCCGTCACCAGATACCAGGCTGATCATTAGCAGCGCGGCTACGACCTGCACTGGAACGCAGGATGACATCACATCATATACTATACACATATCATATCTCTCCAGGAGAAGCCGTCACCAGATACCAGGCCGATCATTAGCAGCGCGGCTACGACCTGCACTGGAACGCAGGATGACATCACATCATATAGTATACACATGTCATATCTCTCCAGGAGAAGCCGTCACCAGATACCAGGCCGATCAATAGCAGCGCAGCTACGACCTGCCCTGGAACGCAGGATGACATCACATCATATAGTATACACATGTCATATCTCTCCAGGAGAAGCCGTCACCAGATACCAGGCCGATCATTAGCAGCGCGGCTACGACCTGCACTGGAACGCAGGATGACATCACATCATATAGTATACACATGTCATATCACTCCAGGAGAAGCCGTCACCAGATACCAGGCCGATCATTAGCAGCGCGGCTACGACCTGCACTGGAACGCAGGATGACATCACATCATATACTATACACATATCATATCTCTCCAGGGGAAGCCGTCACCAGATACCAGGCCGATCATTAGCAGCGCGGCTACGACCTGCACTGGAACACAGGATGACATCGCATCATATACTATACACATGTCATATCTCTCCAGGAGAAGCCGTCACCAGATACCAGGACGATCATTAGCAGCGCGGCTACGACCTGCACTGGAACGCAGGATGACATCACATCATATAGTATACACATGTCATATCACTCCAGGAGAAGCCGTCACCAGATACCAGGCCGATCATTAGCAGCGCGGCTACGACCTGCACTGGAACGCAGGATGACATCACATCATATAGTATACACATGTCATATCACTCCAGGAGAAGCCGTCACCAGATACCAGGCCGATCATTAGCAGCGCGGCTACGACCTGCACTGGAACGCAGGATGACATCACATCATATACTATACACATGTCATATCACTCCAGGAGAAGCCGTCACCAGATACCAGGCCGATCATTAGCAGCGCGGCTACGACCTGCACTGGAACGCAGGATGACATCACATCATATACTATACACATGTCATATCACTCCAGGAGAAGCCGTCACCAGATACCAGGCCGATCATTAGCAGCGCGGCTACGACCTGCACTGGAACGCAGGATGACATCACATCACATAGTATACACATATCATATCTCTCCAGGGGAAGCCGTCACCAGATACCAGGCCGATCATTAGCAGCGCGGCTACGACCTGCACTGGAACGCAGGATGACATCACATCATATAGTATACACATGTCATATCACTCCAGGAGAAGCCGTCACCAGATACCAGGCCGATCATTAGCAGCGCGGCTACGACCTGCACTGGAACGCAGGATGACATCACATCATATACTATACACATGTCATATCACTCCAGGAGAAGCCGTCACCAGATACCAGGCCGATCATTAGCAGCGCGGCTACGACCTGCACTGGAACGCAGGATGACATCACATCATATAGTATACACATGTCATATCTCTCCAGGAGAAGCCGTCACCAGATACCAGGCTGATCATTAGCAGCGCGGCTACGACCTGCACTGGAACGCAGGATGACATCACATCACATAGTATACACATATCATATCTCTCCAGGAGAAGCCGTCACCAGATACCAGGCCGATCATTAGCAGCGCGGCTACGACCTGCACTGGAACGCAGGATGACATCACATCATATAGTATACACATGTCATATCTCTCCAGGAGAAGCCGTCACCAGATACCAGGCTGATCATTAGCAGCGCGGCTACGACCTGCACTGGAACGCAGGATGACATCACATCACATAGTATACACATATCATATCTCTCCAGGAGAAGCCGTCACCAGATACCAGGCCGATCATTAGCAGCGCGGCTACGACCTGCACTGGAACGCAGGATGACATCACATCATATACTATACACATATCATATCTCTCCAGGAGAAGCCGTCACCAGATACCAGGCCGATCATTAGCAGCGCGGCTACGACCTGCACTGGAACGCAGGATGACATCACATCACATAGTATACACATATCATATCTCTCCAGGAGAAGCCGTCACCAGATACCAGGCCGATCATTAGCAGCGCGGCTACGACCTGCACTGGAACGCAGGATGACATCACATCATATACTATACACATATCATATCTCTCCAGGGGAAGCCGTCACCAGATACCAGGCCGATCATTAGCAGCGCGGCTACGACCTGCACTGGAACACAGGATGACATCGCATCATATACTATACACATGTCATATCTCTCCAGGAGAAGCCGTCACCAGATACCAGGACGATCATTAGCAGCGCGGCTACGACCTGCACTGGAACGCAGGATGACATCACATCATATAGTATACACATGTCATATCACTCCAGGAGAAGCCGTCACCAGATACCAGGCCGATCATTAGCAGCGCGGCTACGACCTGCACTGGAACGCAGGATGACATCACATCACATAGTATACACATATCATATCTCTCCAGGGGAAGCCGTCACCAGATACCAGGCCGATCATTAGCAGCGCGGCTACGACCTGCACTGGAACGCAGGATGACATCACATCATATTTTTTATTCCCTGAAGAAGAAGGCAGTGTGCCTTTGAAACGCGTTGGAATTGACTCAATAAAAATATCTAAGGAATCTTCAACAGTGTGGTTCATAGCGCGGCTGAAAAACCCGTCCCTTTTTATCTCCGTTTTCAGTTACTATTTCTGACGGGGCCGCAGCTGGAACCAGCTCAGCACTCCCATACGCTATCATAGGGGTTGTGCCTGTCACAACCAGACCAGGTGAGTGCATCTCTCTTTCTTCTCATACCCTAAATATCGGGTAAGACCCTATTGCGCCCTTGTTTCCCTCACTGCAGATTGCATCTGGTACCTTGAGGCATTTCTTTAGGTTTGGAAACAGCACACTGCCCCACCCCCCCCACACTGCCCAACTTCCACACACTGCCCCACCCCCCCCACACACAGCCCACACACAGCCCACCCCCTACACGCAGCCTACCCCCACACACAGCCCATCCCCCACACATAGCCCACCCCCTACACACAGCCTACCCCCACACACAGCCTACCCCCCACACACAGCCTACCCCCCACACACAGCCTACCCCCCACACACAGCCTACCCCCCACACACAGCCCACCCCCTACACACAGCCTACCCCCACACACAGCCCATCCCCCACACACAGCCCACCCCCTACACACAGCCTACCCCCCACACACAGCCCACCCCCTACACACAGCCTACCCCTACACACAGCCCATCCCCCACACAGCCCATCCCCCACACACAGCCCACCTCCTACACTCAGCCCACCCCCACACACAGCCCATCCCCCACACACAGCCCACCCCCTACACACAGCCTACCCCCACACACAGCCTACCCCCCACACACAGCCCACCCCCTACACACAGCCTACCCCCACACACAGCCCATCCCCCACACAGCCCATTCCCCACACACAGCCCACTTCCTACACACAGCCCACCCCCACACACAGCCCATTCCCCACAGAGTCCACCCCCACACACAGCCCACCTCCTACACACAGCCCACCCCCACACACAGCCCACCCCCCATACACAGCCCACCCCCACACACAGCCCACCCCCCACACAGCCCACCCCCCATACAGAGCCCACCCCCCACACACAGCCCAACCCCACACTCAGCCCACCCCCCATACACAGCCCACCCCCCATACACAGCCCACCCCCACACACAGCCCAACCCCTACACACAGCCCAACGCACACACAGTCCACCCCCCACACACAGTCCACCCCCCACACAAAGTCCACCCCCCACACACAGCCCACCCTCACACACAGCCCACCCCCCATTAACACAGCCCATCCCCACACACAGCCCACCTCACGCACACAGCCCACCTCACGCATACAGCCCACCCCCAATATACATAGCCCACCTCACGCACACAGCCCACCCCCTACACACAGCCCACCGCACACACAGTCCACCCCCAACACACAGTCCACCCCCCACACAAAGTCCACCCCCCACACACAGCCCACCCCCCATTAACACAGCCCATCCCCACACACAGCCCACCTCACGCACACAGCCCACCTCACGCATACAGCCCACCCCCCACATACATAGCCCACCTCCCGCACACCGCCCACCCCCCATACACTAGCTAATGTAGATTGCATATTGAATCATTTCTATTTGTAGTGTGATAGCTCAGTGGTGATCATTCACCTGGTGACATATAAGACTCGCACCCGGTGGAGGGACATGTGGGGGACAGCAGAAAGGGCCCTGACAATTAAGAGCCAGGAGCTCCATCCAGCACATGAGAATCCCATAGGAAAATATTCGCAGAGTTAAACAATCAGAGTACTTTGTTATGCAGGCTTGGAGGAGCGATTTGGCACGATATCCGGTTTTACTGCGGCTTCACAGTTCATCTGACGACCAAATCTGGAGCCTTTAACAACTGCAAAACGTATTGATCTGTAAAGGAAAAGCTTTGAATTCTGCAGTAAAGTTGAATGTGATCTCAGGACTAAGGACAGGAAAAACCGTTAGTGGAAAGGACCGATGCTGTGAAGCGCCATGGTAAGAAAGGCTGGCAATGAACAGGCGGTGACGGGGCCAGAGGCGCAGCCCCCGGGAGGAGGACAATAAAACACAACACATATGCTGTGAAGATTAGAAGCTGGCTGAGCGCGGCGCAGCACAATCTGCAGCGCTCGCACACTCTTGCACAACCAAGTGCAAAGCTTCCAAATCATCGCGCCAGAGGAAATACTGAGACGCAGAGATGCTGTGATCCCAACAATCTGTTCCAGCCGCGCAGTGCAAGGAGGCAGCGCCGAGGCTTTATTCCACCCATAGTGGAGGCCGAAACACAAGAGTTCAGGGCTAGAGATGGGCGGACTCGCAGGAAACCAGGACCGGTGGGACCCCGTTATTTTTGGTTTTTTTTTTAAATCTGGTTCAGGTCCTGAATCCGGATCCCATATAGGTCTATGGGAACTAGAATCCGGGGATTAAAAATGTTGGTGGAAGGGATGCGGGGATAGGAGCGCAAGCGGTGTACTCGCCGAAGATCCGCGTTTTGATGATGTGTCTTCCTCTGCTCATCCTGAGCCTCCTGCTTCATGTAGTAGGAGACTGAGGATAAACTGCGCCCGCGATGATGTGTCCTCTTCTGCTCATCCTGATTGATCGGCTGATTGGCAGGGTGCCGGGAAAGGCTGATTGGCGGGGTGCCGGGAACGGCTGATTGGCGGGGTGCCGGGAACGGCTGATTGGCGGGGTGCCGGGAACGGCTGATTGGCGGGGTGCTGAGAACGGCTGATTGGCGGGGTGCCGGGAATGGCTGATTGGCGGGGTGCCGAGTTTTACACTCCTACCTATCAGACATTGCGGATCAGCGGATTACTGTCCTGCCTTGGTCACACCTGTATAGGGGCAGTGCCCTGCTGCCGCTTCTACACAGGTGTATAGGGGCAGTGCCCTGGTGTCGCTTCTACACAGGTGTACAGGGGCAGTGCCCTGGTGTCGCTTCTACACAGGTGTATAGGGGCAGTGCCCTGGTGCCGCTCCTACACAGGTGTATAGGGGCAGTGCCCTAGTGCCGCTCCTACAAAGGTGTATAGGGGCAGTGAACTAGTGCCGCTCCTACACAGGTGTATAGGTGCAGTGCCCCGGTCTCGCTCCTACACAGATGTATATGGGCAGTGCCCCGGTCTCGCTCCTACACAGGTGAATAGGTGCAGTGCCCCGGTCTCGCTCCTACACAGGTGAATAGGGGCAGTGCCCCGGTCTCGCTCCTACACAGGTGTATAGGTGCAGTGCCCCGGTCTCGCTCCTACACAGGTGTATAGGGGCAGTGTACTGATGCCGATCCTGCACAGGTGTTTAGGGGCAGTGCCCCGGTGCCGCTCCTGCACAGGTGTATAGGGGCAGAGCCCTGGTGTCGCTCCTACACAGGTGTATAGGGGCAGTGCCTCGGTCTTGCTCCTACACAGGTGTATAGCGGCAGTGCCCCGGTGCCGCTCCTGCTCAGGTGTATAGGGGCAGTGCCCCGGTCTCGCTCCTACACAGGTGTATAGAGGCAGTGTCCCGGTCTCGCTCCTGCACAGGTGTATAGGGGCAGTGCCCTGGTCTCGCTCCTACACAGGTGTTTAGGGGCAGTGTCCCGGTCTCGGTCCTGCACAGGTGTATAGGGGCAGTGTCCCGGTGACGCTCCTGCACAGGTGTATAGGGGCAGTGTCCCGGTGACGCTCCTGCACAGGTGTATAGGAGCAGTGCCCCGGTCTCGCTCCTACACAGGTGTATAGGGGCAGTGCCCCGTCTCGCTCCTACACAGGTGTATAGGGGCAGTGCCCCGGTCTCGCTCCTACACAGGTGTATAGGGGCAGAGCCCTGGTGTCGCTCCTACACAGGTGTATAGGGGCAGTGCCCCGGTCTCGCTCCTACACAGGTGTATAGGAGCAGTGCCCCGGTCTCGCTCCTACACAGGTGTATAGGAGCAGTGCCCCGGTCTCGCTCCTACACAGGTGTATAGGAGCAGCGCCCCGGTCTCGCTCCTACACAGGTGTATAGGGGCAGTGCCTCGGTCTTGCTCCTACACAGGTGTATAGGGGCAGTGCCCCGGTCTTGCTCCTACACAGGTGTATAGGAGCAGTGCCCCGGTCTCGCTCCTACACAGGTGTATAGGGGCAGTGCCCCGGTCTCGCTCCTACACAGGTGTATAGGGGCAGTGCCCCGGTGCCGCTCCTGCACAGGTGTATAGGGGCAGTGCCCCGGTCTCGCTCCTACACAGGTGTATAGGGGCAGTGCCCCGGTCTCGCTCCTACACAGGTGTATAGGGGCAGTGTCCCGGTCTCGCTCCTGCACAGGTGTATAGGGGCAGTGCCCTGGTCTCGCTCCTACACAGGTGTTTAGGGGCAGTGTCCCGGTCTCGGTCCTGCACAGGTGTATAGGGGCAGTGTCCCGGTGACGCTCCTGCACAGGTGTATAGGGGCAGTGTCCCGGTGACGCTCCTGCACAGGTGTATAGGAGCAGTGCCCCGGTCTCGCTCCTACACAGGTGTATAGGGGCAGTGCCCCGGTCTCGCTCCTACACAGGTGTATAGGGGCAGTGCCCCGGTCTCGCTCCTACACAGGTGTATAGGGGCAGTGCCCCGGTCTCGCTCCTACACAGGTGTATAGGAGCAGTGCCCCGGTCTCGCTCCTACACAGGTGTATAGGAGCAGTGCCCCGGTCTCGCTCCTACACAGGTGTATAGGAGCAGCGCCCCGGTCTCGCTCCTACACAGGTGTATAGGGGCAGTGCCTCGGTCTCGCTCCTACACAGGTGTATAGGGGCAGTGCCCCGGTCTCGCTCCTACACAGGTGTATAGGAGCAGTGCCCCGGTCTCGCTCCTACACAGGTGTATAGGGGCAGTGCCCCGGTCTCGCTCCTACACAGGTGTATAGGGGCAGTGCCCCGGTGCCGCTCCTGCACAGGTGTATAGGGGCAGTGCCCCGGTCTCGCTCCTACACAGGTGTATAGGGGCAGTGCCCCGGTCTCGCTCCTACACAGGTGTATAGGGGCAGTGCCCCGGTCTCGCTCCTACACAGGTGTATAGGGGCAGTGCCCCGGTCTCGCTCCTACACAGGTGTATAGGAGCAGTGCCCCGGTCTCGCTCCTACACAGGTGTATAGGGGCAGTGCCCCGGTCTCGCTCCTACACAGGTGTATAGGGGCAGTGCCCCGGTCTCGCTCCTACACAGGTGTATAGGGGCAGTGCCCCGGTCTCGCTCCTACACAGGTGTATAGGAGCAGCGCCCCGGTCTCGCTCCTACACAGGTGTATAGGAGCAGTGCCCCGGTCTCGCTCCTACACAGGTGTATAGGAGCAGCGCCCCGGTCTCGCTGGTACACAGGTGTATAGGGGCAGTGCCTCGGTCTTGCTCCTACACAGGTGTATAGGGGCAGTGCCCCGGTCTCGCTCCTACACAGGTGTATAGGAGCAGTGCCCCGGTCTCGCTCCTACACAGGTGTATAGGGGCAGTGCCCCGGTCTCGCTCCTACACAGGTGTATAGGGGCAGTGCCCCGGTGCCGCTCCTGCACAGGTGTATAGGGGCAGTGCCCCGGTCTCGCTCCTACACAGGTGTATAGGGGCAGTGCCCCGGTCTCGCTCCTACACAGGTGTATAGGGGCAGTGCCCCGGTCTCGCTCCTACACAGGTGTATAGGGGCAGTGCCCCGGTCTCGCTCCTACACAGGTGTATAGGAGCAGTGCCCCGGTGCCGCTCCTGCACAGGTGTATAGGGGCAGTGCCCCGGTCTCGCTCCTACACAGGTGTATAGGAGCAGTGCCCCGGTCTCGCTCCTACACAGGTGTATAGGGGCAGTGCCCCGGTCTCGCTCCTACACAGGTGTATAGGGGCAGTGCCCCGGTGTCGCTTCTACACAGGTGTATAGGAGCAGTGCCCCGGTCACGCTCCTACACAGGTGTATAGGAGCAGTGCCCCGGTCTCGCTCCTACACACGCGCAGCCATATCAAGACTGGAATCTGCAGAACGGTTGAATACGCTTCATTTACCTCTTTCCTTTCCAAGCATTTATCACTTGAAGAAGGAGCCACATAATAGTAATTTTTCAGCAATTGACCAATTCTTTATTTTCCCTCAAATACATCAAAAAAAGAAATATTCTCCTTTGAACGCACAAAGAAAAAAAAAATGGACCACACAAAAAAATCTGCCTTGCATACGAGAACCCAGCAGTCTACATTTTATTATTTTTCCTCCTTTTCTCCTCCGTAAATGGAATTTCAGAGCTAATGTGGCTTGACGGGTCAAACGCGTAGAAAAACATTACAAACAAACGTTTGCCAATCAAAAGCTGGAAACATATTGTAGCAATCTCTTGTAACGAGGACGCTGCGCTGCAGCCGCCAGCTCCGGCCTCAACCGCGGCTTTTTTATTCTGCTGTAAATGAAGCTGAAAGGTAATAAAAATCTCTGCTGAGTAGTCAGCCATGTTACCGGCAAATAGGCCTTGACCTATTAATGGCTGGGTCGGGGTCTCTCCGCCGGCGGCCCGGGTCTCGGCACAGCGGCCGCGCTGAATGAGCAGCTCTCAGACGTCTTGTAACCTGCCGCGATTTTACAGCCGGTGTCTTAAGTATCAGTTAATAGTTTGTGCAGCCGTGTTACTGGTCCACTCTTCGGACCCCTCCAGCGAAAAATGGACGCGAAAAGTCAACAAAAGTTCAACCAGGCAGATCTTAATGTGCAATCTTCAGTCGACTGGAGCGGCCGCGCAGAGGAAACGCTCGATTCTGCCTTCCAGATTCCACTTCTTTTAATTTAATAATAAGATGTGTTTTACATTAGTGAAATCCAAAAAGGTAATTCTCTAAATGGATATTTGTAAAAACGTCACTGAAGACGAGGGGAGCAGAGGCCGCCGCGGACCTAAAGCAAACACGAATGCTCCAAATCCTGAGTGTGTGCTGCGCGGTGCTGCGCTGGGGAACAATCACAGATGGATGGATGGATGGGCAGATGGATGGGCCGAGGCTGGATCAGTAAAGGGCAGAGAGCTCCACTCCGACTCAGACGCTAGCAAGGTGGAGGTGGGCACTGGTATGGGCTGGGATCATCAAAGATCAACTTGTGGGACCTTTTCGTGTTGGGGATGGAGTGAAGCTCAACTCCCAGACCTACTGCCAGTTTCTGGAAGACAACTTCTTCAAGCAGTGGTCAAGGAAGAAGTCGCTATTGTTCAAGAAAAACATGATTTTCATACAGGACAATGCTCCATCCCATGCATACAACTACTAAAAAGGTCTAAAAGATGAAAAAATAATGACATGGTCCCCTTGTTCACCTGATCTGAACCCCATAGAGAACCTGTGGCCCCTCATAAAATGTGAGATCTACAGGGAGGGGAAAACAGTCCACCTCTGGGAGCAGTGTCTGGAGGCTGTGGTGGCTGCTGCACGCAATGTTGCTTGTAAACAGATCAAGCAATGACAGAATCTATGGATGATCGGCTGCTGAGGGTCATCGGAAAGAAAGGGGGCGATACTGGGCACTCATTTTTTGGGGTTTTGTTTTTGCAGTCAGAAATGTTTATTACTAAATGTTGTGCAGTTATATTGGTTTACCTGGTGACAATAAACAAGTGAGATGGGAATAGATTTGGTTTTTATTAAGTTGCCTAACAATTCTGCACAGTAATAGTCACCTGCACAAACAGATCCTCCTAAGAAGCCAAATCTAAAAAAAAAAAACCCCTCCAACTTCCAAAAATATTAAGCTTTGAGTTGATTGAAAACATAGTTGTTGATCAGTAATAAAAAAAATCCTCTAAAATACAACTTGCCTAATAATTCTGCACACGGTGTATTTTTCTGACATGTTCCATAATGACTATATCTGCAGATTTCACACCTGAGCTTTGCTGCCGGCGCGACATGGCTTTGATGATACAATTTCGCAGACGTGACGCTCCGGGCCCGCCGCCTCTGTGCCGATCATCCCATCGCAGCTTTTCACATTATGAAATGTGTTTTAGCCATTTGTGCGGAGTCCGGCGGGGAAGCGATGGTTTTTGGGCTGAGTGTAAGCACAGTGTCACCTTTCTGCAGATGAGAGACGCATCCGTCACAAACCGCACCAGAGCCAAATGTGAAATCAAGGCCTCGCTCGCCCCGCGCGTCCGTCCGCCTCCAGCGAGCTGCGCTCTGGCTCCTCTCCTGCGGTTTGGAGCTTTTTCCATTGTTTTTGTCGTGTGTTGTTTTTTTATTGTAAATGGCTGAATTTCTCCACAGCGAGTATCGCAGCGACCAGAAATAAAAGAAAGATGTTTAGAAAGGAGCCGAGGAGGGTAAAGGGCGGCCAAGGTTCTCGTCAAATGTACGCAGCCATCTTATTCACAGGCTCCCGGCTGTCAGTCACAGGCAATAAGGAGCTGGCGGGATCTTCAACGATGGACAAAGCCGCACAAGGAGCACTACAACCCAAAATATCTGGTTCTGACGTGAATCTGGAATCTTTGGGCAGATTCGGGTTACATGCGGACAACCAAAGCGGGGGGTAAAGAAAGAAGCCAAGACGTCTGGGGGGGATTTACATTACAATTGCTTAAGACAGATGGAGAGCAACAGTCTGGGTTTGCTGGGACTTGTAGTTCCCTAGAGAGACTTCTTTATATTGACATCTTGAGTGACACTGTGGATTCTGCATGAGCCGGCGTCTCCTGAGATTACCCACAGAGAATACTTTCCACTCGATGCTGAAAGATTTGTGGAGATGACGTCTGTGACAGCAGATATTGTGATGGGAATCCTCCAGGTTGTATCTCATGGATCAAGCGTCCAGATCTCCCGCATTCTCATCAACAGCGGTAATGTCCAAGCACTAAAGTAGTAATGACAACACAGATCGGGAATGATTGGCAGTATGGCCACACGCTCCGACGCTGAGGACGGACAGGACACGGCCCGGGAGCTCCCGCTGCTCAGACGCTCTGACGCTGCGGCTGGACAGGACACAGCCCGGGAGCTCCCGCTGGTCAGACGCTCGGACGCTGAGGACGGACAGGACACGGCCCGGGAGCTCCCGCTGGTCAGACATGCTGCGGATGAACAGGACACGGCCCGGGATCTCCCGCTGCTCAGACGCTCGGACGCTGAAGACGGACAGGACACGGCCCGGGAGCTCCCGCTGGTCAGACGCTCGGACGCTGAGGACGGACAGGACACGGCCCGGGAGCTCCCGCTGGCCAGACACGCTGCGGATGGACAGGACACGGCCCGGGAGCTCCCGCTGGTCAGACGCTCGGACGCTGAGGACGGACAGGACACGGCCCGGGAGCTCCCGCTGGTCAGACGCTCGGACGCTGAGGACGGACAGGACACGGCCCGGGAGCTCCCGCTGGTCAGACGCTCGGACGCTGAGGACGGACAGGACACGGCCCGGGAGCTCCCGCTGGTCAGACGCTCGGACGCTGAGGACGGACAGGACACGGCCCGGGAGCTCCCGCTGGTCAGACGCTCGGACGCTGAGGACGGACAGGACAGGCCCAGGAGCTTCCGCTGGTCAGACATGCTGTGGGTGGACGGACAGGACACGGCCCGGGAGCTCCCGCTGGTCAGACATGCTATGGGTGGAAGGACAGGACACGGCGCAGGAGCTCCTACTGGTGAGACATGCTGTGGATGGACAGGACACGGCCCGGGAGCTCCCGCTGGTCAGACATGCTGCGGATGAACAGGACACGACCCGGGAGCTCCCGCTGGTCAGACATGCTGCAGACGGACAGGACACGACCCGGGAGCTCCCGCTGGTCAGACATGCTGCGGACGGACAGGACACGACCCGGGAGCTCCCGCTGGTCAGGCATGCTGCGGACAAACAGGACACGACCCGGGAGCTCCCGCTGGTCAGACATGCTGCGGACAAACAGGACACGGCCCGGGAGCTCCCGCTGGTCAGACATGCTGCGGACGGACAGGACACGACCCGGGAGCTCCCGCTGGTCAGACATGCTGCGGACGGACAGGACACGACCCGGGAGCTCCCGCTGGTCAGACATGCTGCGGATGAACAGGACACGGTCCGGGAGCTCCCGCTGGTCAGACATGCTGCGGACGGACAGGACACGACCCGGGAGCTCCCGCTGGTCAGACATGCTGCGGATGAACAGGACACGACCCGGGAGCTCCCGCTGGTCAGACATGCTGCAGACGGACAGGACACGACCCGGGAGCTCCCGCTGGTCAGACATGCTGCAGACGGACAGGACACGACCTGGGAGCTCCCGCTGGTCAGACATGCTGCAGACGGACAGGACACGACCCGGGAGCTCCCGCTGGTCAGACATGCTGCGGATGAACAGGACACGACCCGGGAGCTCCCGCTGGTCAGACATGCTGCAGACGGACAGGACACGACCCGGGAGCTCCCGCTGGTCAGACATGCTGCGGACGAACAGGACACAACCCTGAGAGCCCCCGCTGGTCAGACATGCTGCGGATGGACAGGACACAACCCCGGGAGCTCCTGTTGGTCGGACACTCTGCAGCTGGACAGCACACGGCCCGAGAGCTCCTGCTGGTCAGACAGGCTGCGGCTGGACAAGACACAACTCGGGAGATCACGCTGCTCCCGTTGGTCAGCAGTGGTACAAAATGTTTTTTTTTTTTTTTTTTGATGCTGGTGCCTATGTTGTCCCGCCGGCCTCCATGCTTCCTCTACCGGCAGGGGATGTCACATGACCAGAAGTCACCACGAGAAGGAGACTGTTCCCTCCACCTCAGGCGGAACATCGAGGCTGCAGCTTATCAGGGGCCAGTGATTGGCTGCAGTGGTCATGTGACGATCCCTGCTGAAAGAGCAAGTAAGGAGAATATTCCTTTCCAGATCACTATTTTGTACTTTGTAAGTTGTTTTTGTGACATTTTCTGTTTTGCAGATACAGAAGGAAACAGCTGTAATGCCAATCCAGAAGCCAGGAGTGCAGGCCATTATCCAAGGTACTTGGGAAGGATATTCTCCAGTACTGGATGCCTAGTGTGAAATCATACGTGAGAGGCTTACATTGAAGTGGTGTGCTCTGCTCCACCTGCAGCTGGTGCTCCGCGTGCTCTGCTCTACCTAAAGCTGGTGCTCCGCTTGCTCTGCTCCACCTGCAGCTGGTGCTCCGCGTGCTCTGCTCTACCTACAGCCGGTGCTCCGCGTGCTCTGCTCTACCTAAAGCTGGTGCTCCGCTTGCTCTGCTCCACCTGCAGCTGGTGCTCCGCATGCTCTGCTCTACCTACAGCCGGTGCTCCGCATGCTCTGCTCTACCTGCAGCCGGTGCTCCGCGTGCTCTGCTCTACCTGCAGCCTACAGGATTGAGCCCCATGGATCTCATGTGCCCAGTACGTTGGTCCCATAGGAGGTGGAGCGGTCAGTTGCGGGTATATCGGACCAGCTGCTCGGGCAGGTCTGTGTTCCCCTAGCTCATACCCTGCAGCCCCTCGTTCCAGCCATACTACCAACCACGAGATCGTAACAATAAACATTTACCGTATTTCCATTTCAGTCTCTTGGAATTAAATCACATTGAATTTTTCCATTAAAATCAGATTTTGGCTTCCGATGCTGAAGATACAGTGGTTACTCTGTGCAGCCAAAAGCCGGGTGCAGGGAATAATTCTGCTCCCCGTGTATCTGGGAAAGGCTCCAGAATGCTGCTTTCAATGTAGGATGTTCAGCAGTAAACACCGGCACCGCGCACGCAGCGGATCAGTAAGGAGACGCTTGTGCTCACCGGTGCAGGACGACGTAGTGCCGTCACGCCCCAGCATCACCGCCCGCTATAATAACGCACACTGAGTGTAGAAATATCTACAATCTGGCGATCAATTATGACGATCAGTGATGAGCGAGCGTCGATGTTTAAAAATGCTCGAGTTTCCCATTGACTCCCAGTATACTCGATTCGTGCCGAGAACCCCGATCAGTGGCGAGTGCGCTCACCCATCCCCAATGAGGAAATGTATACTCTGCAGGGGAACCTGTCAGCGAGCGCTCGGTCCCTGGCACAGGACATGGTCAATTACATTGTGCCCAGTGAAATCGCAGCAGCCGCCTCCTTCAGAGGGAGATGATCTCTGCAGGGAAGCAATGTATTACCCTAATTCTCTAATATGGGGAAAGTGAGGTTTAAAGGGAACCTGTCAGGTGCAATATGCAGTGAGAACCACGAACAGTTCTGGGTATATATTGCTAATCCCTGCCTAATCGTCCCTGTATACACTAGCATAGATAAAGAGATCTGTAGAAAAAGTATTTCTAAACATCCTTCATTATATGCTAATGAGGCCAGGGACTAGTCCCCTGGGCGTTATTTCCATTGGCTAGTCGGCCCCCTTCACTAACACCCATAACACGTTAATGGATGCACAGTGTCAGAGGCATGGTCGCGCTCACCTCTGCTGCCACCACTGGTTTTCGTCTCCGTGCGCACGATCAGAACATCACCAGCACTTCCAGTCATGTGCACTATACCAGTTTGAAGTCGGGATGCGTACATTCTTCTTCATAGTACGCATGACTGGAAGTCCGGGACTTCTGATCATGGGCACTGAATGAGAATCCAGAGTCGGGGGCGGTGGCAACAGAAAGCGGTGAGATCGACTGTACCTCTGACGCTGTGCATTCATCAGCATGTCCACAGGTGCGTGCATACATGCTAAGGGGGCTGACTAGCCAAGGGAACTAACGCCCTCACGACAAGTTGCTGGCCTCATTAGCATATGATAAAACATCTTTAGAAATACTTTTTCTAAAGATCTCTTTATGTATGCAACTACATACAGGGAGGGGTAGGCAGGGATTAGCAATATGCGTCCATATCTGCTCGCGGTTCTGCGTGCATATTGCACCTGATGGGCTCCCTTTAAGAACCAGATGACCAACAGAAAAGCAAATGATAAGTGCAAACATGAAATCTCTGGTCCCCGTCTGTGCTCAGTCCGAGGCCCGGCAGCCGCTCACCTGTGGCACTGTAGGATGAATTTGACGGCGTCCGTCGGGAGAAGCTCTTTACGGCCAGGCTTTGCCCCCGCTGTTTCCGGCGCCAGGCCGTGCGACACTTTGAATCGATGCTCTGCTTGATCCGGTACCAATCGGATTCTGTAATTCTGAATTTGTGGAAGAGGTGACCTGCGGTGAGAGAAACAAGACCGTGACGTCATCTGTGCCGAGCGTCTGTAACAAAACATTTACCGGTAAAACAATAATCCAACATGGAAAAAGCAACTGGAGCGACGAGGCTACATTGTATGAAGAATACGGGGGGACGGGATGTCGTGTACTGGGGTCTCGCTACGGCAGGCTACACATTGCGGCGGTTGTATTTTGTCGGGGTGTCCTGCAGGTCGCATTGTGATCACATTTACTTGTATTATGCTGCAAAAAAAAAAAAGCAAAAGAGCACAAGTACGTTCCAGAAGAATGTATCGCCAATTATTACAATCTGGTGCGGATTAATCCAGTGTATCTTATTGCAGATACTAATGGAAGATAACAAGGGAAGGAACTCTCCAGCTTCCTGCGAATTAAACCCCAAATTGTAAGGGATTAATGTAATACGATTACTACCCCGGGACCCGGTGGGATTGATCCCCGGACTTCAGTACTTTTCAGTCTTCCCGATCAGGAGGACGCCTCCACCTGAGCCGACGCCACGTTACTACAAAACAGCGGAAAATAGGAGCGACCTCCGGACACACGTCATCGCGGGTTATATAAGAGGCTGGGAAAGAGCGCAATGGATTCCAGCCTTCGTTAAGACCCTAAACCAACCGTGTCCCTTTTATTTCATGGTAAACGCGAGTCATTCCTCAAATCCCACCAGGACAGTAAATTAATAAGAGGGGCTTAGGCGGCTCTACCCGGGATCATGACAACATATATAAATGCTTTATGGGCTGTAACATCGCGCACGTTTCGCTCATTAAACATTCAGATTTGGGCGCGGGGGAGGGGGCGGCAGATACCGTTTACACCCCAGATCATCTTCTCTCACAATCCCATAATGGGCCACAATTATCTCTGGTTTCAGCGATGAAATCATAAAATACGTTGCCATTGATTCTGAAATTTAGCGTTATAAGAAACAGGCCTGGAGCATTAGACTGTTCCGCATTATCCGCAGAGCTGAAATCTTCACTAACAGGACAAAAGCCTGGAAAGAAAGTAACAGCTAAACTCATCTAATCAAGATAGAGGTCCGGCCAAGCCATCCCCTGCCAGCTCAGCCGGCTCCCATTAATTCCCGCATTTACCCCGAGCCGGTGACATCCCATATTTCTGGGGTGATCCAGTGTGATCAGATCCAGGTGTGATCACATATTACACATAGCTGCCAATAACTGCGACTACGAGACAATACTGTGATGGCGAATAGTGCTGAACGCCACCGAATCCATGACTCCCGGCTCTGCCCGATATGGAGGATTCCTCAAATTCACCTCAAGTCTGTGCATTTTCAGACTACGCTGTTGTGTGTACACAGGGAAAGACACCAAATCTGGCCGCCACTGGATGCCTTATTTCTGACATTTTTACCAGTTTCCCTTCCGCAGGCTTTATCTACGATTTTCAGTTGTCTCTGAGCTAGTGGGAAAAATCTAGCTGCTCTGATGTCTCTTGTATACAGTCTCTAAGTAGCATACGGTCAGAAACAGCAGCATATTGTACAGAAGTACTGAGCAGTGTGGCTGCGAATCCAGTTCTAGGGTGAAATAAAACATTTACTGGAAAGCAGAAGCATGGAGGACATTGTACAGGAGTACAGAGCAGTGTGGCTGTGAATACAGCTCTAGGGTGATATAAAACATTTACTGGAAAGCAGAAGCATGGAGGACATTGTACAGGAGTACAGAGCAGTGTGGCTGTGAATACAGCTCTAGGGTGATATAAAACATTTACTGGAAAGCAGAAGCATGGAGGACATTGTACAGGAGTACAGAGCAGTGTGGCTGTGAATACAGCTCTAGGGTGAAATACAACATTTAATGGAAAGCAGAAGCATGGAGGACATTGTACAGGAGTACTGAGCAGTGTGGCTGCGAATCGAGCTATAGGGTGAAATACAACATTTACTGGAAAGCAGAAGCATGGAGGACATTGTACAGGAGTACAGAGCAGTGTGGCTGTGAATACAGCTCTAGGGTGAAATACATTTAATGGAAATCAGAAGCATGGAGGATATTGTACAGCAGTACTGAGCAGTGTGGCTGCGAATCCAGCTCTAGGGTGAAATACAACATTTAATGGAAAGCAGAAGCATGGAGGATATTGTGCAGCAGTACTGAGCAGTGTAGCTGTGAATACAGCTCTAGGGTGAAATACAACATTTAATAGAAAGCAGAAGCATGGAGGATATTGTACAGGAGTACAGAGCAGTGTGGCTGCGAATACAGGTCTAGGGTGAAATACAACATTTAATGGAAAGCAGAAGCATGGAGGACATTGTACAGGAGTACTGAGCAGTGTGGCTGCGAATACAGCTCTAGGGTGAAATACAACATTTAATGGAAATCAGAAGCATGGAGGATATTGTACAGCAGTACTGAGCAGTGTGGCTGCGAATACAGCTCTAGGGTGAAATACAACATTTAATGGAAAGCAGAAGCATGGAGGACTGTTATGATTCAGGGACTGAGGAGGATCAAAAAATGCGGAATCCCAAATGGTAACAGAGTGGCTGATACCTTAACGGACTGCAGTCCTAATCCTGACACAACTAGAAGTAGCCGTGGGACGAGCCTACGATGACCTAGTTGTCTCGACACAGCCATAGAACTAAATATTCTCACAGATAGAGATATAAGAAAGCTGATCTGCCTCAGAGCAGTCCCCAAAGATAGATAGATAGCCCCCCACATGTAAAGGCTACGGTGATATAGAAAAACACAGTACAAAGCTAGAAAAGACAGATTCAGCAAAGGTGAGGCCCAAACTATCTTTATAGGAAAGGATAGGAAGGAGCAACTGTCTGCCGACGTAAAAAACCCTAATAAATACCAGTACTTCTGGTATGGAAAAATCCTGAGGTCACACAACCTCTCCCCCACTGTACCTGCACTCAGATGTTACTAGGATCCAAAAACACTAATACAGATGAGGGACTGAATTATTACCAAGCATGACAAACACAATACCTTGCAGAATCATGGAGCTAAGTATACAGACACTCCCAGCAGGGAATGATCCCATTCCACCAAGAACTCCACACAGACAAAATGGGAATCAAGCATTAGTATCAAAGCAGAAAAAACAACAAGAAAGGGGAAAATGAACAACAGAGGTACAAGGACCACTTATCTGACAGAAGTTCTAGTAATGAGCAGAGCTGGTTACAGAAGGTCATTAACACACAGACCATTGAGCACCGGCAAGAAACAAGAGAAAACTACTCAGTTATATAGTCCCAATCTGACCATGATTGCCAGTCATCTACAGGTGTGTGGATTTCATTCCACAAATCAACTGCACCGCCAGCACTGACCACACGAGGGAGCCCCAAACTGGAAAACGTATTCACAACAGAGGACATTGTATAGGAGTACTGAGCAGTGTAGCTGCAATTACAGCTCTAGGATGAAATACAACATTTACTGGAAAGCAGAAACATGGAGGATATTGTACAGGAGTACTGAGCATTGTAGCTGCGAATACAGCTCTAGGATGAAATACAACATTTACTGGAAAGCAGAAGCATGGAGGACATTGTACAGGAGTACTGAGCAGTGTGGCTGCGAATACAGCTCTAGGATGAAATACAACATTTACTGGAAAGCAGAAGCATGGAGGACATTGTACAGGAGTACTGAGCAGTGTGGCTGCGAATACAGCTCTAGGATGAAATACAACATTTACTGGAAAGCAGAAGCATGGAGGACATTGTACAGGAGTACTGAGCAGTGTGGCTGCGAATACAGCTCTAGGATGAAATACAACATTTACTGGAAAGCAGAAGCATGGAGGATATTGTACAGGAGTATTGAGCAGTATCTCTGGGTGTCCCTTTGGTAACAGGTGCCTATAATCCATATTGTTGAGATTGACCATTACATATTGATTTATTATTGTGCTCAGCTCTAGGATATACCGTACTTTAATAATGTGAGACATCCCTATCACCCCTATATTCCAAGACTAGCTGCACTTTAGACCAGCGCAAGGAAAAGCGGGTGAGCCGTCATTATGTGGGGGCGCCATGTCGAAATATTAGGGTGCCAACCTCTGCGGCAAGATAGGGAAAGAAATAAGGCAATTTGGCCAATTCCCGCCTCTAACACTATAGCATGTTATTCACTTTTGTACATATTTTTGTGTGCTGTTTTTTGGAATATCTGGTTTTAAGAGAATTGAATAAAATATTTTTAGGGGTTTTTTTTCTTATAGGGTTTTTTTACTTAATGGGTACCCCTTGATTGTATCATTTGTTGTTTTTTTTCTGGACTTCACAACAATGAGGTAAAAGCACACCTGGCCCTAAAGTTGGAGGGGTGCATACTTTCAAATGGGTACATGTCCAAACCCACCAAGACAAACGTCCATATGTAAAATGAGAAGGCAGTACTTCAGTTGGACATAAATCAAAGTGATACATTATGATGAAATGTTTCGGATACATTGTATCCTTTATGCAATATCTTTTTTGTATCTCAGAGAGCTGGAAATCTGTCATCTTAAAAGGGATCTATCAGCAGGTTTTTGCTATGTAATCTGAGAGCAGTGTGATGTAGGGGCAGAGAGCCTAATTCCAGTGATGTGCCACGTACTAGTCTGTGTGTTGAAGCTTTAATAAGATCAGTGTTTTATTAGCAGGAGATTATTACTACAGGACTAGGTTTCACGTGCCAGGCAGTCCACCTAATTGTGTTTCGCTGCTTTCTGTTAGTGCAGAGTGTACACAGCTGTCAATCAGGGATGTGGTGGGGGTTACACAGGACTAAGCTTCTCAGCGCTGCTAGAAAACAGTGATTATCCAAAGTACGGCATGCAGACCAGCAAGTGATACATGGGTGGAATTAGCGTCTTAGCCCCTACATCACACTGCTCTCGGATTACATAGAAAAAAAACTGATGACAGATTCCCTTTAAGCAGGACGGAGATTAGCAGATTTGAGAATGAGAGAAAAGAAAAGGATCATAAGTGGAGAAAGAAACACATTTCTCCGATAAGATATTTTATATTATTTATCATATTCACTTGTATTATTTAATAATTATTTAAATAATTTATTATTTTCATTTATATGTAGATTGTGAAAATGACAATGACCATTTGATTGCTGCAAAGACAAGGGGTCTTAGGTCGCTAGGGCCATGCGTCTCCGGGGGGGGTGGAAACCACATACAATGAAAGCCATAAGGGGTACCGTGGAGGCCTCATACATCTTTACGGAAGCAGCGTGAGCCTTCAATCTGCCGGCCATCTTTTATGCTTCACTTCCATGGACCCCTGATGGAGTAACATGAGCAGAATTGAAAGCGTTAATGATCGGCTGCACTATAATACATACATACCGTGCAATATATAGCGGCGATATAAGAAGTGACTGTCATTTCCTCGGTGCTCGCGGCTCAGCTGTACCTGGCATTAATGAAGAGCAGTGAACTCCCACATTACTGGGACACATGAGCGTGATTTCCATTATCTAACGCTATTTCCAGATTGTCTGGCCTTCTGTCAGGACTCAATTAGGCAGCAGACAGGGAGGGGGACGCCGTGCAGGGAAAGGTCAGGCTTGATATATGTGGAGAGGACGAGGATGTTTGATAGGTGGATGGGGACATCATTACTGAGCCCCCGGGGGGCGCTGCGGCTGTAAACAAACCAGCGGCTCATCCTGTAAGACGCGGCGCTCGATGCGCTCGGTGTAAACAGTAAAATAAGAGAGTTCTGGCCTGTGGGATTACGAGCCATCCCATAACTTCACTCCGGGGTGTGGACCTGTCCGAGCAGCAAACGCTGGCTCCATGTCCTCCACTCCCCGAGCGCTGGCCAACAAATGTCAGAGCCGGTCGCCTGTGCCGAGACCCACACGATGGTCGTAATATAATAATAAACACGCGGCCTACAACAGCCCATCCATTACCAGCGGTCAGGACGAAGGCTGCCACGTGGATGGCGCCACGTATCCGAGGACGCAGCATGCAGGGATTAATCTCACTTATCGCACAATGAAAGCAACGCTTTCCTCTAATGCGAAACGAGCAGCAATGTCTTGTGATCAGGTCTGAAGATAACGAGGACTTGTATGCCATATATCGGTCATATACGGTATATTCACCCCCCGAGCAAAATGTATCAAAGGACCCTAAAACGTTCGGAGATTCACAAAGACTCCAGAATGATGACCGGAAGGATTGGGGGCTATAATGTGCCCAAATGTGCCCCACACATATATAGCGGAGATCCAAATGAGAGCACAACACACAATCTCCTAAATGTTGCGCTCATTGCGTCGTCCTCTGTGATTATATCCGCTGGATTTTCCGCTTATTTTATAAATTGAATTTGTTGTAAAGCAAATAATAAAAATATAAATGTAAAATAACACAGATTAGAGAACACTGTCAGATCCCTGCAAGTTATTGGTGTTAATCTGCACCTGGTGCTAATTTCCTTAATTATCTGACAATCCCTATGTAACTGGCTCCTAACTTTCCAGTTTGCCGTTCCAAGGTGACTGAAAGCCTCCAGCAGCAGGTTGTCCAGATGAAGGCCAAAGGAGTGACCCTATCAGCCACAGCAAGAGAAGTTGGTCGTTCAAAGTCTGTGATTTTGGGAATATTGCATCTTTACAACATCACAAACTCTTTCAAGTCCCCCAAGAAGACTGGTCGCCCTCAAAAGACAAATGCAAGAGAGGAAAGGATAATGCGGATACTATCCATGGCTAGTAGTTTCCATACTGCAGCTGGAATTGCTGCCAGTTCAGCACTGAACAGGGTAAGGATCTGTCTCGTCATACAGTGTCACAATGTGTAAGAGCATTTGGACTGAAGGTCCACTCTGCAGTGACCAAACCTATCAGCAGAAAGAATCACAAGGCTAGACTCTCCTTTGTTGAGGAGCATGTTGTGTGGACAGAGGAGAAGTGTCTGCAGGTCATTTTATTGATTAAATCAAATTTAATTTATTTGGATCTCCTGGGAAACATTATGTTCATCGACAAATTGGGGAAAGACTGAACCCAAAGTGTGTTAAGAATTTTCATGCAGGACAATGCCCCCTGTCACACACCAAAACGGGGAAAGCAGCTCCTGGAAACAATGAAATGGCCACAGCCCAGAGTCCTGATCTAAACCCAATAGAAAACCTCTGGGAAATCCTTGGTGACAAAGTTATGGCCAAGAAAGAAAGTCAAAGAACTGTGGAAGAGACTGGAAGAAGAGTGGACCAAGATCCCCCCAGAGCAGTGTGAGAGACTAGTGATGTCCTGTGGAAGAGACTGGAAGAAGAGTGGACCAAAATAACACCAGAGCAGTGTGAGAGACTAGTGATGTCCTGTGGAAGAGACTGGAAGAATACTGGGCCAATATCCCCCCAGAGCAGTGTGAGGGACTAGTGATGTCCTGTGGAAGAGACTGGAAGAAGAGTGGGCCAAAATCCCCCCAGATCAGTGGGAGAGACTAGTGCTTTCCTGTGGAAGAGACTGGAAGAAGAGTGGGCCAAAATCCCCCCAGAGCAGTGTGAGAGACTAGTGATGTCCTGTGGAAGAGACTGGAAAAAGAGTGGACCTAAATCCTCCCAGAGCAGTGTGAGAGACTAGTGATGTCCTGTGGAAGAGACTGGAAGAAGAGTGGGCCAAAATCCCACCAGAGCAGTGTGAGAGACTATTGATTGTCCTGTGGAAGAGACTGGAAGAAGAGTGGACCAAAATCCCCCCAGAGCAGTGTGAGAGACTAGTGATGTCCTGTGGAAGAGACTGGAAGAAGAGTGGGCCAAAATCCCCCCAGAGCAGTGTGAGAGACTAGTGATGTCCTGTGGAAGAGACTGGAAGAAGAGTGGGCCAAAATCCCCCCAGAGCAGTGTGAGAGACTAGTGATGTCCTGTGGAAGAGACTGGAAGAAGAGTGGGCCAAAATCCCCCCAGAGCAGTGTGAGAGACTAGTGATGTCCTGTGGAAGAGACTGGAAGAAGAGTGGACCAAAATCCCCCCAGAGCAGTGTGAGAGACTAGTGATGTCCTGTGGAAGAGACCGGAAGAAGAGTGGGCCTAAATCCCCCCAGAGCAGTGTGAGAGACTAGTGATGTCCTGTGGAAGAGACCGGAAGAAGAGTGGGCCAAAATCCCCCCAGAGCAGTGTGAGAGACTAGTGATGTCCTGTGGAAGAGACTGGAAGAAGAGTGGACCTAAATCCCTCCAGAGCAGTGTGAGAGACCAGTGATGTCCTGTGGAAGAGACTGGAAGAAGAGTGGGCCAAAATCCCCCCAGAGCAGTGTGAGAGACTAGTGATGTCCTGTGGAAAGAGACTGGAAGAAGAGTGGGCCAAAATCCCCCCAGAGCAGTGTGAGAGGCTAGTGATGTCCTGTGGAAGAGACTGGAAGAAGAGTGGGCCAAAATCCCCCCAGAGCAGTGTGAGAGGCTAGTGATGTCCTGTGGAAAGAGACTGGAAGAAGAGTGGGTCAAAATCCCCCCAGAGCAGTGTGAGAGACTAGTGATGTCCTGTGGAAAGAGACTGGAAGAAGAGTGGGCCAAAATCCCCCCAGAGCAGTGTGAGAGACTAGTGATGTCCTGTGAAAAACACTGGAAGAAGAGTGGACCAAAATCCCCCCAGAGCAGTGTGAGGGACTAGTGATGTCCTGTGGAAGAGGCTGGAAGAAGAGTGGACCTAAATCCTCCCAGAGCAGTGTGAGAGACTAGTGATGTCCTGTGGAAGAGAATGGAAGAAGAGTGGGCCAAAATCCCCCCAGAGCAGTGTGAGAGACTAGTGATGTCCTGTGGAAAGAGACTGGAAGAAGAGTGGGCCAAAATCCCCCCAGAGCAGTGTGAGAGGCTAGTGATGTCCTGTGGAAGAGACCGGAAGAAGAGTGGGCCAATATCCCCCCAGAGCAGTGTGAGAGACTAGTGATGTCCTGTGGAAGAGACTGGAAGAAGAGTGGGCCAAAATCCCCCCAGAGCAGTGCGAGAGGCTAGTGATATCCTGTGGAAGAGACTGGAAGAAGAGTGGGCCAAAATCCCCCCAGAGCAGTGTGAGAGACTAGTGATGTCCTGTGGAAAACACTGGAAGAAGAGTGGGCCAAAATCCCCCCAGAGCAGTGTGAGAGGCTAGTGATGTCCTGTGGAAGAGACTGGAAGAAGAGTGGGCCAAAATCCCCCCAGAGCAGTGTGAGAGGCTAGTGATGTCCTGTGGAAAGAGACTGGAAGAAGAGTGGGTCAAAATCCCCCCAGAGCAGTGTGAGAGACTAGTGATGTCCTGTGGAAGAGGCTGGAAGAAGAGTGGGCCAAAATCCCTCCAGAGCAGTGTGAGAGACCAGTGATGTCCTGTGGAAGAGACTGGAAGAAGAGTGGACCTAAATCCTCCCAGAGCAGTGTGAGAGACTAGTGATGTCCTGTGGAAAGAGACTGGAAGAAGAGTGGGCCAAAATCCCCCCAGAGCAGTGTGAGAGACTAGTGATGTCCTGTGGAAAACACTGGAAGAAGAGTGGACCAAAATCCCCCCAGAGCAGTGTGAGGGACTAGTGATGTCCTGTGGAAGAGGCTGGAAGAAGAGTGGACCTAAATCCTCCCAGAGCAGTGTGAGAGACTAGTGATGTCCTGTGGAAGAGAATGGAAGAAGAGTGGGCCAAAATCCCCCCAGAGCAGTGTGAGAGACTAGTGATGTCCTGTGGAAAGAGACTGGAAGAAGAGTGGGCCAAAATCCCCCCAGAGCAGTGTGAGAGGCTAGTGATGTCCTGTGGAAGAGACCGGAAGAAGAGTGGGCCAAAATCCCCCCAGAGCAGTGTGAGAGACTAGTGATGTCCTGTGGAAGAGACTGGAAGAAGAGTGGGCCAAAATCCCCCCAGAGCAGTGCGAGAGGCTAGTGATATCCTGTGGAAGAGACTGGAAGAAGAGTGGACCAAAATCCCCCCAGAGCAGTGTGAGAGACTAGTGATGTCCTGTGGAAGAGACTGGAAGAAGAGTGGGCCAAAATCCCCCCAGAGCAGTGTGAGAGACTAGTGATGTCCTGTGGAAGAGACTGGAAGAAGAGTGGGCCAAAATCCCCCCAGAGCAGTGCGAGAGGCTAGTGATGTCCTGTGGAAGAGACTGGAAGAAGAGTGGACCAAAATCCCCCCAGAGCAGTGTGAGAGACTAGTGATGTCCTGTGGAAGAGACTGGAAGAAGAGTGGGCCAAAATCCCCCCAGAGCAGTGTGAGAGACTAGTGATGTCCTGTGGAAAACACTGGAAGAAGAGTGGACCAAAATCCCCCCAGAGCAGTGTGAGGGACTAGTGATGTCCTGTGGAAGAGGCTGGAAGAAGAGTGGACCAAAATCCCCCCAGAGCAGTGTGAGAGGCTAGTGATGTCCTGTGGAAGAGACTGGAAGAAGAGTGGACCAAAATCCCCCCAGAGCAGTGTGAGGGACTAGTGATGTCCTGTGGAAGAGGCTGGAAGAAGAGTGGGCCAAAATCCCTCCAGAGCAGTGTGAGAGACCAGTGATGTCCTGTGGAAGAGACTGGAAGAAGAGTGGACCTAAATCCTCCCAGAGCAGTGTGAGAGACTAGTGATGTCCTGTGGAAGAGAATGGAAGAAGAGTGGGCCAAAATCCCCCCAGAGCAGTGTGAGAGACTAGTGATGTCCTGTGGAAAGAGACTGGAAGAAGAGTGGGCCAAAATCCCCCCAGAGCAGTGTGAGAGGCTAGTGATGTCCTGTGGAAGAGACTGGAAGAAGAGTGGGCCAAAATCCCCCCAGAGCAGTGTGAGAGACTAGTGATGTCCTGTGGAAGAGACTGGAAGAAGAGTGGGCCAAAATCCCCCCAGAGCAGTGTGAGAGACTAGTGCTTTCCTGTGGAAGAGACTGGAAGAAGAGTGGGCCAAAATCCCCCCAGAGCAGTGTGAGAGACTAGTGATGTCCTGTGGAAGAGACTGGAAGAAGAGTGGGCCAAAATCCCCCCAGAGCAGTGTGAGAGACTAGTGATGTCCTGTGGAAGAGACTGGAAGAAGAGTGGACCAAAATCCCCCCAGAGCAGTGTGAGAGACTAGTGATGTCCTGTGGAAGAGACCGGAAGAAGAGTGGGCCTAAATCCCCCCAGAGCAGTGTGAGAGACTAGTGATGTCCTGTGGAAGAGACCGGAAGAAGAGTGGGCCAAAATCCCCCCAGAGCAGTGTGAGAGACTAATGATGTCCTGTGGAAGAGACTGGAAGAAGAGTGGGCCAAAATCCCCCCAGAGCAGTGCGAGAGGCTAGTGATATCCTGTGGAAGAGACTGGAAGAAGAGTGGACCAAAATCCCCCCAGAGCAGTGTGAGAGACTAGTGATGTCCTGTGGAAAGAGACTGGAAGAAGAGTGGGTCAAAATCCCCCCAGAGCAGTGTGAGAGACTAGTGATGTCCTGTGGAAAGAGACTGGAAGAAGAGTGGGCCAAAATCCCCCCAGAGCAGTGTGAGAGACTAGTGATGTCCTGTGGAAAACACTGGAAGAAGAGTGGACCAAAATCCCCCCAGAGCAGTGTGAGGGACTAGTGATGTCCTGTGGAAGAGGCTGGAAGAAGAGTGGACCTAAATCCTCCCAGAGCAGTGTGAGAGACTAGTGATGTCCTGTGGAAGAGAATGGAAGAAGAGTGGGCCAAAATCCCCCCAGAGCAGTGTGAGAGACTAGTGATGTCCTGTGGAAAGAGACTGGAAGAAGAGTGGGCCAAAATCCCCCCAGAGCAGTGTGAGAGGCTAGTGATGTCCTGTGGAAGAGACCGGAAGAAGAGTGGGCCAATATCCCCCCAGAGCAGTGTGAGAGACTAGTGATGTCCTGTGGAAGAGACTGGAAGAAGAGTGGGCCAAAATCCCCCCAGAGCAGTGCGAGAGGCTAGTGATAACCTGTGGAAGAGACTGGAAGAAGAGTGGGCCAAAATCCCCCCAGAGCAGTGTGAGAGACTAGTGATGTCCTGTGGAAAACACTGGAAGAAGAGTGGGCCAAAATCCCCCCAGAGCAGTGTGAGAGGCTAGTGATGTCCTGTGGAAGAGACTGGAAGAAGAGTGGGCCAAAATCCCCCCAGAGCAGTGTGAGAGGCTAGTGATGTCCTGTGGAAAGAGACTGGAAGAAGAGTGGGTCAAAATCCCCCCAGAGCAGTGTGAGAGACTAGTGATGTCCTGTGGAAAAGGCTGGAAGAAGAGTGGGCCAAAATCCCTCCAGAGCAGTGTGAGAGACCAGTGATGTCCTGTGGAAGAGACTGGAAGAAGAGTGGACCTAAATCCTCCCAGAGCAGTGTGAGAGACTAGTGATGTCCTGTGGAAAGAGACTGGAAGAAGAGTGGGCCAAAATCCCCCCAGAGCAGTGTGAGAGACTAGTGATGTCCTGTGGAAAACACTGGAAGAAGAGTGGACCAAAATCCCCCCAGAGCAGTGTGAGGGACTAGTGATGTCCTGTGGAAGAGGCTGGAAGAAGAGTGGACCTAAATCCTCCCAGAGCAGTGTGAGAGACTAGTGATGTCCTGTGGAAGAGAATGGAAGAAGAGTGGGCCAAAATCCCCCCAGAGCAGTGTGAGAGACTAGTGATGTCCTGTGGAAAGAGACTGGAAGAAGAGTGGGCCAAAATCCCCCCAGAGCAGTGTGAGAGGCTAGTGATGTCCTGTGGAAGAGACTGGAAGAAGAGTGGGCCAAAATCCCCCCAGAGCAGTGTGAGAGACTAGTGATGTCCTGTGGAAGAGACTGGAAGAAGAGTGGGCCAAAATCCCCCCAGAGCAGTGTGAGAGACTAGTGCTTTCCTGTGGAAGAGACTGGAAGAAGAGTGGGCCAAAATCCCCCCAGAGCAGTGTGAGAGACTAGTGATGTCCTGTGGAAGAGACTGGAAGAAGAGTGGGCCAAAATCCCCCCAGAGCAGTGTGAGAGACTAGTGATGTCCTGTGGAAGAGACTGGAAGAAGAGTGGACCAAAATCCCCCCAGAGCAGTGTGAGAGACTAGTGATGTCCTGTGGAAGAGACCGGAAGAAGAGTGGGCCAAAATCCCCCCAGATCAGTGGGAGAGACTAGTGCTTTCCTGTGGAAGAGACTGGAAGAAGAGTGGGCCAAAATCCCCCCAGAGCAGTGTGAGAGACTAGTGATGTCCTGTGGAAGAGACTGGAAAAAGAGTGGACCTAAATCCTCCCAGAGCAGTGTGAGAGACTAGTGATGTCCTGTGGAAGAGACTGGAAGAAGAGTGGGCCAAAATCCCACCAGAGCAGTGTGAGAGACTATTGATTGTCCTGTGGAAGAGACTGGAAGAAGAGTGGACCAAAATCCCCCCAGAGCAGTGTGAGAGACTAGTGATGTCCTGTGGAAGAGACTGGAAGAAGAGTGGGCCAAAATCCCCCCAGAGCAGTGTGAGAGACTAGTGATGTCCTGTGGAAGAGACTGGAAGAAGAGTGGGCCAAAATCCCCCCAGAGCAGTGTGAGAGACTAGTGATGTCCTGTGGAAGAGACTGGAAGAAGAGTGGGCCAAAATCCCCCCAGAGCAGTGTGAGAGACTAGTGATGTCCTGTGGAAGAGACTGGAAGAAGAGTGGACCAAAATCCCCCCAGAGCAGTGTGAGAGACTAGTGATGTCCTGTGGAAGAGACCGGAAGAAGAGTGGGCCTAAATCCCCCCAGAGCAGTGTGAGAGACTAGTGATGTCCTGTGGAAGAGACCGGAAGAAGAGTGGGCCAAAATCCCCCCAGAGCAGTGTGAGAGACTAGTGATGTCCTGTGGAAGAGACTGGAAGAAGAGTGGACCTAAATCCCTCCAGAGCAGTGTGAGAGACCAGTGATGTCCTGTGGAAGAGACTGGAAGAAGAGTGGGCCAAAATCCCCCCAGAGCAGTGTGAGAGACTAGTGATGTCCTGTGGAAAGAGACTGGAAGAAGAGTGGGCCAAAATCCCCCCAGAGCAGTGTGAGAGACTAGTGATGTCCTGTGGAAGAGACTGGAAGAAGAGTGGGCCAAAATCCCCCCAGAGCAGTGTGAGAGACTAGTGATGTCCTGTGGAAGAGACTGGAAGAAGAGTGGGCCAAAATCCCCCCAGAGCAGTGCGAGAGGCTAGTGATGTCCTGTGGAAGAGACTGGAAGAAGAGTGGACCAAAATCCCCCCAGAGCAGTGTGAGAGACTAGTGATGTCCTGTGGAAGAGACTGGAAGAAGAGTGGGCCAAAATCCCCCCAGAGCAGTGTGAGAGACTAGTGATGTCCTGTGGAAAACACTGGAAGAAGAGTGGACCAAAATCCCCCCAGAGCAGTGTGAGGGACTAGTGATGTCCTGTGGAAGAGGCTGGAAGAAGAGTGGACCAAAATCCCCCCAGAGCAGTGTGAGAGGCTAGTGATGTCCTGTGGAAGAGACTGGAAGAAGAGTGGACCAAAATCCCCCCAGAGCAGTGTGAGGGACTAGTGATGTCCTGTGGAAGAGGCTGGAAGAAGAGTGGGCCAAAATCCCTCCAGAGCAGTGTGAGAGACCAGTGATGTCCTGTGGAAGAGACTGGAAGAAGAGTGGACCTAAATCCTCCCAGAGCAGTGTGAGAGACTAGTGATGTCCTGTGGAAGAGAATGGAAGAAGAGTGGGCCAAAATCCCCCCAGAGCAGTGTGAGAGACTAGTGATGTCCTGTGGAAAGAGACTGGAAGAAGAGTGGGCCAAAATCCCCCCAGAGCAGTGTGAGAGGCTAGTGATGTCCTGTGGAAGAGACTGGAAGAAGAGTGGGCCAAAATCCCCCCAGAGCAGTGTGAGAGACTAGTGATGTCCTGTGGAAGAGACTGGAAGAAGAGTGGGCCAAAATCCCCCCAGAGCAGTGTGAGAGACTAGTGCTTTCCTGTGGAAGAGACTGGAAGAAGAGTGGGCCAAAATCCCCCCAGAGCAGTGTGAGAGACTAGTGATGTCCTGTGGAAGAGACTGGAAGAAGAGTGGGCCAAAATCCCCCCAGAGCAGTGTGAGAGACTAGTGATGTCCTGTGGAAGAGACTGGAAGAAGAGTGGACCAAAATCCCCCCAGAGCAGTGTGAGAGACTAGTGATGTCCTGTGGAAGAGACCGGAAGAAGAGTGGGCCTAAATCCCCCCAGAGCAGTGTGAGAGACTAGTGATGTCCTGTGGAAGAGACCGGAAGAAGAGTGGGCCAAAATCCCCCCAGAGCAGTGTGAGAGACTAGTGATGTCCTGTGGAAGAGACTGGAAGAAGAGTGGGCCAAAATCCCCCCAGAGCAGTGCGAGAGGCTAGTGATATCCTGTGGAAGAGACTGGAAGAAGAGTGGACCAAAATCCCCCCAGAGCAGTGTGAGAGACTAGTGATGTCCAGTGGAAGAGACTGGAAGAAGAGTGGGCCAAAATCCCCCCAGAGCAGTGTGAGAGACTAGTGATGTCCTGTGGAAGAGACTGGAAGAAGAGTGGGCCAAAATCCCCCCAGAGCAGTGTGAGAGACTAGTGATGTCCTGTGGAAGAGACCGGAAGAAGAGTGGGCCTAAATCCCCCCAGAACAGTGTGAGAGACTAGTGATGTCCTGTGGAAGAGACCGGAAGAAGAGTGGGCCAAAATCCCCCCAGAGCAGTGTGAGAGACTAGTGATGTCCTGTGGAAGAGACTGGAAGAAGAGTGGACCTAAATCCCTCCAGAGCAGTGTGAGAGACCAGTGATGTCCTGTGGAAGAGACTGGAAGAAGAGTGGACCTAAATCCTCCCAGAGCAGTGTGAGAGACTAGTGATGTCCTGTGGAAGAGAATGGAAGAAGAGTGGGCCAAAATCCCCCCAGAGCAGTGTGAGAGACTAGTGATGTCCTATGGAAAGAGACTGGAAGAAGAGTGGGCCAAAATCCCCCCAGAGCAGTGTGAGAGGCTAGTGATGTCCTGTGGAAGAGACTGGAAGAAGAGTGGGCCAAAATCCCCCCAGAGCAGTGTGAGAGGCTAGTGATGTCCTGTGGAAAGAGACTGGAAGAAGAGTGGGTCAAAATCCCCCCAGAGCAGTGTGAGAGACTAGTGATGTCCTGTGGAAAGAGACTGGAAGAAGAGTGGGCCAAAATCCCCCCAGAGCAGTGTGAGAGACTAGTGATGTCCTGTGGAAAACACTGGAAGAAGAGTGGACCAAAATCCCCCCAGAGCAGTGTGAGGGACTAGTGATGTCCTGTGGAAGAGGCTGGACGAAGAGTGGACCTAAATCCTCCCAGAGCAGTGTGAGAGACTAGTGATGTCCTGTGGAAGAGACTGGAAGAAGAGTGGACCAAAATCCCCCCAGAGCAGTGTGAGAGACTAGTGATGTCCTGTGGAAGAGAATGGAAGAAGAGTGGGCCAAAATCCCCCCAGAGCAGTGTGAGAGACTAGTGATGTCCTGTGGAAAGAGACTGGAAGAAGAGTGGGCCAAAATCCCCCCAGAGCAGTGTGAGAGGCTAGTGATGTCCTGTGGAAGAGACTGGAAGAAGAGTGGGCCAAAATCCCCCCAGAGCAGTGTGAGAGGCTAGTGATGTCCTGTGGAAAGAGACTGGAAGAAGAGTGGGTCAAAATCCCCCCAGAGCAGTGTGAGAGACTAGTGATGTCCTGTGGAAAACACTGGAAGAAGAGTGGGCCAAAATCCCTCCAGAGCAGTGTGAGAGACTAGTGATGTCCTGTGGAAGAGACTGGAAGAAGAGTGGACCTAAATCCTCCCAGAGCAGTGTGAGAGACTAGTGATGTCCTGTGGAAGAGAATGGAAGAAGAGTGGGCCAAAATCCCCCCAGAGCAGTGTGAGAGACTAGTGATGTCCTGTGGAAAGAGACTGGAAGAAGAGTGGGCCAAAATCCCCCCAGAGCAGTGTGAGCGGCTAGTGATGTCCCGTGGAAGAGACTGGAAGAAGAGTGGGCCAAAATCCCCCCAGAGCAGTGTGAGAGGCTAGTGATGTCCTGTGGAAAGAGACTGGAAGAAGAGTGGACCAAAATCCCCCCAGAGCAGTGTGAGAGACTAGTGATGTCCTGTGGAAAGAGACTGGAAGAAGAGTGGGCCAAAATCCTCCCAGAGCAGTGTGAGAGACTAGTGATGTCCTGTGGCCGCAGATATGCTGCAGTTATTTACAGCGACGGCCGGTGCACGTCCTACTGATTGTGACTGTTGTTACCTGCAGAACATTTACTGATCTCTCTCTGTGCTACAGTCATTTCTGCTCTCTAATTATCATCATCACGTTTAGAACAAAATAAAGGTTTAATGTTGATATTCTTTGGATGTTTTGTAAAACCCTGCTCTATTGGCATTGTGCACCCCTTACCCTGCTCTATTGGCATGGTGCACCCCTTACCCTGCTCTATTGGCATGGTGCACCCCTTACCCTGCTCTATTGGTATGGTGCACCCCTTACCCTGCTCTAGTGGCATGGTGCACCCCTTACCCTGCTCTAGTGGCATGGTGCACCCCTTACCCTGCTCTAGTGGCATGGTGCACCCCTTACCCTGCTCTAGTGGCATGGTGCACCCCTTACCCTATTCTAGTTACATGGTGCACCCCTTACCCTGCTCTAGTGGCATGGTGCACCCCTTACCCTACTCTAGTGGCATGGTGCACCCCTTACCCTGCTCTAGTGGCATGGTGCACCCCTTACCCTGCTCTGGTGGCATGGTGCACCGCTTACCCTGTTCTAGTGGCATGGTGCACCCCTTACCCTGTTCTAGTGGCACGGTGCAACCCTTACCCTGTTCTAGTGGCACGGTGCAACCCTTACCCTATTCTAGTGACATAGTGCAGCCCTTACCCTGTTCTAGTGGCATGGTGCGCCCCTTACCCTGTTATAGTGGCATTGTGCACCCCTTACCCTGCTCTAGTGGCATGCTGCGCCCCTTACCCTGTTATAGTGGCATGCTGCGCCCCTTACCCTGCTCTAGTGGCATGGTGCACCCCTTACCCTGTTCTAGTGGCACGGTGCAACCCTTACCCTGTTCTAGTGGCATGCTGCACCCCTTACCCTGTTCTAGTGGCATGGTGCACCCCTTACCCTGCTCTAGTGGCATGGTGCGCCCCTTACCCTGTTCTAGTGGCATGGTGCACCCCTTACCCTGTTCTAGTGGCACGGTGCAACCCTTACCCTGTTCTAGTGGCACGGTGCAACCCTTACCCTGTTCTAGTGGCATGGTGCACCCCTTACCCTGTTCTAGTGGCATGGTGCACCCCTTACCCTGCTCTAGTGGCATGGTGCACCCCTTACCCTGCTCTAGTGGCATGGTGCGCCCCTTACCCTGCTCTAGTGGCACAGTGCACCCCTTACCCTGCTCTAGTGGCATGGTGCGCCCCTTACCCTGCTCTAGTGGCATGGTGCACCCCTTACCCTGCTCTAGAGGCACCGTGCCCCCCTTACCCTGCTCTAGTGGCATGGTGCACCCCTTACCCTGTGCTAGTGACATGGTGCGCCCCTTACAGGAAACCGGAGCTTGGTCATCAATGGAGAATACATTGTTTCTGAAAAAAGAAACAAGTGATCAGACCTTGTTCTCGAATTTTGATCGCCAGTGTATGTGGAAAAGATGAAGTGCAGAAAAGTGTGTACGACGGGAAAATGAAGAGTTTGCTGCTGTTGGCGGATTTCTATTGTGTGATTTGTGGATTTTATACCGGCCACGTTCCTCAGACTTGCAATTGAAGAAATTGCTGCCGCATGAGTGAGCAATCTACGGGAATCACGCCCCGGTAATCCAGCGGGTAATATTCCTGGCACGGTCCAGACAGCCGATCCCCGGAGACCTGCGAGCGGCGCGGTTGTGTCTCCGCATACAGGAGCCCGCAGCCCGTACCGGGGCCGTCATTACATGGCTGCTTGGACAGGAGACAACTGTTCTACAATTACAGGAAAACTGACCACAACTGTGCAGAATTTTACTGCGCCAAAAATTGATTCACTGGGACTTAATCAGAGGATTATCACCTCCCAAACAAATTGCCCCAAGCTCAGTCTATAGTGAAGTATCATCAATGGGGAATGAGAGCTGTAAAAGTGCAGAGAGAAGCGGAGCGGACGGCACGGAAAGTGGAGTCAACGCTGCAGAAGACAGCGACATTAGGAATAATGCAGAATAGGTATCTGATTGTTACATGTATCCCAGCTTCTGACGAGGACGGTCGATGTCGATAGCTTCATAGAACGGCGGCGTCCAGATGACATATATAAGGGCCAGACTGGGGGAAAGTTACAAAAGGATGAATATTTCCGATACCGAGCACAGCGCTCGTTTATGAGGGCGAGGACCAAATACTTTCCTATTTTTACCATTTGGAGCCTTTTATATTTTCATCAACACCTTGGAAACGGCAATGAATTTCATCTCCTGGAGCCCCAGACGGTTGTAATATGGGGAACTCCCCCTAAAATAAGCAGAAAGCAGCCAGTCGTCTGCGACCGAGTGTAGATTCTCCAGTGAGGAGGCTGAGAGGATGACGTTACCACCGATGACACTTTTACTGTCCATGTGATGGCCAGATCCACGGTGATAACACAAAACACATGGACTCTTCAGTCATTTAGTTGGAAATCAGACCTTGAAATCTACACACACATGTGAAATGCGGCGGCCAGTGCCTCAATGTATCCACCAGGGCAGGAAAGCTCTGCAAGCCATTAGCAAAGTCACAGAAGCCATGGACGCAATTATCAGCACTCTTACTTTCTAATTACCAATGGTGTTGGGGTAACGGCAGCAGCAATGGTAAAGGTAAATTCTGGTGGCGTTACAGAAAGTGACTCAGCCCTGGGACGTCTCCTACAGTCAAATAATGTCTTAAAGGGGATCGGCCACTCCCCAGGAACAGGTGACCTCTTTACCTGATGTAAATGCCGCTGTTCTCCTGAATCCGGTGTGGTTTTTCTTTTGTTTCTACGCACCTCCATTCCTGAGATACGGCCTCCTCTTTATGGTTCATAAATCTAGTATTATTTCTAAGTGGGCGTGGTTTTCAACTCTGTGTGTATGTTCATGAGAGCCACACCCACTTGACTATAACAATACTAGGCCATATCTCAGGAATGGAGAGGAACAGGAACAAAAGAAAAACATCGCCGGATTCAGGAGAACAGCGACATTTACGCCTGGTATAAAAATTAAAGATGTATGGTAAGTGACAGATGCCCTTTAAGGGGTGAGGGAAGGAGTTTAGGTTAGATTCTTTCTTCAGCCCAATTCTCAGTAGCATCAGAAGCCTTTGGGGGGCGCTCTTTGCTCCAAATTTTAATCCATTTAGAAAAGGAACGTGAAAATGTTGGTAATGTCTATGGTCAGCTTCATCCTACACAAACTTTTTTTCTGGTTTTGGAAAGACCTTGTTCCCCTGGCTGTAATATTCTTTTAAAAATAAAATGTGCTTCACTCACCCTCCCTGGGTCTAGTGCCAAGTCTCTGCTGCTGCCCGTGTCTGTTATTGTTATTTCAACAGCTCAACTATCAAGTGAAGTCGCCGGCTTGTGCTGTCAAATTGGCCAGAGCTGCTGAGCTCAGTATTAGCGTTATGCAATGAAAAGAGATGAAAAGGCAGTCACCGGTGAAACAGTACAAAAATCCTTTATTGGAAAGCGGGTTACGGATCAGGGCATCAGGAGAGGGAAAAACACACAAAAATGCCAGACAACGGCCGTTTCGCACCCGATAGTGCGCGAAACGGCCGTTGTCCGGCATCTTTGTGTGTTTTTCCCTCCCCTGATGCCCTGATCCGTAACCCGCTTTCCAAATACCCCGAGAGGGAGCGAAACGGCCGTTGTCCGGCATGTTTGTGTGTTTTTCCCTCCCCTGATCCGTAACCTGCTTTCCAACAAAGGATTTTTGTACAGTTTCACCGGTGAGTGCCTTTTCATCACATTTCATTGCATCATGCATGTGTTTTTGCTTTAAAAGAGCACCAAGGTGGCTGTCTTGATTTTTTTGCCTGGCTGCTGAAGCTATTAACCATCTGTGAACCGGGACGTTTGATATCTTTTTACTGGTGATGGTTTAACGGAGCCTCCAGTGATACTGCTTCTGCATAATGTGAACAGTGCCCAGCGTTTTCGTCTTTGAACCTCTTGATTGTCAGTATTAGTGTTACCGCAGTTGATGTGACAATCAGTGCTGCAGACATTACAGACACTGCGCTGGACCAGGGGAGGGTGAGACCATAAAACCCCTCTAGTATGATCCATGGTGGCTCCATCAGATTGATGACAGTCGGGCTCCACAGCTCCATTGGAAGAATACAAACTTGTGTTATCAGACAGTAAGTTGGGGGAAGCAGAGATCGAAACAGATGCATTCACTTTTTTTTGGTTGTCAGGTATATTAGTAATGAAGCAATTTGAATTGGTAAAAAAATGAGACTTGTGCAATGAAATCTGTCTTATAACTCGATCCATTTTTTTTTTAATCCAACCATATAAGAAGGACAGACAAGTAAATCGGAGAGAGGCTACAAATATTTGGCGTTTGCTTTGCAATGTGCAGAAGACAGAAGAATAGGATTTTAGCAGCTGTGGTATCCTGGACTTATGAGGACTAATGTGCGCAAATACACATGCCGGATCCATAAAGCGCTGCCCTCGCCAAGTCCCGGTTCCTAAAGGTGCCAAACCACAGGCCGTAGTCCCATCCCGGAGCCATGCATGAAGGTGCGGCTGTGACGAATTGTTCGCACGTTGCCAACAGGAGCACAAGTTGTCATTTAATTGAGGAGACTTGTAAGCCCCAAGATATCATTTCTGTCTGGTGGCAAATTACAATTCAAGCTGTGCAGCTTCATTTTACATAAAGGCCTGGTGAGCGTACAATACAAATCAGCGCAGAATGAATATGTGGGGAGTGCGGCCGCCGGGTGATGAGACAGACCGGACCCGAAATCTACAGTGCAGCCAGAACTTCAGAAGAATGCGCAGCCACGCCCTTAAATGGAATGTTGGCGTGTCACAATGCAGCCAGGGAAAGAGACAGACAGGGTAAGAGGCAGACACAGCCAGGGTAAGAAACAGACATAGACAGGGTAAGAGACAGACACAAAAAGACAGACACACACAAAGAGACAGACACAGACAAAGAGACAGACTGACAGGGAAAGAGACAGACAGAGAAAGAGAGGGAAAGAGAGAGACAGGTTAAGAGACAGACACAGACAGGTAAAGAGACAGACACAGACAAAGAGACAGAGACAGACACAGGGAAAGAGACAGACAGGGAAAGAGAGGGAAAGAGAGAGACAGGTTAAGAGACAGACACAGACAGGTAAAGAGACAGACAAAGAGACAGACACAGGGAAAGAGACAGAGGGAAAGAGACAGACAGGAAAAGAGAGGGAAAGAGACAGACAGGGAAAGAGAGGGAAAGAGACAGACAGGGAAAGTGACAGAGATAGACAGACAGGGAAAGAGATAGACAGACAGGGAAAGAGATTGAGACAGACGGAGAAAGAGACAGAGACAGTCAGAGACAGACAGGGAAAGAGACAGACAGACAAAGAGATAGAAACACAGAGAGATATATACAGAGGGGGAGACAGACATAATTACATTTCTATCTATTTGTTTTGTGGTTTTTGTGTGCAGAATACATTTTTGTTAATACATTCTATTTTGTTAACAGCAGTTATTAACCCGGGCAAAGCCGGGTAAGTACAGCTAGTATGTACATATATTCCCACTGAAGGAGATGGTGTGCCGGCCGCACAGAGGACACAACTGGTAACACCAAGACACAAATCTACGGATATAAAAACGTTACAGCCATCCCCGGCTCCTACACAAGGGCCTCTTACCGGAAGGATCGGCGATTAATCTCCTACTGAACGTGACGAAGCCTAAAGACATCTGAAAAGGATGGCAACTGCGGACTGTGAATGGCCGTCAGCCGGAGAAGGCTCTCACTAAGCCTCTAAGATTCCCGTTTCCCTCCTTCCTACACGGGGAATCTTTACAGATTCCACCTTTTAATAAGAGGATAAGTAGTTTTTTGAGTCAGAGATAAATGGGCATTGACTGAGGCACCTACAAGACAAACAGAAGTGTGTGCACATGCAGATTCTTATTTATACAGTTACATATTTTATTAAATGCTCCCTAGACATCCTGTTACATAAGCCCTTTCCAGAGCATCTCAGAAATCCATCTGGATGGCAAGAAACCTTCACACCGGACGCCAAGACAAACACGGCTATGAATCACCAACAAGACTTTCAGCTCCTCCAAGGGTCCTTGTGGCTTTGTAAATGAAGGTTCTTGAAAGAAGCTTAAATACAACATTTCACCTAAGTGTTGTAAGTCTAAAGCGTCTTCCTGGAGGAATGAAGACGAATGACCCTCAGAGAAGATCAGGAATCCAGCGATGTCCATATCTGGGAACCCTTACCAAACACTGCCAGGCCCGCCAACATCTGCAGCGAAGGATGCATGTGCCCCCTGTAATATATATATATATATATATATATATATATATATATATACAGAGAGAGAGAGATAGAGAGAGAGAGATACAGAGAGAAAGAGATAGAGAGAGAGAGAGAGATACAGAGAGATAGAGAGAGATACAGAGAGATAGAGAGAGATAGAGAGAGATAGAGAGAGAGATAGAGAGAGATACAGAGAGATAGAGAGAGAGAGAGATAGAGAGAGATAGAGAGAGAGATAGAGAGAGAGATAGAGAGAGATATAGAGATAGAGAAAGATAGAGAGAGAGATAGAGAGAGAGAAAGATAGAGATAGAGAGAGAGATAGAGAAAGATAGAGAGATAGAGAAAGATAGAGAGAGAGATAGAGAGAAAGATAGAGATAGAGAGAGAGAGATAGAGATAGAGAAAGATAGAGAGAGAGAGATAGAGATAGAGAGAAAGATAGAGATAGAGAGAGAGATAGAGAGATAGAGAAAGATAGAGAGAGATAGATACAGAGATAGAGAGAGATAGAGAGATATATAGAGAGAATGAGAATGAATATATATGTTGGCACTCTTGAAATTGTTCCGGAAAATTAAGTATTTCCCCCACAAAATTATTACAATTACCAATTTTGTCTAATACACATTTATTTCCTTGGTGTGTATTGAAGCAAAAGCAAGAAAAAAAAGAAAAATGTACATAATTTCACACAAAAACCCAAAAATGATTTGGACAAAATTGTTGGCAACTTTCCAAAATTGTGAGTAAACAACTTGTTTTTCAAGCATGTGATGCTCGTTCAGACTCACCTGTGGCAAGTAACCGGTGTGGGCAATATGAAAATCACACCTGAAACCAGATAAAAAGGGGAGAAGTTGCCTCAATCGTTACATTGTGTGTGCCTCACTAAGCATGGAGAACAGAAAGGAGAACAACTGTCTGAGGACTGGCGAATGAAAATAGCTGAAAAATATCAACAACCTCAAGGATACAAATCCATCTCCAGAGATCTTGATGTTCCATTCTCCACAGTGCGCAACATAATCAAGAAATTTACAACCCATGGCACTGTAGCTAATCTCCCTGGACGTGGACGGCAGAGAAAAAAAAATGATGAATGGTTGTAACACAGGATAGTCTGGATGGTGGATAAGCCACAATCAGGCTTTAAAGAGCTTTAAGGCAATCTGCAGGTTCAGGGGGCATCAGTGCCAGCGCAAAATACCCATACACATCTAAATGAAATTAAACGCTATGGAGGCAACCCCGGAGAACCCCACTGCTCACATAGAGACAGAAAAAAAGCCAAAATCCTTCTGGGAAAGCATCTTGTGGACTGATGAATCCAAGATGGAGTTTTTATTTTTGAAAAACGCATCATTCTACTGTTTACCGAAAACAGAATGAGGCTACAAAGTAAAGAACTCAGCACCTACAGGCACATATGGTGGAGGCTTAGAGATCTTTGGGGTTGTTTTGCTGCCTCTGGGTATCTTGATTGTGTGCAAGACATCATGATATCTGTAGATTTTCCAAAAGATTTTGGGTGGCAATATAGCGTCCAGTATGAGAAATCTGGGTATAATCCTAGGTCAGGGGTCTCCAGCAGGACAATGACCCCAAACACGTCAAGAAGCAACAGAAATGAATGGAAACAAAGCGCTGGAGAGATCTGAAGAGGCCGCAATGAGTCCGGAGCTAAACCCCATTAACTCCAGTGGAGGGATCTTAAAATTGCTGTTTGGAGAAGAGAAGAGAAGGGAAGACGCCTTCAAGATATGAGAGACCTGGAGACGTTTATAAAGAGTCCAAGATTCCAGGTAAGAAAAGGAAGAAGCTTGTGGACGGGGATAGGAAGTGACGGATGGAAGGGATTCCGAAGAGCATGCACCCAAATATTAAGTAGAGGGTGCCAATTATTTTGTCCAGCCCCTCCCTGGGATTCTGTGTGAAATTCTGTCCAATTTGACTGTTTTTCTCTGTGTTGTTCTAATGCACACAAAGGAAATACACATTTGTATAATAAAATATATGCAATTGCAACAATTTTCTGGGAGAAATACTTCATTTTTTTGGAACATTATCAAGGGTACCAATACTTTTGGCCATGATTTTATATATATATATATATATATATATATATATATATATATATATATATATATATATATATATATATATATATATATATACATACAGTGCCTACAAGTAGTATTCAACCCCCTGCAGATTTAGCAGGTTTGATAAGATGCAAATAAGTTAGAGCCTGCAAACTTCAAACAAGAGCAGGATTTATTAACAGATGCATAAATCTTACAAGTTTTGTTGCTCAGTTAAATTTTAATAAATTTTCAACATAAAAGTGTGGGTCAATTATTATTCAACGTGGAGTGAAAAGAAAAGGATGATCCGGCACAAAATCTCGTTTGGTAAAAACATCCAAAATTTATTGAAACATCATTAAAAATAGCGTGAAGACCAAGTATCCACTCAGATGGAAAGCATGGAGGTCATGATAACTTTACGCGTTTCGGACAGTTATAAAAGCAAAAAAAGTCCTTAATCATAAGTGTCTCATGAACACTGCAGAGCTACTGAAATAGAATAATCTGATGAATGAGTAGGAGGGAGGAGTGGAAATATGCTAATTACATGCAAACATCAGGTGGAAGTCAAAGTTAATGGAGTCACTAATGAAATGAAAATAAATACAAAGAAATATATATAAATAAGAGTAGATGTAAAAATAACAAAGAATTTGGTATTAATTGATCTGGTGGGCATTAATGTTCCAAAAATGTAAAATTTATATGTCCAATGTGTCAAAGTTGTATTAAATCATTTCGCATAATCTAGAATGGATATAAATATATTCCACCACCATACGGGGATCCACATTAGTTATATGTGTATAAATGAATCTCCCCTTGGTTCAAACGAAAGGAGGGGGGGGGAGGAAATATAGGTAGGAAAATACATAAGAAAACAAGTACAGGACACATTATACATGGGCTCAGAGCTCTGACAGGAGGAACTACAAGTGCAGGACACATTATACCCGGGCCCTGAGCTCTGACAGGAGGAACTACAAGAGCAGGACAAATTATACCCGGGCCCTGAGCTCTGACAGGAGGAACTACAAGTACAGGACATATTATACACGGGCCCTGAACTCTGACAGGAGGAACTACAAGTGCAGAACACATTAAACCCGGGCCCTGAACTGTGACAGGAGGAACAACAAGTGTAGAACACATTATACCTGGGCCCTGAACTCTGACAGGAGGAACAACAAGTGCAAGACACATTATACATGGGCTCAGAGCTCTGACAGGAGGAACTACAAGTGCAGGACACATTATACCCGGGCCCTGAGCTCTGACAGGAGGAACTACAAGTACAGGACATATTATACACGGGCCCTGAACTCTGACAGGAGGAACTACAAGTGCAGAACACATTAAACCCGGGCACTGAGCTCTAACAGAAGGAACTACAAGTGCAGGACACATTATACACAGGTACTGAGCTCTGACAGAAGGAACTACAAGTGTAGGACACAATATACCCGGGCCCTGAGCTCTGACAGGAGGAACTACAAGTGCAGGACAAATTATACACAGACCCTGAGCTCTGACAGGAGGAACTACAAGTGCAGGACAAATTTTACCCAGGCCCTGAGCTCTGACAGGAGGAACTACTAGAGCAGAACACATTATACACCGGTCCTGAACTGTGACAGGAGGAACAACAAGTGTAGAACACATTATACCTGGGCCCTGAACTCTGACAGGAGGAACTACAAGTGCAAGACACATTATACACAGCCCTGAGCTCTGACAGGAGGAACTATAAGTACAGGACACATATACACGGGCCCTGAGTTCTGACAGGAGGAACTACAAGTGCAAAACACATTATACCCGGGCCCAGAGCTCTGACAGGAGGAACTACAAGAGCAGAACATGTTATACACAGGTCCTGAGCTGTGACAGGAGGAACTACAAGTGCAGGACACATTATACACAGGTCCTGAGCTGTGACAGGAGGAACTACAAGAGCAAAGCACATTATACCCGGGCCCTGAGCTCTGACAGGAGGAACTACCAGTGCAGGACACATTATACACAGGTCCTGAGCTGTGACAGGAGGAACTACAGGTGCAGGAAACAAAAAATCCCCATAATTATAATACCCCACTAACTCAGGATCATGGGTGCACGGGCGTATCTGTCTGCTAAAAAATAAACCTCAGGTCGGAGCGATAATTAAATCCGTTAGGGTATCTGGAATTTAATTTAAGAATCCACTTAGCCTCCGCCAGTAATAAGGCTTTAAACCAATCACCTCCACGTGGAGGTCTAGGAATATGTTCAATGCCCGTAATCCTAAGTGTAGAAAAATCTCCTGCATGGTTCTCGATGTAGTGTCTAGTCAATCCTGATAGGGAACGCTTCCTGACAGCACCAGTTCATATGAGTCCAATGGGGGTAATCATCCCTCCAGCGCGTCAAAAAACTCCTTGGCAAGAAACATAGATCGCGGAGAGGTGGCAGAAAACATAAATGGAGGAGAAAGGAGATATTACCTCAGATCCAGGAAGCGCCGATACTGGAGAAACTAGAACAACGGGATTCCTTGGAGATTACTGTTTTGAATCTTTCGGCCTCTATTTTGGACTCTACTCAAGTCAATGTCCTTAAAAAGGGGCTTAATTTTGCTCCAACCAGTAGAGCTGATTTATTTCAAACTATTACCGATATCAATAAATTTATGAGAAATCTTACAGTAAAAAGGCACTTTTTCAATGATGAAGTTAGGGAAGGTATAGGGCATGAATCATCGGATCCAGCGGCCACTAATCTTATCAACATACCCCTGCATTTGAGCCTCAAGGAACAAATTGCGATCACTCAGTTACAGGAATTGGGCAATTCTCATATCAAAACATCAACACCCCCTAGTTTTTCCACCAAAAACCCTGGTTTCTATCCAATTGCATCCAGAACACCCCTAATGGATACTTTCCAGTACCTTTTGGAAACGGAGGTCAGGAGCATACTGTCTAAAAAATCCCAAACTTGTAATAATCTTACATTTGGAGAGAGGAAAGCCCTCAAGGATCTGAAAAACAATGACAACATTGTGATACGCAGGGCTGACAAAGGAGGGGCAGTGGTAGTGATTGACAGTGGCCTATATGTTAAAGGAATTAATGCGATTTTGAGGGATGAATCTACATACAAGAAGCTCTCATGTGACCCTACATCGGATATTTCATCTAAACTGCAAGCCCTTTTATTAAGGGGCTTTGAATGGGGCATCTTTACCAAAAAAATCCAGGATTACCTGTTTGTGGAATCCCCAATATGCCCCATTTTTCAAGGCCTCCCCAAGGTCCACAAGAATCTATTTCCCCCCCCACTCAGACCTATAGTAGCCAGTACAGGATCCCTATTGAGTAATCTGAGCAGTTGGTTGGATCATCAAATCCAACCGTTAATGAAACGCACTGTAGGCTACATCAGGGACACGAAAAATCTACTGCAGAGTTTAGAAAACATTCCTTGGACGGACGACTCCTACTGGATTATGAGTGATGTTGTTTCATTATACCCTGGTATTCCACACAGGGAAGCCATACAAGCCCTTTATTTTCACCTTGAGAAGTATAGCCCACTGGATGATGTAGTGAAAGAATTCATTCTCATGGTGACGGGTTTTTTACTGACTCACAATTTTTTCGAATTCAATGGCGATTTTTATCTCCAGATAGCGGGTTGCCCGATGGGAGCAAGTTTCTCCTGCGCCTTGGTGAATATCTACATGGCCTACTGGGAGGAACAGTACATCTACACGGACAATAACCCCTTTATGGGTACCCTTGTCTGGTACGCTAGGTACATAGACGACCAGATTTTAATTTGCAAAACTGGCCAATTTGATACCCCCCAGGAGGCCATGAATAACATCAAGGCATATTTTGACAATAATTCCCTCAATCTAAAATTCGATATGAATTTATATATGGAAACAGCTCCTTTTTTGGATGTCCTACTATCTGGAGAACCAGCCACAGGCTCGATACATTCCACCTTATTCAGGAAGCCAACTAGTGGGAATACATCCCTTTATGCCACCAGCTGCCACATACCCCACACTATTGACAACTTACCTGTGGGGGAACTTCTACGAGCCAAACGTTTGTGCTCTACTGAAGCTTCCTACCATAAGGAAGCTAGTAACATCAAAGGGAGACTCAGGAGAAGAGGATACTCAGATTCAATTCTTAGGAGGGCTTCTTCCATTGCTGCTAATCGACCTAGGGCCACATTATTGATGGACCGTCCTACACCCCCTAAGATTGGAGATCGTGTTACATTTTCAACACCTTTCAGTACAGATTTCTTTAAAATCAGACAAACCCTCTTACGTTTTGTTCCCTTACTTTGTCAGGATGCCACCTTAAGTCACATTCTTCAATCAGGAGTTAACATAGTAGCCAGGAAGGCAAATACTATAGGTAACTCAGTTGCGCCCAGTAGATATGCCCCCAATAAATCTGGTAAATCGGGCAAAAACTGGCTCAGTATCCAGGGATCCTTCAAATGTGGATCCAATCGCTGCGGATTTTGCAAGTTTATGCTTAATAATAAATTCATTCTGGGTAGCGATGGGGAAAATTTTGATATCAGGACTTTCATCAATTGTTCTTCTACACACATTATTTATGTAGCAACATGTACTTTATGTTGTAAGAATTATGTGGGTTGTACCTCACGTACCCTAAGGACAAGGATTTCGGAACACTTACGTATTCCAATGGCCGCCCAGGATAAAGCTTCTTTGAGCTATGCTGCACTTGTCAGAAAGCGTTCCCTATCAGGATTGACTAGACACTACATCGAGAACCATGCAGGAGATTTCTCTACACTTAGGATTACGGGCATTGAACATATTCCTAGACCTCCACGTGGAGGTGATTGGTTTAAAGCCTTATTACTGGCGGAGGCTAAGTGGATTCTTAAATTAAATTCCAGATACCCTAACGGATTTAATTATCGCTCCGACCTGAGGTTTATTTTTTAGCAGACAGATACGCCCGTGCACCCATGATCCTGAGTTAGTGGGGTATTATAATTATGGGGATTTTTTGTTTCCTGCACCTGTAGTTCCTCCTGTCACAGCTCAGGACCTGTGTATAATGTGTCCTGCACTGGTAGTTCCTCCTGTCAGAGCTCAGGGCCCGGGTATAATGTGCTTTGCTCTTGTAGTTCCTCCTGTCACAGCTCAGGACCTGTGTATAATGTGTCCTGCACTTGTAGTTCCTCCTGTCACAGCTCAGGACCTGTGTATAATGTGTCCTGCACTGGTAGTTCCTCCTGTCAGAGCTCAGGGCCCGGGTATAATGTGCTTTGCTCTTGTAGTTCCTCCTGTCACAGCTCAGGACCTGTGTATAATGTGTCCTGCACTTGTAGTTCCTCCTGTCACAGCTCAGGACCTGTGTATAACATGTTCTGCTCTTGTAGTTCCTCCTGTCAGAGCTCTGGGCCCGGGTATAATGTGTTTTGCACTTGTAGTTCCTCCTGTCAGAACTCAGGGCCCGTGTATATGTGTCCTGTACTTATAGTTCCTCCTGTCAGAGCTCAGGGCTGTGTATAATGTGTCTTGCACTTGTAGTTCCTCCTGTCAGAGTTCAGGGCCCAGGTATAATGTGTTCTACACTTGTTGTTCCTCCTGTCACAGTTCAGGACCGGTGTATAATGTGTTCTGCTCTAGTAGTTCCTCCTGTCAGAGCTCAGGGCCTGGGTAAAATGTGTCCTGCACTTGTAGTTCCTCCTGTCAGAGCTCAGGGCCCGGGTATAATTTGTCCTGCTCTTGTAGTTCCTCCTGTCAGAGTTCAGGGCCCGGGTATAATGTGTCCTGCACTTGTAGTTCCTCCTGTCAGAGCTCTGAGCCCATGTATGTGTCCTGTACTTGTTTTCTTATGTATTTTCCTACCTATATTTCCTCCCCCCCCTCGTTTGAACCAAGGGGAGATTCATTTATACACATATAACTAATGTGGATCCCCGTATGGTGGTGGAATATATTTATATCCATTCTAGATTATGCGAAATGATTTAATACAACTTTGACACATTGGACATATAAATTTTACATTTTTGGAACATTAATGCCCACCAGATCAATTAATACCAAATTCTTTGTTATTTTTACATCTACTCTTATTTATATATATTTCTTTATATTTATTTTCATTTCATTAGTGACTCCATTAACTTTGACTTCCACCTGATGTTTGCATGTAATTAGCATATTTCCACTCCTCCCTCCTACTCATTCATCAGATTATTCTATTTCAGTAGCTCTGCAGTGTTCAGGAGACACTTATGATTAAGGACTTTTTTTGCTTTTATAACTGTCCGAAACGCGTAAAGTTATCATGACCTCCATGCTTTCCATCTGAGTGGATACTTGGTCTTCACGCTATTTTTAATGATGTTTCAATAAATTTTGGATGTTTTTACCAAAGGAGATTTTGTGCCGGATCATCCTGTTCTTTTCACTCCACGTTGCCTGTTACCGGTTGGGATAAACCGAAGGATCCTAGGCACCCGCTAGGCTGAGCAGTCTGGGCAGCAGGTGAGCTGAAGTTTTCTTCCTATTTACCAATTATTATTCAACCCCTAGGTTTAATATTTTGTGGAATAACCCTTGTTTGCAATTACAGCTAATAATCGTCTTTTATAAGACCTGATCAGGCCGGCACAGGTCTCTGGAGTTATCTTGGCCCACTCCTCCATGCAGATCTTCTCCAAGTTATCTAGGTTCTTTGGGTGTCTCATGTGGACTTTAATCTTGAGCTCCTTCCACAAGTTTTCAATTGGGTTAAGGTCAGGAGACTGACTAGGCCACTGCAACACCTTGATTTTTTCCCTCTTGAACCAGGCCTTGGTTTTCTTGGCTGTGTGCTTTGGGTCATTGTCTTGTTGGAAGATGAAATGACGACCCATCTTAAGATCCTTGATGGAGGAGCGGAGGTTCTTGGCCAAAATCTCCAGGTAGGCCGTGCTATCCATCTTCCCATGGATGCGGACCAGATGGCCAGGCCCCTTGGCTGAGAAACAGCCCCACAGCATGATGCTGCCACCACCATGCTTGACTGTAGGGATGGTATTCTTGGGGTTGTATGCAGTGCCATCCAGTCTCCAAACGTCACGTGTGTGGCTGGCACCAAAGATCTCGATCTTGGTCTCATCAGACCAGAGAACCTTGAACCAGTCTGTCTCAGAGTCCTCCAAGTGATCATGAGCAAACTGTAGACGAGCCTTGACATGACGCTTTGAAAGTAAAGGTACCTTAGGGGCTCGTCTGGAACGGAGACCATTGCGGTGGAGTACGTTACTTATGGTATTGACTGAAACCAATGTCCCCACTGCCATGAGATCTTCCCGGAGCTCCTTCCTTGTTGTCCTTGGGTTAGCCTTGACTCTTTGGACAAGCATGGCCTCGGCACGGGTGGAAACTTTCAAAGGCTGTCCAGGCCGTGGAAGGCTAACAGTAGTTCCATAAGCCTTCCACTTCCGGATGATGCTCCCAACAGTGGAGACAGGTAGGCCCAACTCCTTGGAAAGGGTTTTGTACCCCTTGCCAGCCTTGTGACCCTCCACGATCTTGTCTCTGATGGCCTTGGAATGCTCCTTTGTCTTTCCCATGTTGACCAAGTATGAGTGATGTTCACAAGTTTGGGGAGGGTCTTAATTAGTCAGAAAAGGCTGGAAAAAGACAATTAATCCAAACATGTGAAGCTCATTGTTCTTTGTGCCTGAAATACTTCTTAATACTTTAGGGGAACCAAACAGAATTCTGGTGGTTTGAGGGGTTGAATAATAAATGACCCTCTGAATAAACTTTTCACAATTTAAAAAAAAAAAAAAAGAAATAACATTCTTTTTTGCTGCATTTCACACTTCCAGGCTGATCTACAGTCCAAATGTCACAATGCCAAGTTATTCCGAATGTGTAAACCTGCTAAATCTGCAGGGGGTTGAATACTACTTGTAGGCACTGTATCTATATAGATGGATATATATATATATATATATATATATATATATATATATATATATATATATATATATAATATATAAAGCTGAATGTGTGTGTGTGTGTGTGTGTCCGGGAAAACTTTGCACACTCACACGTCTGGAACCCGAGAGCGTCATAGGCTATGCTTTGAGGGGAAATTTTAACCCCGCGCTTTACAGTTATTCACCAAAAAACCTGCCTCCATTAAAGCGAATGGAGCTGGGAGCCACAGTGCAGCCAGGACTTCAGAAGAATGTGCAGCCACGCCCTTATATGGAATGTTGGCGTGTCACAATGCAGCCAGGGAAATAGACAGACACAGACCGGGAAAGAGGCAGACACAGACAGGGTAAGAAACAGACATAGACAGAGTAAGAGACAGACAGAAAGAGACAGACACAGACAAAGAGACAGACTGACAGGGAAAGAGAGGGAAAGAGAGAGACAGGTTAACAGACAGACAGGTAAAGAGACAGACAAAGACAGAGACAGGGAAACAGACAGACAGGGAAAGAGAGGGAAAGAGACAGACAGGGTAAGAGACAGACAAAGACAGGTAAAGAGAGACAAAGACAGACAAAGGGAAAGAGACAGACGGAAAGAGGGGAAGTGACAGACAGGGAAAGAGAGGGAAAGAGACAGACAGGGTAAGAGACAGACAAAGACAGGTAAAGAGACAGACACAGGGAAAGAGACAGATGGAAAGAGGGAAAGAGACAGACAGGGAAAGAGAGGGAAAGAGACAGACAGGGTAAGAGACAGACAAAGACAGGTAAAGAGACAGACACAGGGAAAGAGACAGACGGAAAGAGGTAAAGTGACAGACAGGGAAAGAGAGGGAAAGAGACAGACAGGGTAAGAGACAGACAAAGACAGGTAAAGAGACAGACACAGGGAAAGAGACAGACGGAAAGAGGGAAAGAGACAGACAGGGAAAGAGAGGGAAAGAGACAGACAGGGTAAGAGACAGACAAAGACAGGTAAAGAGACAGACACAGGGAAAGAGACAGACGGAAAGAGGGAAAGAGACAGACAGGGAAAGAGAGGGAAAGAGACAGACAGGGAAAGAGACAGACAGGGAAAATGACAGTGATATATAGACAGACAGGGAAAGAGATAGACAGACAGGGAAAGAGATTGAGACAGACGGAGAAAGAGACAGTCAGAGACAGACAGGGAAAGAGATGGAAAGAGATAGACAGGGAAAGAGAGGGAAAGAGACAGACAGGGAAAGTGACAGACATAGATAGACAGACAGGTAAAGAGATTGAGACAGAAAGAGACAGAGACAGTCAGAGACAGACAGGGAAAGTGACAGACATAGATAGACAGACAGGTAAAGAGATTGAGACAGAAAGAGACAGAGACAGTCAGAGACAGACAGGGAAAGAGACAGACAGACAAAGAGATAGAGAGAGAGACAGAGAGATATATACAGAGGGGGAGACAGACATTATAATTACATTTATATCTGTTTTGTGGTTTTTGTGTGCAGAATACATTTTTGTTAATACATTCTATTTTGTTAACAGCAGTTATTAACCCGGGCGAAGCCAGGTAGTACAGCTAGTATATATATATATATATATATATATATATATATATATATATATATATATATATATACACACTGTATATATAGGTTTATCTATAGCTGTGGCCTGCGGCACAAAGCCTGGTGTGCAAAGTCTTCTCGTGCATCGTCCTTTACTCAGCAGAAAGCCACTAACAGGCCCCATTTCTGTGATAATCCGGCCTAAGCTCCCGATGAGAGATTCGGTAAGCATGAACCCGAGGTTGACTCACTTGTCAGCACGTTCATCCCCTAGAGTCAGGACGAGCAGTGAGCGAGCGTGCAGCATTAGAGCTGTGCGTGTGCTTAAATATAACAGTGCGGGGAATTGCAGATCCTTAGAGCTACACCGCAAGCGAGCCAGTACTGCGCAGGACACTGCCGAGCCCCTCACCTTCATCACTATGCAAAAACTATCTGTATCCATGTCTATTAATGATACATATACAAGTATATGAGTCTGTGCATGTCCCATTGTCTTCTCCTGCGTTCCTGTATACGGCCAGTACTCGCGGTGTATGGTCATAAATTGGGGATGCAGCCTGATCCCGGAGCGCAGCCATCGCTCAGACGTCTCTGCTTTATTGCACTCATCTCCTGGAAATAATTGAGGAGTAAAGTAATGAACCTGGGGAGAACACTTGGCAAAATATAGAAGAACAGTCGCTTCTTTTGATAATATTTTAGGGGGTTTTTTTTTTCCTATCTTTAATTCCAATGGAAACAGAAGGGAACACAAAGAACAGGCAATAATGGAGGGGAAACCAAGCAATCTGCGACACATGAGGAGAATCTCCAGCCAACGTTAGTAACCGGGATCAGACTGCCACAAAAGAATCCACGGGAACGCTGCGGCCCCCAGACTGCAGAGGTATCCAGTGAATCTTCCACAGACAGCGCCCCCCCCTGCTCCGTGGTGGGGTCTGGTATTACAGTTCAGTTTCATTCCAAGCTGTAATACATTCCCTGCACTAGTTTATTTTCCAATTGTGGCCATAATTCTCCATGTAATTGGTGCAGATTAATGATTTTGGCCGGAGCACCCTCGTTTTTGTCCTCGGCGTCCCCCCGGTGGCTTGATCGTGTCCCTGCTTTGTTAGAAGGTGAGAAAAGGTGAGGCGATGGGCGAGGTGCCGGGGTTTGATCCGCTCAGTTTCCGAGCTGCGTCTCGCTGTCAAGACTCTCCTTCAGCCTCATCTCCTCGTGGCTCCTTTTTTGTTGTTTTTGCTTTGGCCGGCTCTGCCTTTTGGCCAGTCACCGCGCTGGAGACGATTCTGCCTAATGGAACATTACAACAGACACCCTGTTATAATAACCACTCCTGGGAAAGGTGGGACAGAATGGCAAGAACATACGGGACAAGTCTTAAGACCTGCGAGCAGCGCCAGGGTGTCACAATTGGCAAAAGCTTGAAAAGCTGAAACCTGAAGACGACGGATGAAGGGGCGAGATGTGCTGCGGAGAGAAGCGGCCTCTATTCTGCACAGCGAGGAGCTCTTATACCGGATACGAGCAGGGGCCATTACTGCAGCTCGGACCCAACACCGAGATCTGCCCCCAAAATACTAACAGCAGAGACCGCTCAGGACACATGGAACATAATACCGTGCGGTGCACTGTAATACTCCTATTTACTGGGGACGATTACAGGGGTCATCCAGACTGCAAACTTTTTTGTCAAGAGGCTCAAAAGGGTTAAATAATACTAGGTGCAATAGTGAGCTCCCAGCTGCTGTCACAGATGACAGACAGTCATGTGGTTTCTGGCCATAGAAGGTCACAGCGTTTGGCTGCGCAGAATGCTCCCTGACTTTCTATTGTTCCTGCTGTCAGTATTCATTGTAATACGTAGCTTTCCTGTTGGATTCATCTCTCCCCTTTTGGACCAAGCAGGAGCTCACCTTCCACCCGGCTGTTGATTATAAATACCCCTTCCTTCCATCCTTTGGACTAGTGCTGGTGATATTTTCAGTTCCTTCAAGCTGAGGTTGCAAGCAAGTGGCTTGTACTCCCCTGTCGTATCGTTGCTGAAACTTTGCTGAACTTCTACCCGAGTCATCTAATTATTATTATTATTATTATTATAGCGCCATTTATTCCATGGCGCTTTACAAGTGAAAGAGGGTATACGTACAACAATCATTAACAGTACAAAACAGACTGGTATAGGAGGAGAGAGGACCCTGCCCGCGAGGGCTCACAGTCTACAGGAGGAGAGAGGACCCTGCCCACGAGGGCTCACAGTCTACAGGAGGAGAGAAGACCCTGCCCGCGAGGGCTCACAGTCTACAGGAGGAGAGAGGACCCTGCCCACGAGGGCTCACAGTCTACAGGAGGAGAGAGGACCCTGCCCACGAGGGCTCACAGTCTACAGGAGGAGAGAAGACCCTGCCCGCGAGGGCTCACAGTCTACAGGAGGAGAGAGGACCCTGCCCACGAGGGCTCACAGTCTACAGGAGGAGAGAGGACCCTGCTCACGAGGGCTCACAGTCTACAAGAGGAGAGAGGACCCTGCCCGCGAGGGCTCACAGTCTACAGGAGGAGAGAGGACCCTGCCCACGAGGGCTCACAGTCTACAGGGAATGGGTGATGGTACAATAGGTGAGGACAGAGCTGGTTGCGCAGTGGTCTACTGGACTGAGGGCTATTGTAGGTTGTAGGCTTGTTGGAAGAGGTGGGTCTTGAGGTTCCTCTTGAACCTTTCCACAGTGGGAGAGAGTCTGATATGCTGAGGTAGAGCATTCCAGAGTATGGGGGAGGCACGGGAGAAATCTTGTACGCGATTGTGGGAAGAGGAGATAAAAGAGGAGTAGAGAAGTAGATCTTGTGAGGATCAAAGGTTTCGTGCAGGTAGGTACCGGGAGACTAGGTCTCAGATGTAAGATAAGTACGGTAGCTCATGCATTTTCCCCCTGTGTGTCCTCCTTTACTGTCTAGTGGGGTTCACGAAGAACTCATCCCTATTACAGTCCAGCACGAGGAATACCTAGGGTCGGCCATAGGTTTGGAACCTATCTAGGGTTGTGAGGGACCAGCAGGAGGTTCAGTTTGGGGGTCACCATCTACCCTTTCCCTAAACACAGGGCATCCATTCCCTTTCGCCGTGCACTTGGTACTTCCCCATACTTAGGGTGATGCCCCTGGACTATCAGGTCGTCACAGGGTATTGCACAATCTGCCCTCCCGTGCAATATCCACATCCCTCTTGGTTATGGGTCCCTAACTACATGGTGTTGCCTACATCAGCTAATTAAAATTCTAGATACACCCTGCACCACACCCACCAGAAACAGCAGTGGCCGACCTGAGTGGAAAAGGGTCGCCCACTTGGGGGTTGGTAAGGGGAGGTCAGGAGTGTTAGAAGCAGGAGAAGTGTGTTGGAAGTGAAAGAGAGAGGAGGTCAGGAGCCGGGCTCCTAGGAAGTAATCTAGGTGGCAGACGGTGGTCTGGACCTAGAGGAGCACCATCACCGGGCTGGGACCAGGGCACAACGGGGTATGTGGACCCTAGGTCAGGGAGTAGCTTCAGACAACCTGACAATTTACCCAACGAGAACGGAGCCTTCAAGATCCGCTCTCCACCCGCTCCAAAATTGGGGTACTAGCGCAACGAGAGGGATAGGACTTTCCACAAAAACGGTCCAGAAAATCCCAACCGTGAACCCTGAGAGCAAGCTCCCACACTTAGCCATAGTAGGGAGCAAGACCTGGCAAGTTCCATACTACCGGGACCAACAGAGAAGTGAACTTAGTGCCAGAAGGCAGGTCACGGATCACCATGCAGCACTATTGGGGACGGGACCCGAACTAAGCTCCCCTCAGCGGCAGCGGTGTCCAGAACTTTGGTTTATCCAGTTGTCGGTTTCAGCTTTATGGACTGAGTGAGTACAAAAGTGACCCCTTCGCACCCAACGGCACTCCCCAAGCACCATCACCGAATCCCGGGGCATTCCCCCCTACCCATGGAGGGTACTAACACCTGGCTGCCCCACTCCATCGCCCCCGGGTACTCTCAACTGCAGCAGTGGTACTCCACATTACCACATACCATGGATGGCGTCACGAACTCTAACACCCCCGGATCCGGAGACCCCTCGAGCCACCACGGCTCCGGATCCGAGCAGCCCGGTTACTGACACGGGGGCAGCACACTTAGCATCATAGATACCCTACTGCTCCCATCCTGGCACTACCATACAGGTTCTCCACGGCATTTTCTTGCTGGTGCCACCATGGCACCCAGATAATGCCGCTCTGCCACCAGTCACCGGGAGAGGACGTCCCTTCTGTGCTCCATGATGGCCGATGTCAGACACAACCCATGGCTTGGCACCGATCTCCCTTTTATTTCTTGAAGTCCTTTATGGTAACAGATACTGAGACCTCGAGATGATAAGGCTGCATGCACTACAGTACCGAAGCCATATACTACAACTAAGCCCAAATCTGACCCCCAAAGACTCCTGCAAGGAAAGACAACCGCTCCAACATAACAAGCCATGGAGCTGAATGGGTGGATAAATTAGGAGTCGTCTGGATCCAGAAAGACGCTGAATCGGAAAGATTTATTGTGAGCGAGATTGACAATTTGTACTGGGTTTAGGGGTTGGGATGACGTCCATGCTGACAGTCCGCAGCGAGCGCGTATCCCCGCCACCAGCGCTAGATCTATTCTGCAGATCCCAGATATTTTTCTAGAAGATTAATCTGAAATCCAGCCCGAAGCATTTCTCCACATGTTGTGATGAATGGATTTTCAAGAAAACGTCTCCTCCTCGGATGTCAATAACTACAAGGTCCTACAGCTTTCCCTGTGAGGAGCGCTCCCCGCTCTGTAGGTGGCCGAAGCCACTGACCAATCCGACCGAGAAACACAAAATCATTACTCCCGAAATGAAAAATACTCATCGACTGACGGGTGCCCGTAGCCCCCCGTCCGGGCCGATGCTGACAGAGCGGGACCTACTCTGCTTTATTTAATTGTCACACTTTTTTTTTTACATGGTTCAAAAACCATAAGGAAATTCTTCATATTTTTGGCACTAAAATTGGACGTAGAATCGCCAACTCCTTATTTTCCACGCGCTGTGAGCAATGGATGCCATTTTTCACTGAACTCCTATCACATTGGGGGGTTTACGAAATCGAATAGCCACAGCTGAACTCAGCTGGTGTCATAATTCTGTCATAAGCTGTGACCGCCGCAACGAGAAAGAAACGTACATTACATTCTATCGGCTTTCACAAGGATTCTGGCATTGAATCTGCAGCAAAGTCCACATAACAGAAGCCTCTATCCACCCCCCTAAGGGCACGTTCACAGGCTTCTGCATGGATTTTGGGGCGGAAACTGCAGAAAGTGCCGGCTCTCAGCTTTAATTTAAGGGTTTCACATCCTAATTGGGAGGAAGGGATTAGGAATTACAGCTCTTTAATCTGTCGCTGTTTCAAGGGACCAAACTAATTGGACAATTATCTCTGAAACTATTTACTGGGCTCATGGGCGATTCTCTCGTTACTCTATCATCATTTATTCAGGTAAAAGGTCTGGAGCTGATTCCAGGTGCGGCATTTGCACTTAGAGGTGTTGCTGTGAACCCACAACATGTGGTCAGAGGAAGAGAAAACCGACCATCATTAGGCTGAAAAACAAGAAGAAATCCATCAGAGAGAGCAGAAGTGTTAGGAGAGGACAAATCAACAGTTTGGAGCATTCTGTAAAAAAAAAAAAGAAGAGCGCACTTGTCACCTGGGGACTGAAAAATGCTTGGACGTCCCCAAAAGACTCCAGTACTGGATGATGACAGCATCATTCCCATGGTTAACAACACCCTTGGCAAATATGCCCCCAAGTGAAGACCACTCTCCGGGAAGTCGGTGCTTCAGAATTTGAGTGCACCATAAAGAGAAGACTTCAGGAGAGCAAATACAGAGGAGTCCCTACAAGGAGGAAATACAGAGAGGTCACCACAAGGTGCAAATACAGAGGGGTCACCACAAGGAGGAAATACAGAGGAGTCACCACAAGGGGCAAATACAGAGGAGTCACCACAAGGAGCAAATACAGAGGAGTCACCACAAGGAGCAAATACAGAGGGGTCACCACAAGGAGCAAATACAGAGGGGTCACCACAAGGAGCAAATACAGAGGAATCACCACAAGGAGCAAATACAGAGGGGTCACCACAAGGAGCAAATACAGAGGGGTCACCACAAGGAGCAAATACAGAGGAGTCACCACAAGGAGCAAATACATAGGAGTCACCACAAGGAGCAAATACAGAGGAGTCACCACAAGGAGCAAATACAGAGGAGTCACCACAAGGAGCAAATACAGAGGGGTCACCACAAGGAGCAAATACAGAGGAGTCACCACAAGGAGCAAATACAGAGGAGTCACCACAAGGAGCAAATACAGAGGAGTCACCACAAGGGGCAAATACAGAGGAGTCACTACAAGGAGGAAATACAGAGAGGTCACCACAAGGTGCAAATACAGAGGGGTCACCACAAGGAGGAAATACAGAGGAGTCACCACAAGGTGCAAATACAGAGGAGTCACCACAAGGAGGAAATACAGAGGAGTCACCACAAGGGGCAAATACAGAGGGGTGACCACAAGGAGCAAATACAGAGGAGTCACCACAAGGTGCAAATACAGAGGAGTCACCACAAGAAGCAAATACAGAGGAGTCACCACAAGGAGCAAATACAGAGGAGTCACCACAAGGGGCAAATACAGAGGAGTCACCACAAGGAGCAAATACAGAGGGGGTCACCACAAGGAGGAAATACAGAGGAGTCACCACAAAGAACAAATACAGAGGAGTCACCACAAGGAGCAAATACAGAGGGGTCACCACAAGGAGCAAATACAGAGGAGTCACCACAAGGAGCAAATACAGAGGGGTCACCACAAGAAGCAAATACAGAGGAGTCACCACAAGGTGCAAATACAGAGGAGTCACCACAAGGAGCAAATACAGAGGAGTCACCACAAGGAGCAAATACAGAGGAGTCACCACAAGGAGCAAATACAGAGGAGTCACCACAAGGTGCAAATACAGAGGAGTCACCACAAATACAGAGGAGTCACCACAAGGAGCAAATACAGAGGAGTCACCACAAGGGGCAAATACAGAGGAGTCATCACAAGAAGCAAATACAGAGGGGTCACCACAAGGAGCAAATACAGAGGAGTCACCACAAGGAGCAAATACAGAGGAGTCACCACAAGGGGCAAATACAGAGGGGTCACCACAAGGAGCAAATACAGAGGAGTCACCACAAGGGGCAAATACAGAGGAGTCATCACAAGAAGCAAATACAGAGGGGTCACCACAAGGAGCAAATACAGAGGAGTCACCACAAGGAGCAAATACAGAGGAGTCACCACAAGGAGCAAATACAGAGGGGTCACCACAAGGAGCAAATACATAGGAGTCACCACAAGGAACAAATCCAGAGGAGTCACCACAAGGAGCAAATACAGAGGAGTCACCACAAGGAGCAAATACAGAGGGGTCACCACAAGGAGCAAATACAGAGGGGTCACCACAAGGAGCAAATACAGAGGGGTCACCACAAGGAGCAAATACAGAGGAGTCACCACAAGGAGCAAATACAGAGGGGTCACCACAAGGAGCAAATACAGAGGGGTCACCACAAGGAGCAAATACAGAGGAGTCACCACAAGGAGCAAATACAGAGGGGTCACCACAAGGAGCAAATACAGAGGGGTCACCACAAGGAGCAAATACAGAGGAGTCACCACAAGGAGCAAATACAGAGGGGTCACCACAAGGAGCAAATACAGAGGAGTCACCACAAGGAGCAAATACAGAGGGGTCACCACAAGGAGCAAATACAGAGGGGTCACCACAAGGAGCAAATACAGAGGAGTCACCACAAGGAGCAAATACAGAGGGGTCACCACAAGAAGCAAATACAGAGGAGTCACCACAAGAAGCAAATACAGAGGAGTCACCACAAGGAGCAAATACAGAGGAGTCACCACAAGGAGCAAATACAGAGGAGTCACCACAAGGAGCAAATACAGAGGGGTCACCACAAGGAGCAAATACAGAGGGGTCACCACAAGGAGCAAATACAGAGGGGTCACCACAAGGAGCAAATACAGAGGGGTCATCACAAGGGGCAAATACAGAGGGGTCACCACAAGGAGCAAATACAGAGGGGTCACCACAAGGAGCAAATACATAGGAGTCACCACAAGGAACAAATCCAGAGGAGTCACCACAAGGAGCAAATACAGAGGAGTCACCACAAGGAGCAAATACAGAGGGGTCACCACAAGGAGCAAATACATAGGAGTCACCACAAGGAACAAATCCAGAGGAGTCACCACAAGGAGCAAATACAGAGGGGTCACCACAAGGAGCAAATACAGAGGGGTCACCACAAGGAGCAAATACAGAGGGGTCACCACAAGGAGCAAATACAGAGGAGTCACCACAAGGAGCAAATACAGAGGGGTCACCACAAGGAGCAAATACAGAGGGGTCACCACAAGGAGCAAATACAGAGGAGTCACCACAAGGAGCAAATACAGAGGGGTCACCACAAGGAGCAAATACAGAGGGGTCACCACAAGGAGCAAATACAGAGGAGTCACCACAAGGAGCAAATACAGAGGAGTCACCACAAGGAGCAAATACAGAGGGGTCACCACAAGGAGCAAATACAGAGGGGTCACCACAAGGAGCAAATACAGAGGGGTCACCACAAGGAGGAAATACAGAGGAGTCACCACAAGGAGCAAATACAGAGGGGTCACCACAAGGGGCAAATACAGAGGTGTCACCACAAGGAGCAAATACAGAGGGGTCACCACAAGGGGCAAATACAGAGGAGTCACCACAAGGAGCAAATACAGAGGGGTCATCACAAGGGGCAAATACAGAGGAGTCACCACAAGGGGCAAATACAGAGGGGTCATCACAAGGGGCAAATACAGAGGAGTCACCACAAGGGGCAAATCCAGAGGAGTCACCACAAGGAGCAAATACAGAGGGGTCACCACAAGGGGCAAATACAGAGGAGTCACCACAAGGAGCAAATACAGAGGAGTCACCACAAGGAGCAAATACAGAGGAGTCACCACAAGGAGCAAATACAGAGGAGTCACCACAAGGAGCAAATACAGAGGAGTCACCACAAGGAGCAAATACAGAGGAGTCACCACAAGGAGCAAATACAGAGGAGTCACCACAAGGAGCAAATACAGAGGAGTCACCACAAGGAGCAAATACAGAGGGGTCATCACAAGGGGCAAATACAGAGGAGTCACCACAAGGGGCAAATCCAGAGGAGTCACCACAAGGGGCAAATACAGAGGAGTCACCACAAGGAGGAAATACAGAGGAGTCACCACAAGGAGCAAATACAGAGGGGTCACCACAAGGAGCAAATACAGAGGGGTCACCACAAGGAGCAAATACAGAGGGGTCACCACAAGGAGCAAATACAGAGGGGTCACCACAAGGAGCAAATACAGAGGGGTCACCACAAGGAGCAAATACAGAGGAGTCACCACAAGGAGCAAATACAGAGGGGTCACCACAAGGAGCAAATACAGAGGGGTCACCACAAGGGGCAAATACAGAGGAGTCACCACAAGGAGCAAATCCAGAGGAGTCACCACAAGGGGCAAATACAGAGGAGTCACCACAAGGTGCAAATACAGAGGGGTCACCACAAGGTGCAAATACAGAGGGGTCATCACAAGGTTCCAAAAGCTTCTGGAGAAGCAGCAGAGGACGGATGAGACTAAGATCAACCTGTGCCAGAATGATGAAAGAAGAAAGTCTGCAGAAGGTTTGGAGCAGGTCCTGATCCAGAGCACAGCACGTCCTGTGTAACACATAGCGTAGGCTGTGTGCTGGCCGGGCATGCAGGGCTAACAATGGCCCTGGGGCACTAGTGGTTATTGATGATGTGACTGAAGACAGAAGCAGCCAGATGAATTCTGAAGTTACACGGTGAGACTTTCTGCTCAGATTCATCCAAATGCAGAAATGATTGGACACTTCACAGACAGATGGACAATGACCCAAAATATCCTTCGAAAGCAAAGAAGTGGAATATTCTGCAATGGCCGAGCCCTGTACAGATCTCAGCCCCATCAAGCTGCATTTCACATGAAGAAGACAAAACCTAATGAGAAAGAGACAGAAACAAAAAACAACTAAAGTCACCACAGTAAAGGCAGCAAAGCTTCACACTGGAGGAGACCAGCGATGGAGACGTCCTCGGCCGGATGCCTCATACTGGTGGAGACCAGCAAGAAGATGTCCACGGTCAAAAGCCTCATACCGGAAGAGACCAGCAATGGAGACGTAGACGGCCGATAGCCTCACACAGGAGGAGACCAGCCATGGAGACGTTCACGGCCGCAAGCTTTACACGGGAGGAGACCAGCGATGGAGACGTCCACGGCCGATAGCCTCACACGAGAGGAGACCAGCGATGGAGACATCCACAGCCGTACGCCTCACATGGGAGGAGACCAGCGATGGAGACGTCCACAGCCGAAAGACTTCAGTCATTGCTGCAAAGGATTCTCTACAAGGGATTAAAAATGATCATGTTATTTATGGGAAAGTTGTCCAATTACTTTTGAGCCCCTGAAATGAGGAGACTTTGTAGAAAAATAGCTGCAATTCCTAAATGTTTTACAGGATATTTTTGTTCAACTCCTTTAATTAAACCTTAAAGTCTCCACTTCTCAGTTGCATCTCAGTTGTTTCATTTTAAATAAAATAATAGTGGCCTGCAGAGCTGAAATCACAACGCTTCAGTTACCAGCCAAAGATTTCTAGACCTAAGTGTATGTGGCGAGAATAGCTTTCACCCGGCTTTCAGCCTTGGGGCAATTGTGACCTAGTGAGATTAGGACGCACATGCGGTCAGTATTCAACATCCTGAAAACCAAATGTGATACAATGTACCCACGATATGACGACATGGTGATGCCTTGATCCAAGCAGCTCATCACCGGTCAGGTAACACCGGCACACAGAGGAATTGCCTGCACCACTACATGCTCCTGGTGCATGTGGTCTCCGGCGTGTACACAATGCCGCAGCTGACACAGGCTGCACTCCACCACCTGCCTGACAGATGAGCAGCCACAGAAGGAAGCCTCTGTTCCTGCGGCCTTTCTAAGTCGGCCGGGGTTCAAGTGCATTAGTATGATACGGCCTAACAAAATAAGAATCGCTCCCATTAGGGAAAACAACACCTTCGGTGGGAAGGATAGAGGGAGGAAGACTCAAAATATTCAGCCTTTCATACAAGAAACTCTCGTGAATTGCTAATGCCTTGGCCTCCATCCAGATGTTTTGTTAGAAATACTACATATAATTTATTCTGGCCGAATTCCCTCAATTCAGGATCGCTCACGGGTATTTTATTGCTGTCCCCGGTGAACTGCAGCTTCATAAAATGAAGTCAAGGAGGTTGTGATTGACACTGAGCAGCTTAATCCAATAAGAAAGGTTTCTTCCTACAAGATTTGCTCCGAGTCTATGTTCCTTCTCACAATAAGGCAAGATATCTCTGCCACGGCTACTAACACTGTTACTAAACCCAATCTAGTGGGAAAAATGTGTTCATCGGCAGCTACGTGCTATTAAATCACCCATCTCTTGTCATGACTGTTTGCTATTCCACCCTCACCCACAAGTGTTGGATTGGGTTGAGGTCTGGGGACAATCCAGCTCCTCTACGTCATGGTCATTGACCCATTTCTTCTTCAATCTCGCTGTATACTTCAGGTTGTTGTCCTGCTGGAACACTTTGTCGTCCATTTCCTACCCATAGTACTTGAGTGTATGAAGTAACTCGTCTTGTAGGATCATCACACATAGCTCAGCATTGTGGCCACCATCTGGTCAAGTATCCAAATGCCTTTGGCTGTAAACATCTCCATATCATCAGGCTTCCTCCACCCAATTTGAGAGTTCCTTCCATTTCTCGATCTGTTATAGCCCCTTTTTCCCTCGTTGCTTCCAGACCCATTGCCCCCATCAGAGTAATCTATTGTCTTTCTTCTCATCGCTCCCGATCACCTGTTTCCAATATTCCACTTCTCATTCTTCTTTGTAAACTCAAGCCGACACTTCTTATGATGATATTGAGGTTGAGGCTTCTTCCCCTTTTTTCTTGCCACCATTCCAAACTTGTGTAACGCGCGTCGCTCGGTGCTTCATGGACGTTTGTGATCTCACTATTATGGAGCAGACGAGCCGCCTCCACTACCGGGTGTCACCAGATGTGATAGACCTTGTGATGGGCGACTTGTTGACTCTGATATTTTGCCTGGACGTCACCTCTTGGCTTTTGAATGGATGGAAGGACTTCAGTTCCTATTTTTCCACCTGTCATGGCCTCACATGATGCAGTTTGGCAATTTTCTTGGCCGAGAGACCGCCATCGATGAGCTGGATGATGCTGCAGCTTCTCTTTTCTTGGGAAATCTTCATGGTGGCTCCTCGATTCCAACCAGCAACTTTGACTTTGGAATCAATCTAATAACCCAATGGGCTATTAAGG